>NC_137098.1:55903752-56425983 GCF_949357685.1 Gobio gobio
AATCAAATGTATTATGTACATTTTTATTGCACATATTTCCAAGATTATTATTTTGACAATTTATTGGTTTTATACAAACATGCTTTCAAGGCAACATGTTATTTAAAAAATATTGTGATAATGTGAAAAATTTATCAGCGTTTCATAGGAATATTGTTTTGTTGTTGTTTTTACCCAGTTCACCTATTGGTGAAATATAAATGAATAAAAAACAGAGCAATTACAAAAACAAACAAATTAAACAAACAAATAAATAAATAAATAAATAAATAAATAACTATTTCTACAAAAGTTCGAACAAAAGTCAATTGAAAACAGACTTTGAAAACTCAAATACAATTATTCAAATACAATTTGTCTTTACATCTGAATTCATATTCTTTGTATAGTGCGCTTAAAAGGTGCACTAAGCAGGATTTAAAAAATAAAGCATATAGACTTTATGCCTCTTATAAAGTATAGACAAAAAGAATGCCTCTTAATTACTTATGGTCCTCTAGTGGTGGTGGTGTTTGTAGAAATATTTAACACATTTCATATTTTCTTCCTGAGCTCTGGATATTTCTGGGCAATTATGTTTTTAAGATGACACTTAATTATTGTTTATTAGTGAGCTAATAAGAAAGTTGAGGCATGGGCTAACCTCAAGGCAATGGCTCTAACAAAACAAGTCATCATTAGGAGGTGGTCTAAAGACTACAAGACACAAGCTGTCTCTGTGAAGAGTTCAAACACATTCTGAAGAAAGCCATAGCCGTGTGTAATCACTTGTGTTTTTTGGGGGGTGGGATGGGGTCAGGAATTGTTGAACCAAGTCGTCATTTTGAACTTCAGTTTTTTGAGCTAAAGCCTTCGGGATATTTTTAGTCCTACTTTGATGCATATTTGGTGTTGAAACATTTGTGACTGTAAACACAGACAAAACAGAGATGATGAAAAATATCTGCCAAAATGTCCCAATTCAACCCATGTTGCCAGGGCAACGAACTCCTACAAGTCAAAACTACTTCCAGAAGAATTTTCTCCTCTGGATAGAATGCATCACTAGTTGTTTATGGGGCCATGTTTAAGCTCTGTTCCA
Source organism: Gobio gobio (assembly GCF_949357685.1). Taxonomy (NCBI): domain Eukaryota; kingdom Metazoa; phylum Chordata; class Actinopteri; order Cypriniformes; family Gobionidae; genus Gobio; species Gobio gobio. Next base: position 55,904,834 of record NC_137098.1, read on the forward strand.
AATCCTAGAGAATATGCCTTCCTGTCTACACACTGTAGGCAACTGTCTTCTAAAGGGCCTTTCAGACAGGATGCAGAGTGTGCTGTGCTGGCCAGCTGGTTTCAGCGAAGCCCTTCAGATACAAAGCGATATGCGCTACGCTGGCCAGAGCAAAGTAGGCAGTTTTTTTCAAAACCTTTAGCGGGAGTTCTATACGTCTAGTCACTTAATTGTTGTTCCACCTTTCGGTCAGCAGTAAAATATGTATCCGTCCTGTGCTAAGCAGCGAGCGATAGCACTAGCCCTACTAGTAAGAAGAATAAGAAAGAGCAGCAAGGAAGAAGAGGCAAACTTGTATTGTATAGCTCCGGAAATTCCGACACACAGTACTAGCTGTTCATTAATTTTGCTTTCCGCACTTGTTTGGATGCCCTGTTTCTATTGGTCGCTCGGGTAATCATCACAGAGAGCAGCAGCGAAAGCTTAACTATTTTGAACTTTGACCGCAGTGTGCGCGCAAGCTCGCCCATGGTGCGCTCCGCTGTGCGTCCGCTTTGGTCGACGCAGCAACAAACCGTACTCGAGTGGTGCAAGCCATTGAAATAATGGGTTTCATAGCGTTGCGGTGCTGTTATCGCATTCTGTCTGAAAGGCCCTTAAGGCAACTTCTTGACCAAAATGAAACCTTTTAAGGTACTTATTTTGATTGCTCTATATACACACCTGCATTTTGTTTTTCCTTTTGAAAGGATGCATTAAATTGACCAAAAGTGTCAGTAAAAATTGTTGCTTCATTACAAAAAAAAATCAAGCACAGTAATAAATCACAGGAATAAATTATATTTTAAACCAGTATTTTAAGGTGCAATAATATGTATTCATGTTCTATTAATATATATAAAAAAAATTAAAAAATCGATAACACAATGCTCTATGTAAGCTTTTTTATAATAATAAAAATAATTATTGTGAGGTTTTTTCCTCACAGTCCTGATTTTTTCCTGATTGTAAGATCAATTTGCAATTGCAAGTTATAAAGTCAGAATTGCAAGATATGCAAGTTATAAAGTCAGAATTGTGAGATAAAAAGTATCTTCTTTATTTTTATTCCATGGCTGAAACAAGCTTCCATAATACGCTGACATGGATTACAATTCATAACGCACATAAATATTGGGGAAAATAATTTATTTTAGAATATATTCGAAGATTTTTGGAATCTTTTCAGAATTGATTGAATTATAAGCATAAGTTAATAAACTTTTCTCTTCTGGCTTTGTCAGTCATCTTAGATTAATTTCTGCCATTGACAAAAGGATTTGAATCGGAGCCCAAAATGGGTTTGTGTCGATACACAGAAAGTGACATCTGTGGCAAGCCGTGACATTTGCAAGACTACTGAGACAGGCAGGTTCTTGTCTGTTTTTATTTTAGTTTTTTTTAAACCAAGGGTTGGATATTTATTTATTTTTAGCTCAGGGCCATTAACAAGAAGGTTGCTAGTTCAATCGTGCACGAAGCAAGCAATTACACACCGCAACTGTACCCTTGAACAAAACTCTTTACTCTAGGATACTCCAAATAGAATGACCCTGTGAAAATAATATCTTCTGTAAAGCTCACTAAATAAACACCCATGAACTCAAAGAGAAAATGTCAAGCTCCAATCTTAATGTCTGGCTTTTCACATCTTCCAAGAGTCATAGAATTTAAAAAGCACCATGTCGCTATGATGACAGTTTTTGAGGGAACAGTAAAAATCTGTAGATTTGCCAACATTTGTAGCAAGAACTGTACACTGCATGTAGGCCAGTTGATTACTTCTCAGATCTAATCGCAATTATTTTACATAACAGTCACTTTTTGCCATTCAAATAAGGGAACTCATACGTGCCTATTTTATTATAATTTCATTATTATATTATATATGATTCCAAGTAAAAAAAATAGGTTATACAGTGCTGCAGCGTGACGCCAAAACCCAGAAGACTAATCCGCCAGTGGTTCCCTCAAGGTTTTCCTATCGGTTTTTATAATGGGGTTTTTCAATTTATGGAGTAAAATTAAATCTGTGGTAAACATAACTTGACAACACTTGGATGTTTTGCTCTAAAGCGTAAATTACCCATATCGGAAATGCAAATTTTGAATTTGAATATTTAAAAAAAATAAAGTGTTATTATCTTATTATGTTTCTAATAAGTAATTAGATAAGAATGTTTGGGGTGTGAGTGTGTGAAGTTTATGTTGTAGAACACAATGTCCAAGTATCACCAGGTTATGTTTTACTATAATTTTGCTCATACATTGACAAACTCTATTATAAAAACCCATGGGAAAATATTGAGGGAATCAATGGCGAATTAGTTCCGGCGTCATCCCTGCAGCACTCTATTAGGCTTGCACTGTAAGTGACATGAACAAAACATAATTAAATCAACAATTAATCAGCATAACTGCATAAAATGCATGATCGTCCTATCTGAACGTCCTGACTGTGCAGAGTAAGAAATGTTTTGTTGGTCCTGGAACAACAAAAAATAAGTTCTAACCCAATTCATAACCCTAACTTGACCAGTCATATAGGGTCCTAACCCTAATATCTGATTGGTTGTCCCAGGATGTTGACCCTGTAACATAAAATTGTGCTTCTGGACTGACAAAAATTCTGAACACTTACGCTGGACTCACGCGGCACAGAAGCTGTGCATATACAGAACAGAAACAGAACACCCTTTTGTGTTTTCACACTGGCAATGTTTGACAAGCAGCAGCTGAACCTCAGCTTGTGTACTGCAAATACAGAGAAGTATCGTCCATTGTTCCACCTTTTTTCAGCTGTTCTCTGACAACCACATGCTTTGATTTATGATGGGCAGCATATTCAGTTGCAATGCGACCATGTTCCCCTCCTACTGTCCTACACATATGTTGACTTCGGACCACAAAACCAGTCATGGGTATATTTGTGGCAATAGCCAATAATACATTGTATGGGTCAAAATTATTGATTTTTCTTTTATGCCAAAAATCATTAGGATATTAGTAAAGATCATGTTCCATGAAGACATTTTGTAAATTTTCTACCGTAAATATATATACAGTATATAAACAAACATTATTAGTAGTAATATGCATTGCTAAGGACTTCATTTGGACAACTTTAAAGGCGATTTTCTCAATATATGTCTTTTTCTTTTGTATAAATCTAAAAAATTGACCCTTATGACTGGTTTTGTGGTCACATATGCATATAACATGCTGTTTATATGTAGCTTACGTGATAAAAGTAATCTTAAAGTTAAGATATACCTCTACGTTTTAATCATTTAAACAGGCCTTTGAATTTTTGGCAAAAACTCCTGGCAATTATGTGTCTGTGCATTTGATTTATTTTCTTCAAAGCGGCGAATGTCACTCACCTAACTTATATTACTTTATGGTGAAATTAGTTATTTTCCTGTTAACTCGGGTGTATTTTCACTAAGAACGATGCTCTGTGGCTTTAATTCAGTGTGAGCGGCACAGCAAAAAAGACTTGGTGGGCAATGAAAGCTCTAATCTGTTTAGACCAAGCGTGTAGCACTCCTCTTAGAAACTGAAGCTTCTGTGCCTCGATCGCCCCCAGGTAGTTGATCCCAGTATAGCTCATAAGCCCCGACCCCTCCGTGTTTTCTAATGGACGCGAGACAAACTAAACAATCAAATTACACTTCATATCATTGTTTTCAAAAGTTGGTTTCTGTTATTGTAGGCAGTTTTTAATCACAATGATTTAATTTCAAGTGTTCGTTTTTTAAATAAGTTTAAAAGTTTATAAAAACAGGGGGTGTGACGTCATGATTGACAGCTGAGATTGACTGCTTCTCTGAGTGAAGTTGTCACCGAGGCACTAACAGACTTTTTTGGGGTTTTTTTATTTCTACATTTCCATAACGGTTTATTTCACACCAACATAATGAATTGTTCTGCATATGTGCGTGTGGGCGGGGTTTTGATAATCGCGCCTCTACTTCCTGCTCTCTACCGCGCAGATTCCGGTCCCGAAATCACTACTGTGCAGACTCGGTCCCAAATCTGCACAAGATGTCAGCGCCATAATCAAACCTCCGGAGGCTTCAGTTACTCCAGCGGAAGCTAATGATGTCGCGTCGTCCATATTTTTTTACGGTCTACAGTTTAGACGGTTGCTGAAAAAAAATTTGCGCTGCTTATGAGTCTAGTGTGAAACATATTTTCTGTTTTTTTTTGTTGTCTTTTCTCTGCCATTCTTTGAGCTTTTCAACACTAGTTTATTACTGAAATCTTGTAAAATCCAGAAAAGCACCAAAAACAACAAAACAAACGAAAAAAATTATAAATAAATAAACAAGAAAAAAAAAAACTGTAGTCGCTCGATTTACAAAACAGTCTCCCCCTGTCTAACTGTCCAGATCTTGACTAAAATAAGCAGCAATGTGGACCAGACAAGACAGTTAGCTTTAAGTTACTCACATGTTTATTTGAAGCGCTCAAATAACCACTACTGAACCAGAATCTCATGACATTGCTATGTAACTGCGTTTCGGCCTAAGGTCCACCTAAGTGTTTTCTTAACGCGGTTGGCGTATTTTTTAAATTGTTTTCAATGGGAACGCAGAGTTATTTAAACGCCAGGAGTGTATTTCAGGCTCAAGCACTCAACGTTTTTTACTGGTGGCCGAGAGTTAAAGAATGTTCAACTTTGAGTAAAACTCATCACTGTCACTTTTCACCCAGCCGTCTAATCACAGTGGAGGAGTGGGGGGACAAATACAACTAGATGCATGATAACAGAACAAAATGATTGAAAACAAGAGCCAGAGCAAACACTTTTCATTGTATCTGCATTTTTATATAGAAACAGTACAGAAACAAGCTATTTGTGAAAGGAAATACTAGTAACACTTCCGCGGATATTCCGTATCATAGCAAGCAAAGTGTCTCAACTGAAAAAACGCTGTGCTGCCAAAACACTATCAAACACTCACAGCAAGGCGTTTTCAGCAGAGCACCTAGCGTTTTCAGCTGGCTAAAAATGCTTTGGTGGACATGCGGCCTAACTGAATCCAACCATGAAAAAACATATCAAACAAAAATATAAACAGATATAGAGTTTTGTCTTCGAGAAGTAAGATCAAAGGTGAAAATCACTCTGAAACTGTACAATAAACCAAAAGTAGAACACGAAAAACAAATCCATCTGGAACCTGTGAAGAGGAACACTGATGAAAACAGACGACTTACCGAGAACATTTCCTGAGGGAACTTCATCCAGTTCTTCCAGCTCGCGGCCCATCAGCAGGTAGAGGCTGTCCACGGTACAGCAGGCCATGTGTGGGACAGTGGGTAAAGAATCAGCAACTGAACAACCCTCAGGAAGCTAAAAGGAGAAAATGATCAACAAAAATCCCACATCAGCATCAGGACTCATACTACCAGAAAGCTGGTTAACCTGAAAAGAGTTATAAACAATATCATTATACTTTGTAGGTGTATTGGTGTATTTATTCTGTAATAATACATTTAAATAATATACAGTATATATACACACACACACACACATTATAATACAATTAATAAGCAAATTTAAGCATAACCAACTTTTTTTATTTGGCAGGAGGCCAATGCCTTTTTGCTCTTTAAGATTTGCTATTAAAAGTATATCAACATGAGATTTTTTTTTTCAGTTCAAATGGTAATCTCAATAATTGCCAAAATCATTGCAATTTTTTTGACCAAACCTTGCAGCCCTGAATCACCTTTGTTTAAATGGATGCTTCCGCTCTTAATTTGAAGACGTTCTTAATGGCTGATGATGGTGGAGATTTATGCAAATTCGTCTCAGAGCCTTCAATGAATGTCTCAATTGCATGAGTCTTATAATAGTTTCTCGGTAATAATGTAATAATTAGCTCCAGACAGCTTCAAACATGAGGAAATTAATTGGAAATGAACCCGAACGAGGCAGTTCATTTACCCGAGTTCAAGTTCACCAGGGTTAAGGATTATTAATTGTGTGATGATTATGTTATGAATTTCATTAATTCTTGGATAAGGAAACCGTCTGCAGTTATTAAGACAGACAAACTGCTGCTCACCACTCTGAGCGCCAGTGATGGATCGTATTTGGGTCCGAGCACAAACACCTTTTGGCCTTTTCTGACGACACCGCTGTAGACTCGTGCAAAGGCCACAAAATGCTCTTTGTTTTCCTCCTCCACTGCAGTTTTGACCGAAAGAGCCTCTGTCTGTGCACAGAGAGCATCTGCAGAACACACAACCATACAAAATATAGTTGATGAATACTTCAGAGTAAATAAACAAGATTTTAAAGAGGACCTATTATGACCTTTTGCATTTTCAATTTTCACAATGAGTGTGAAAAAGGTCTTCAAAGTTATAAAGCACAAAGTCACTCTAAAGGGATTTATTCTCGATTTCAGTGCGCACTGTTTCTGAACTCTCTGAAACACCTCCATTGTAGTCTTGAGTTTTCTTCCGGGAACGAACATTTAAATAATTCCATACTCAATATAAAGGGGCGAGGCCTGGTTGAGTTGCGTTAGTAGTGTGTTGAAACTCGCAGATATGCTAAGGGCCGTGACATTTCCCAAACACACTCGAAACGGTTGACCAATCAAAACACATCTAGTCGACCAATCAGAGCACATTGTGCTTTCCGGAAGGAGTGGCTTCATAAAGGCAGAAACTAAAAAGAGAGTTAATGAGAGACTGGGAAGAGAGGTGCTGCAACAATGTAAAATATGTTTTGTTTTGTTTTTTTGCATGAAACCCTGGTTCTAGTAAACCCTAAAAATGAAATAAAGACTTTGTAAAGGGGCATAATAGGTCTTCTTTAAATGTATATCAAATAAAGTCAAATAAAAAGTCCCCAGGTAAAGTCAAAGAAATTAACATACCATGATACTTTGATATGCACCATAGTACAGAATTTACCTTAGGAAATATACCCTGTGCCAAACCCGCCTCTTTTACTCATTCACTGTCAGACACACATCATTAAATGGATTCAGTTCTTGCCTGTGACACGACTGGTGGCCGGGGTTGCTGGGGTTGAAGAACCTCCAGCATCAGCTGACCCGGGGCTTTCAGCACTCTGATTGGCAGCTTGTCTCTCGGCGTGCCGCTGCCTGGCCAGTTCTCTTCTTTGGGCGATCTCCTCATGAGTCAATGGCCTGAAGGTAGGAAAACATCACAAATCATAATGCATGGTTATGAACCACAGAAGCCTGAGCACTTGGCAAAATCACAACTGCACAGTGGGCTAAAGTATTTTCTGTGCACTTTATTAAACACTGCAGAGGTCACCTGTTTGTGGATAAACTCGTCAACCTCTCATATGTAAATGTGTGATATGCTCAGCTAGAGTATTGTGTGCTAATAGGTGGATGAAAACAATTATTCATTCTCTGTAATTCTCATGAATTACAAGAAAGACATTTCTTAAACTCAGAACAGATCGCTGCACAATTTTATTTGATTTTATAGCACATTATTATTCCAATGCCAAATATACTGATTATGTAGTTATCAGCAGTCACAACATTTGTCGATGTTTTAGCCTGTATTTAATATAAAATTGTCAATTAAATTAAATCATTTAATATGCAAATGTCCGTACAAATTATTTAAAAAGTTTTTTTTGACCAGTGTATGTAACATAAAATCTTAAAGGGTTAGTTCACCCAAAAATTTTAATTGTGTCATTAATTACTCGCCCTCATGTTGTTCCAAACACACAGGACTTTCGTTCATCTACGGAACACAAATGAAGATCTTTTTGATGAAATCTGAGAGCTTTCTGTCCCTCCGTTGGTAGCTACGCAACTGACACTTGATCACTTCAAAAAGTTCATAAAGAGATCGTAACACTATTCGAGCGGTTTACAATATGCTTGACGCACGAAAACAAACCTCATTGGTTCTTGCTGGAGTTTAAACCTGCTGCGTAACACAAGAATGAACCTCATTGGTTCTTGCTTGCTGAAGCTCAAACGTGCTGCGTAACACACTAGAATGAACCTCATTGGTTCTTGCTGAAGCTCAAACGTGCTGCGTAACACACTAGAATGAACCTCATTGGTTCTCGCAGAAGCTCAAACGTGCTGCGTAACACACTAGAATGAACCTCATTGGTTCTTGCAGAAGCTCAAACGTGCTGCGTAACACACTAGAATGAACCTCATTGGTTCTCGCAGAAGCTCAAACGTGCTGCGTAACACACTAGAATGAACCTCATTGGTTCTTGCAGAAGCTCAAACGTGCTGCGTAACACACTAGAATGAACCTCATTGGTTCTTGCAGAAGCTCAAACGTGCTGCGTAACACACTAGAATGAACCTCATTGGTTCTCGCAGAAGCTCAAACGTGCTGCGTAACACACTAGAATGAACCTCATTGGTTCTCGCAGAAGCTCAAACGTGCTGCGTAACACACTAGAATGAACCTCATTGGTTCTTGCAGAAGCTCAAACGTGCTGCGTAACACACTAGAACGAACCTCATTGGTTCTTGCAGAAGCTCAAACGTGCTGCGTAACACACAAGAATGAGCCTCATTGGTTCTTGTTGAAGCTCAAACGTGCTGCGTAACACACAAGAATGAACCTCATTGGTTCTCGCAGAAGCTCAAACGTGCTGCGTAACACACTAGAATGAACCTCATTGGTTCTCGCAGAAGCTCAAACGTGCTGCGTAACACACTAGAATGAACCTCATTGGTTCTTGCAGAAGCTCAAACGTGCAGCGTAACACACTAGAATGAACCTCATTGGTTCTTGCAGAAGCTCAAAGGGTGAGGTGAGTAAATAATGACAGAATTCCCTTTAAAAATAGCCAAAAAAGCCAGGGCGAGCAGTTTTTTGTGCCAGCTATTATCACACACATTCAATTTCAAAAGCAAAGATAAGTGAACCGATTCAACATCTCGATTTCAAAAGAAGCCGACATGCCATTATATGAACAAAAGGGAGCTGCAGACAAGCTTAAATAGAACACCAAACTCTTACAACTGTTCGACTTGGAGATATAAATCTCAAAGTCAAACTGGTTGGAACGAAAACTGGCTCAGTTCTCAACATACCAAAAAGGTACCAAGGAGTTACCATAGCTTGAACCTAGCCAACATCAAGCACTAATAATGTGCTTTTATGCTCCCAAGCAGTAGATCCAATAGAAGATTTAAACCATGTTTGCCTCCAAACTGCTGCCACGTTTATTAAGGACCCATCTAAAGCAGAGTGATGGCTTCATCTGAGGAGATGACAGATGAATGATGGGTAGACTATAAACAAATCGCTGCAGGAGGAACATAACAGCCAACAACTGTGACTTATTTCACTTTAAATCCAAGTATAGATCCTATGCGGTCACACAGCATATTTGCTCTAATTGGTTGGAAGGCAATCCCAGTGAAATGATTGTGGAGTTCATCAAGTTTACTTTTTATGATGCAGCAAAACACTTGCCAAACAAGCTGTAATTGGTAACAAAAGTTTCAGCTTTGAATCGACCGAAGCGATGCGTGTAGTATGGCTGACTCAATGGAGTTATGATTCTTAAGAATAAACGACTCAGACAGTTCACTCAAACCCATACAGCATTTGAGGGTGTCTAATACTGTAAATAAATATATAAATAAATAAACTGTATCTATATATATATATATATATATATATATATATATATATATATATATATATATATATATATATATATATATATATATATATATATATATATATATATATATATATATATATATATATATATATATATATATATATATATATATATGAAACTGATGTTTTTATATATATTTTGGGTTATTTTCTAGCTAAATTTGTTTTAAATAAAAATAATAATATAAAATAAACCACAATGTGCACAAAATTGAGAAAATGTAGTGTGAGTTACCATCCCATCATGGTTTAGAAAGAGTGCAGATGTGATTAATTTTAGTTTATGGAATGTTACATGATTGTTAATAATGTTTTTTTTTAATACAGTGAATTAAATACCAGATGGGACTTGTGTCTTTAATGCTAGGAAAAAGTAACGGGACAAGGCGTACCTTATTCGTGGAAAGCGTTGGCTATAACTTCAGAGCTGTGAACAAAAGTTATGATGATTTGGGAGAACACTGCCATGTTGAAATATGAATTAAAATTTTAGGGTGCATAAATTACATTAAAACAGGATACTGTCCAGATGTAAACCTTATGTCCTCTACTTTAAAAACTATGTTTTTTATAATCATATAAGCAGCTAGTGCAATAGCAACTACAATTGTGAATCAGACCATAAAAAAGCTGATTTGGGTCTTAATTACACTCAATAGATTTTTACCCACTTTCCCCCTTTTGACTTCCGCTCCATTAGTGCTTAAATAATGTTGTGCGTCTCAAGTGCTTTATATCAGTCCTTCTCTGAATTGTAATTTTTTTCCTTTTTAAAGGCCTGAATGTGTCGCTTATTGCCAATAATGGAAACAGCATGAAGCTCATTTACAAGCTCGGCCACTGTGGTCATGAAGTAATGGGTACAGAACCTTACGGCAAAGTCTTTAGAAACCACAAGCGGGATTGTTCTTTAATACTCTCAAAGAGAGAAAAAAGATGATAGAGGAATGGAAATATAAATTGTTTCTAAATATGCACACACAAAACACATCATCTACTAACAAAACACACTTCATCAGTTTTCAGCGTGCAAAGCATTAAACTACAGATAGTTTCCATTAAAAACAATTGTTAAGATGAGATTTGTCACTTATCTACATTTTACAATATAAACAATTAGATTTATGCCCACAACATATAAATAACTGATATGCTTAAGAAAACCCAGATTTGAATCTGACCAATCTCCACTGTGTAATAAAGGCAAAAAATTTGAGAGATCTGCAAATGTGCTTCCCTGTGACATCAGAATGCAGTGAAACGCCGCCCCAACAGAAGAAGAATGCCTATTTCTGTAGCCCCGCCCACCTATTTACGCATGACATTTAACAAATAACATAAGCTTACTTGGAGCTAAACCGAATCGATAATCAAAGCAATAAACATGCCATTGAAGATTACAAAATATAGTAAAGTGCCTGGTTGTGGAAGAACACAGTCGCTGCATAAGCTTCCTTCGGATTCCAATATTAGGAATGCGGTTGAACTTTATTTTTAATGAAATTCCAGCTCACGTGGGTAAGTTTATTCGCTTCATTTCATTGTGGATTCTTTTGTAAACGTGGATTTGCAGAATGAGATTAAAAACGATGCTGCACCTTCTATATTGGATCCGACAGGAATGGTGCAACACACTTAAAAAATAAACAATTAAAAAAAATTTTTGACACGTGACAATATTGCATCGTTACAGAACGTTTGATATCTACTGATTATGTGTACATGTATAACTAAACATAATTAACAATAACTTATCACGCTGTCACAGGCTGGAGTATCCTTTGAATTTGAGGAGTTGTTGGTTCATTGTCCTGTGATTCGGGATCAGACACTGGGTTGAACATGTATGGGCCAGGGCTCCCAAAATCACTAGCCCGATGTCCCGGGGCTATTGTGTTTTCCAGTCGCTACCAAAATGTATCACCGGCCTGCCCAATGGGCTAGTGAAATAAAATTCCTTCACTCTCAATCACTCTTCCTTCAATTTTTCACTCTCTTGACTTGTTATTTGAAGGATAAATACAAATATTGCGGAAGTTTTGAACATGCTGATTTGTCTGCAGTGAAGTTTTGCTGATGCGCGTAGGCTACTTGGCTTGTGTGTGTGTGTGTGTGTGTGTGTGTTAGTGATGCGCGGGTGTAAAAAATAACATTCCAATTAATAGCGGGTGGATGAGAGATGAATCATTGTGTTTGTTTGATGAAGACATTTTGCGAGCCCTGTGGGCGAATCACTCCAGTTGCCGTTTTTCCACACATTTTCAAAACAATTCCCCACGTGTACTGACGGGGGAGTCGAAACTCATTATTATGCAAAACTGTTATCCAATCATAGCAGTGGGCGTTTACTTCCAAGTCTTCAAAGCTGCACGCCCATAAAAACAGAGCGTTTCAAGAGCTAGGCTCAAAACCAGGGTAGAAAATAGCCTATTACTTTTTCATTATGATGTTTTTGAATGTAAAAACCACACAAACATCATAAATTGACCTCAGACAACAATATAAATAAAATGTAAAAAAGCCAGTTCATGACCCTTTTATGGTATTTATCTGACAAAATTATTTGGCAAAAAAAAAGGCAGACTACAGCTACAGGTTTTATTTTACAATGTAAAAATAATGTATAGAAAATCAAAATACAGGAATAAGCACATTGACTACAACATAATCAGTTATTAATATTTCATAAATTCTTAGTACGACAACCTGGACAAAAATAATGTCCGTACAATTTGGCATGTTTCATTGCATTATCACAAATAAGCACTAATTTCACTTACAAAATCTTTAATATTTTTCTCATATAATATTTTGACAAAATATTTAAATAAAGGGTGAAGATGGCAATTTTCCTAGGCTTGACATCCTTTTGGCCACTACTGTATTTTAGCATTTGCAAGGTTACATACACTCCTAGAAAAACAGGTTAATTTGGGATTCTATATAGAATCCCAAATTAACCTATTTATATCTATATATTTTGAATATATTGACAAAAAGATTCTATATAGGGAGAAACTCTGTCTACTGACTTGTTTAAACATTACGGGAAGTGCGCTAGCCAGACAAGATTTAAACTTTGTCGGCAGAAGACCCAAGTTTGACTTGAAGATGAAAAACGTACCAAGTACAAGTACTCTTGCCATTCCTGATTTCTAACACACACTCACAGCGCTCAGCGTGGTCTTATGGCTATCAGAGCAGAAATGAAAACTGCTGCTCCTGTATGTTTTTTTGTTGTCTCCGGGCGTGTTCATATGTAAATTGAAAAAGCTTATTTTGTCCATTGGACCAAAAGATCTGAAAAAACACATACATTTACCAGCAGGTGTAAACGGAAATGTGTCTCCCTAATCTACTTGTGATGTGATCGACAGAAACGCATCTAAATATCAGATGTAAACAGGGCCTTAAAATATTTTTTTTTTGTTTTTTTTAAACCTTGCTATTCCAATGGGTAACATTGTTTATTGCATAATCATCAATGTATTTGGAACATCAATGTCTGTGCATGAGCACCGAACAGCCTAACCAATGTTCTGCCTACCGACTGCCTTGTGCCATTAATAAAAGCCTCCAGCACCAGCAGCCAATCAGGCAAGCCAACATATTAACGTTCCATGTGGGGCATGTGTAAGAGTGGCTGACAACACTCCCACACGCCAAATCTCATACCCCACACACACGCACACACACTGACCCAAATTGATCATTGCTATGGCAACCCCAAAGGTGGAGGAATGCATTTGTGCTTTGCAGGTTTCCTAATGCAGTTCATTCAACTGAAAAAAAGAGAAAAATAGCAGACTTGACCTGAGTATATGTCAGGGTTGTGCACCATTCAATTCCTTAAAGTGAACCGAGGTGACAAAACTGAACTGACGAATGCAAAAGAAAGAAATTCAAAAGTACTTGTATTTTTTGAATTAGCTACTAAAATTACTACCGCTCAAACATTTGGAGTCAAGAATGTCATGTTTTTGAAAGTAGTCTTTTGTGCTCATGAAGGCTGTATTTATGTGATCAAAAATACTCTAAAAACAGCAATTTAAAATAACTGTATTCAATTCAAATATATTTTAAAATGTAATTTTTCCTGTGATGCAAAGTTGCATTTTCAGCATCATTACTCCAGTGTCACATGATCCTTCAGAAATCATTCTAATATGCAGATTTGAAACATTTCTTCTTATTTTCATTAAAAAAAAAATGAAATTCATCAATCAAATTTAAATCCACACCAATGAATTGAAAGGAAAATGAATTTTTCACATGTTTTTGCTGGAAATCTGGATATGTAGGAATTCTATTCAGACTTTAAGTCAGCCTAACATGTATCTATGGAAGGATATCGCGGACAATTTTCAAAAGGAATTGCAAATGGTATTTGCAATTGCGTTTTCAATTTGTGGACGCATAATATGTGACACAATCCAAACGCAATTGCAAATCGCGCATTACCATTTGCATTTTCGTTTAGGCAAACGCACAACGACTGCCAAATTTCAAATGGAAAAGCAAAGTCTGTTTGCAATTGCATTTCCAATGTCTTGCAAGTTATGACCCTGCCATTTTGGAATAGCAATAGAAAATCACCTATTTGCTCTTTTATTTCCTCCGTGTCCTGCCACAACCTGCACAAAATTCAAATGGAATCGCAATCCCCTTTGCGTTTGCATTTCCGATGCCTAACACAGTCAACTGTAAATCAGGCTTGAGGGCGGGGTTTATTGATGTAGTCGGAAAGTAGGCCACGCCCTCAAGTGGTGGAAAACGGGGGATTTGGCTATTTTTGTAATAAAAAACAAGTTTAAACTCTTTAGTTCAAACAAAGTCAAAATGCAGAACTGATTGTATGTTCACCTGCAACCAGAAAAAAAAACAGCAAATAAGAAAAGTGACATGACTGCATTCGGTAGGCTATAGCCTATATCAGACGAATATCATCATATTGCACCCGACACAGTAAATTATCATGATGAGTTAAAATCAGAAAATCTATAGAAACTTGACATGATGTGAGTTGTGTGTTGTCCATACGATTCTGTGCTCAAGAGCCAAGCGATCAAAAAAGAAAAGAAAACTACATTAGTGACATTCAATCGCAGTTCATGTTCGTTTCGTAGCCTACCTCCTCTGATGATCTGATTTTCTTCTTCATTTCATTTTATTCAACATTATTATTTTCATCATATGTAGCCTATTCCTATTCATTGAACTATATTTGTATCTTTATTTTGACATTTAACAGATTTGACAGAACAGCTCAACAACAGAACCTGGATTCACACAAATTTTCACGCACCTGCAGCGTTTCTGACAACAGAGAAAAACTGAAATAATATATAATAAAGTAATATAAATAAAAAGCATAAAATAAATAAATACTAAATAGCCTATTTCTCACTTATTCTAAATAATTAATACATTAAGATGACAAAACGAAAAACTACTAAATCAGATTAATTCTTATAAAGAACCGGCATTTTTTTCTCATCAGATTAATTTAAAATTTTTCACTTTGAGGTCCGGTTATAAATTTATGTGTGTGCAGTGCACGCACACAGTGCTTACATCTACTGTGTTTATGTGAATACTCGACTTGGCATTTTGATATAGCCTATTTCTGTGTTTATTTGGCCGTTTGGGCACGCTTGTCCGTGTTGCGCTCGGAACACGCGCACAGAATCCTGTCAGTAATTCAGTTGTCTTTCGTGACTTATCGCGCTTTTATTATTTATTTTCGTCAACTGAAATCTACACGGATTATCATAAATACAACACATTTATTTATCACAAGGATCTCCGCGGCAAAACCGAAAGTAGCCTACCAGCTGGTGAAATCTTTCAAAATGTCTTTTTGCCCCAGGTTCAATAAAAGGATATGCCTATTTTAAAAGATTATAGGCCAATATTATATATTGAACTGATTTTTAAACCGAATTTAGCATATTTTGCTTTAACTATGCAGCAAAAAAATTTAATAAAAATAAAAACCTTAAAAAAAAAAATAAATAAATAAATATATATAGGCCTAGGCCTACACATTTTAAACCGTTTAACTGTATATTAATCTGTCAAAATTCTTACTTTTGGTCAACGGTTAAAGCATCCCTATCTTAATTGCTTCTTGACAATTTGCTTGCAACCAGAGCAGTCTTCTTTTGGTTTCTTTTTGTTTGGTTGGCAGGTGATAAATAGTCTATTTCCAGGTATTTGGCTTTGTTTGAAGTGCAAAAAACTACACAGTAGTTTTATGACATTTTTGTTGTTTTTGCTAAATAGACACATTGGATATTTCTCCCCATGTTCTTAGGAATGAATAATGATGAAAAAGTCCTTGGTTTTCCACCACTTGAGGGCGTGGCCTACTTTCCGACTACATCAATAAACCCCGCCCTCAAGCCTGATTGACAGTTGACTGTGTTAGGCATCGGAAATGCAAACGCAAAGGGGATTGCGATTCCATTTGAATTTTGTGCAGGTTGTGGCAGGACACGGAGGAAATAAAAGAGCAAATAGGTGATTTTCTATTGCTATTCCAAAATGGCAGGGTCATAACTTGCAAGACATTGGAAATGCAATTGCAAACAGACTTTGCTTTTCCATTTGAAATTTGGCAGTCATTGTGCGTTTGCGTAAACGAAAATGCAAATGGTAATGCGCGATTTGCAATTGCGTTTGGATTGTGTCACATATTATGCGTCCACAAATTGAAAACGCAATTGCAAATACCATTTGCAATTCCTTTTGAAAATTGTCCGCGAAATCCTTCCATATGTATCCACAAGGGATTTTCAATATATACTTTATGACAACAAAAACATAAGAATGTATACTTATTTAAAGTATATTCTTTTGAAAGTATACCCATGCTCCTCCTGGCATGTTTCATATGAACTTAGAGCTCAAAAACTCACCAAACGAGCCTAAACAGAAGCTTCTATCAAATCAAGACGAAAGATCAAATAAACTACAAGAAACATTGCTGCTTATACCAAAGTCTCCCTCCAGCACAGGTTATCTGGGTTTGCTTAAATAACACTGTTTTTTGATATGTAAAGGCTGGAACAGTGCCTTTGAAATGTGGGTCAGAGTATAACGCTAGCAGCAGCTGCCATCACAACTTTTCAAGTTGAAATCTGAGATGCATCTTGGTCTAAACGAACGCTCTATGTCCGTTTTCTCAGCCTCTTTGTTTGCAACGACACTTTATCAGTTCACTCCAAAGGGTCAAAGGTCATCTGATGTGGGAGTGTCTGCATGCATTTGATGGTATCGGGCTCCCTCGCTACGCTAATGTGCTTATGGACGATCACATTTAGATATGGTGTTTTGAAAGAAAATA
Source organism: Gobio gobio (assembly GCF_949357685.1). Taxonomy (NCBI): domain Eukaryota; kingdom Metazoa; phylum Chordata; class Actinopteri; order Cypriniformes; family Gobionidae; genus Gobio; species Gobio gobio. Next base: position 55,921,881 of record NC_137098.1, read on the forward strand.
TGGAGGGAAAGCTCATTTACAAGCTAAAAGCTGTACTCACAAAAGATGATGTCATCCTTTAGACCTAGACGCACCTCCCCCACACTTCAATTGCAGTAGAAATGCTTGTGGAGCTAAGAAAACAAATATACGGGCGTTTCTTTACCTATGGTCACTTTTGGTCCCTAGAAATTAAACAGCCATAACCTTTTCAAACGCAAACATATTTATTTCAATGCACCACATTTTTTAACCCTAAACTGCCATGAACAAACGTCATTTGCACCACCTGATCATCTCATATCACCACTAATTCTACAGCCAATTCTTTTGTCAACAGCTAGCATTAAAGGAACACGGCACTATTTTTGAAAATAGGCTGATTTTCCAATTCCCCTAGAGTTATTAAACAGTTGAGTTTTACCGTTTTCAAATCCATTCAGCCGATCTCCGGGTCTGGCAGTAACACTTTTAGCATAGATCATTGAATCTGATTAGACCGTTAGCATCTCGCTCAAAAAAAAAATTCCTATTTAAAACTTGACTCTTCTGTATTTACATCGTGTACTAGAACTGACGAACACTGAAAAGTTGCGTAATAATCAAGGAACTTTGCTGCTGTACCAATAACTCTAGGGGAGTTGGAAAATGAGTCTATTTTCAAAAATAGTGGAGTGTTACTTTAAGTAAAAAAAAAAACATGATATATATATATATATATATATACACACACACACACACACACACACACACACACACACATATGTATGTATATAAATTATACATTATATTTAATACATATTTTATTGCACAGCATTTCCAACACAAAAGTGTGCAATTATATATATGGGACAAGGTGTGCCTGTGATTGAAGAAACACCCATGAGTTGTTTGTGTGAAGGATAGAGACCCAACAGACATGAGACAGAAAAAAAGATCATCTCAGGTCAGGAAGAAACTTTATGCCTGGATACCATGACGCTGACTGCTTTAAGCTTGGGGAAAAACATGATACTGAGAAAGCGAGAGAGAGTGAACAGGAAAAAATAAACAAAGATAGCAAGAGAGAGATAGAGAGCGTCTGTCTAGAGGAAAGAAGGGTGAGACGTGACTGAGTACAACAGAAAGTGAATGCAAGCAAACAAAGGTAAAAAGACCTACAAACATGCTAAAGAGCCACTGGGAGCCGCCCATCTCTTCTCTGAATGGCCTGCAGCCAGGGAGGATAAGCTGGGAGTTGGCGGTCAAGGCCGAAATACGGTGGCATATTAACCGCAGCATTCTTGATTGAAGGAAACAGTATGATGTTAGACTGAATAAACAGGAGTACATTACCGCGGCCCAACTGTTTTTCCGTTCATAAATCGCGCTCATCCCTCGATGACTCTAGCAGACCCGAAGGAAATGGAGTTGATCTCCACCGAGCTAGACAGCGTTCGAAACACACGGAGTAGAATGTATTTAAGCATCAAAAGTGTTTGGCGAGATGGCAACGAGGGAAATAGCCATTTGAAAATCAACACGCTAAATTAAACGTGGCTCGATCCAGTTCAATCTGTCCGTCTCCTTTAGTCAGGGAAAAGGTGTTTTGCTGGTGCTGGGAAGAGAAATTACGCTACTCGGTTCCAGTTAAAATGTATAAGTAAACACGTTCAAAAGTTAAAGGAAACCTATTCCACACTCTTAAAGTTTCCTTAAAATTTTATTTTTTATTTTTTCATGGCCATTATTAACCCTTTTATAATCAAACTGCCTGTTTTAGCCACTGTACCTTTAAGAATCCTGTATATAAATGACCTCTGTTAAGATACACTGACTGCATAGAGATACTAAGTCATAATTATGACAAAAGCAGAAATTATGACAGCCATAATTGACACAAAAAGTAAACATTTTAGAATAAAATGTATTACTCAAAATTATGACAAGTAGATTTTATAGAGATAAAATGTCAATTAAGACTGCAACAAAGTCACAATTGCTACAAAAATGTAACATTTCAGAATAAAATGGCATAGAGCTTTAATTATGATAAAAGTTAATAATGATAAAATATTAATGGCATACATGCAAGTCAAAATTCGCTGTATAATTACGACAAAAATGTATAATTTTCATTCAAAGGCACAATATGTAACTTTTGCCGCTAGAGGTCGCTTTTTCAAAACAAAGGCGTAGCTTTATGACGCCACGAATGAGCGTGGAATCATGAGAGTTGTTGTCTTCACCGCCACAGCCGACGGACTCAGGCAGAAATCATGTTCATGGATGAGCGAAAGTATTAAAGTTTTATTAATGTTGTATGTGGTATGAAGCAGGGCAGGCCAAGAGCTGTGGTAGCAAATGCTAATTAGAGAGACCTGTGATAAGACCAGCGAAGCTTCCGCTCTTTTCGTTGCGTATGTGGGGTAACGCAGTGCTGTTTTACATGGTTAAAACAATCATACTAAATACGTTTGAGTGTGTTGAAAGTTATAACGTTACTCTGTGCGTTCACTCAGTGTCTGGAATGAAAGACTTGTTGCAATTTGCAGTAATCTAGATCGATATTAGAATATCATATTAATAATACAAACAGGATGACTAAATGACTGTTGCTAAATGCCATGCAATTCATTTTAATATATTGTATGATGGAAAAAGCTCTCTCTGATTATGCTATCTAAGCCACTTGACAAAATATGTGTTGTCTCTGAGACGTGGTAAAACATGGTACTCATGGTAAATCAAGAAAACAAGCTTATTCAAACAATAAGACTAACCGTGTTGAGCTCTATGACAATGATCAGTTTTCTGTTGATAAACAGTTGCTCACCCACCCATCTAATAAAACATAATACCGTATATAAAAGCGCCTTTGATATTTCCATGGTTTCTATGGAAGTAAAACTGGAAATCGAGGGAAGCGCAGATATGATGTCAGCGACAGGCGACACAATGACATGGTCCGTAACACTTGTTAAAATATCTGATTTCTCTGGATTTAAACACTGTTCAAACAAATCAACAACATATACAACATTGTTCTAGTGGTTTTTGGATATTTTCATCTAAAAATATTACATATTGTACCTTCAATTTGCATATAATATCTAGTGTGTATAATATGATGATTATTTTAATATCATGATACAGATTTGAGGTGCAGTGCAAATCTACTTTGATTTTTACACTGGCAAGGCTTATGGATTGATAATACAAATTGCCCATGTGCATGTTTCAAGCGGAGTCAAAGTTGCAATAATTTGAACTCTTGACCTGCGCTTAACACCTAGATAGGGAGCTTGATGCTTCACTCCACAGAGTTCAATGCACCGGGTAATGTGGACAAAAGTCACGTCTACATAATACACACATTTTTTTTTACTCAAAACTGGCTCTATTTACTCTATATATGCACGTCTAGTATTGCTAGTGATTAATTAAATATCAGTTTAATTAATTACTTTCCTGTCACATCTTCACTATCCTGTGTCAAATAAAGGCAAAATATATATGTGTGTATACATACAAACACACACACACACACATAGGTATGCAGCCACCTGGCTTCATTCTGGCACTTGAAGCCCACTTTTCATGATACAATCAATTCCTGAAAGCTAAAAGTTTTCCACTGAATGCTATGAAATACATCACATTACAGAAGAAAACTGAAAACAGAATTAAATTTTGGCATATAGCGTCTAACTCGCTTACAGTTACCCATCTCAACACTTTGCCAAAAAAGCAACTGGTTCCAGAACAGTGCTTCTTGCGTGTAAACTCTGACAGTCACATGCATGTCTCTAATCACTCTTCCTGCTCTACGCAAATACTGCATGGATTTTATTAGCTGCACCCCGGATCCGCCAGCTAAAGCTACACAGGAGCTCATGCAGCCGAGGAAATGCTACATGCAGCCTGCAAGGGTCTACACATGTTCCACAGCCCCCTCTATCAAAACAACAATCAAAGACAGAAGTGCCGCCAAGCGTCGTCCGGGTTTGCCCAGGCCATCTGCTTCTAATGATTAAAAGTGCAACTGTCTCTCCACCCATTAAAGCCCAGATAATTCGCTTTGACATCAGCGTACCATATCGTCGACTGTCCAGTGTCACGTGTACCCAGTCGACATAAAAGAGTGAGGGTGAGGTCAAAGGGTGAGAACAAAGGCCTAAAAATCATTCCAGGCTGGCCGGTAGACCAGTATATATAGTGTAACGGAAGAAAAGTGTCAACCAGTAGATATATATATTATGATCTGATTTGTTATTTGACGTGATCTAAACAGGTAAAGACAATGAAAAACAGTTATTTTCAAGGCCTATATATCTGACCCTGGATCACAAAACCAGTCATAAGTCGCACAGGTATAGTATAGGATATTAAGTACCTTTCCTACCGTAAATATATATAAAAAAAATGCATTATTAGTAGTAATATACATTGCTAAGGACTTCATTTGGACAACTTTAAAGGCAATTTTCTCAATATTTCGATTTTTTTGCACCCTCAGATTCCAGATTTTCAAATAGTTGTATCTCAGTCAAATATTGTCATATCCTAACAAACCGTACATCAATGGGAAGCTTTCAGATGATGTATACATCTCAATTAAAAAAATTGACCCTTATGACTGGTTTTGTGGTCCAGAGTCATATATATATATATATATATATATATATATATATATATATATATATATATATATATATATATATATATATATATATATATATATATATATACACAGTATTAAATATACAGCTTTTAAGTCTAATAATAAAATATTTTTAAAGACTAATAATATATTCTGTCCATCAAGTTAATTGTGTAAAAGAAAAAAGAAATTAAATCAGATGAGATTAAGTACTTTTCATTCTCTGGATCATCCAAAAACTGTCTTTTTTTTTTTCTTTGTATGTTTGTTCATATAAGAACTATTTTTTTTTTTCATTGCATTTTTATCATTATAGAGATTTTGGTCATACCGCCCACCTCTACTCCAGGCTGTCACCTACTGTAGAGGTGAGAAAGAAGACAAAATATGAGAACAAAAGAGTTTCAAACACTGGACAGACGAATCACGTATGTAAGTGTAAGAGTTTGTGAGTGGGTGGAATGTTTGAAAAGACACAGATGGAAACAAAGCCCCACTTGACTGAATTATATGTAACACCACCAAATTTCATTGTACACTTCCACCCGACCCGATGAATAATGGAAAACGTCTGATCTGAGGTCAGTCCTAGAGGGGCCGTCTGGGAACTGCCTGACACACTGACTCGAGAACAAAGAGTCTGAGCAGCTCATGCCCTCATATCTGGGGTCATATGAGGAGTCTGACGTGGCCGAGAGCGCCATCTAGCGTCTGCTCTTGGATCTGCAACAGGCATTGTTCCTCATCTTGCTTAGGAGGATAAAAAAAACTGAAAACCATTTATTTCAGTTGAGTCCAGACACAAAGGACATCAACCGGGACAGGATCTAAGCTAGCAACATTACTGTAGGATATCAATTCTCAAAGTCTGCCAAAAAAGGAAAAGAACAGCAGCAGCACAAACTTGTGCTCACACACACATAGTACACACAAAGAGCAAGCAAGGTGCCGTATCGATCAACTGCTACATCACTGTTTGGCCAAGGTCCATTAAGTTTGTAGAACCCAAGGGCTATAGCAAACTTCCTCAAACACACACACACACACACACACACACATATCTATTATTCAGGATCCTGGAGCTCTAGTCCTAGTCAAAAAGCCTGCAGGATTCTTTTTGGAATTTCTCTCATTATTTGGAACCAATATTAAAATGATCCTATTGGGAATTTGATGGGAATCAAATCAGATTCCCTAGGATAAACTGGAATTTTTTAACATATGTTTTATCAGAAACCTACTCCTACAGTATTGGAATAATCTCTACTGGATGGCTAAAAAGGAAATCAATTGCCGTTTTTAAATCCCGAAAGATTTCCTTTAACCCTCTGGTGCTCTTCGGTCATTTCTGACCGGAAAATGTTCTGTTTTGAAATGTTAAAAATCACAGCTTCATCGGAATGATATGAAACTTGGTGACTTTTCTTGCATTAGGTATGTAAACACACAAAAAAATTGGGGTCATGATTCGAGCATGCTAATTGGTCGTAAAAAAAAAAGTAGCGTTCATTGTCATAAAGGACCGACCATAGGAAATGAATGGGAAATCGGCAAAAACACAAAAATTCTCAGAATGTTTGTTTGTACAATCTACAAATCGGCCACAATGCTGAAAAAAAAAGTACACAGCAGTAAAGGGGTGACACTCTAAAACATCAAGAGTGTGATATTGACACATCCACTCACACACACACGCACACTTATACACACACACACCTATGAAAAACTGAGCCCATGAACCACATTTTGGAATTTTTTAAAATCACAGCTTCATCTGAAAAATATGAAACTTGGTGACTTTTCCAGCATTACGTATGTTAACAAAAAAAAAATTGAGGGCATGATTCGAGTATGCTAAGTGGTCGTCAAAAATTACTCCCACTTGTGCTCTTCGGTCTTAAATGACCGACCATAGGAAATTAATGGGAAATCGACAAAAACACAAAAATTCTCTGAATATTTGTTTGTACAATCTACAAATCGGCCACAATGCTGAAAAGAAGTACACAGCAGTAAAGGGGTGACACTCTAAAACATCAAGAGTGTGATATTGACACATCCACTCACACACACACATACGCACACTTATACACACACACACTCACCTACGAAAAACTGAACCTATGAACCATATTTGGAATTTTAAAAATTCATCAGCTTCATCAGAATGATATGAAACTTTGTGACTTTTCTAGCATTAGGTATGTAAACAAAAAAAAATTGAGGGCATGATTCGAGCATGCTAAGTGGTCGTAAAAAAAATACTCCCACTTGTGCTCTTCGGTCAAAAATTACACGATAGGAAATGAATGGGAAATCTTCAAAAACACAAATTCACAGAAAAAAATCTATATTTCTAACAAAAAAAATCTAAAACTTTATAATAAATAGTCTTTGAGATTTTTTAAATATATATTCAAATCCATCAACAAAAAAAAATCATTAAATGTGTTCAAAACAGAACTAGGGAATTCTCAAGCCTCTTCATAGAGACCTCTAGTTATGACACCCATGGTTGCATGATTTCTCAAATCATTCCAAAAGAGGGTGCTGATCTGCCTTCAAAAAAATGTATTTTGAAGGCCTGGTCTCTATTTTAACCTTAAATACTGCAATAATAAAAAACATTCCAAAAAAAATTGTGTATACTTTTCAATGGCAAAAATAGACCATACTTATTGCATAAATATTAAAAAATACCATCAAATCCACTCAAAATACAAAATTAAAAAGAAAAAATATTATTGAAGAAAAATAAATTGCATTGGTTTTACTGGGGTGGAGGAAGTTTAATTTTTAGGTGTCCGGTCACTTATGACCGGGAAGACAACCAATGCAACCCCTAAAGTTAACGAAGAGCACCAGAGGGTTAAATGTCCTACTGCTCTGCAAAAGCACCCCTCAGTAACTACACCAATACTGGGGCTAAGAAACGTTTTATTTATTTTATATTAATTTTCACATTCTGAGCATCAGAGTACAGTTAAGACAAAGGCTCTCTTCAAAGTCCAAGACATTTGATTATATGTCTTAACATGTGCAGTAGTTACTACATTTTGTCTTTGTTGTGCAGTAAAGCCAGGGTCCAAAATGAACACTCACCCAGGGCAAATCCAAATAAATGAAAGACTTTGCAACATGGTTGCAGCAGACACGGTTTAATTCAGAATGATAGTCTAATCCATGCTGATGTAAATTATGTGAATGACTCAAATCAAAGTCCTATAAACCATCTAAAAAAGAAAACATCTGTCCTGACTCTTTTCTCAGTGGAAGATTTACCAGCAGACGTTTATCTATGATGCCTAAAGGCTGTTTTTCTCCAGAACACCATGTGGAGACACACATGTGGAATGTTCCTCACATTAAGCCACCAAAACAAAAATATGAAAAACAAAATAATGTGTCTTCACGTTTACGTGAGAGGAGACAGAAAAAGGCTCATTTTGTATATGATGCTGCGTGTGACAAAACAACCTTCAAGACCGCTTGCTACACATATCGAGAGAAAAAGCTAACTAATCCTATTGTCATATGTGCAACAATATACTTTTTCAAAAAAACACAAAAAAAACAAAGATTTGTTCTCAATTCACCTGTCAGTAGCCAATGTAGCAAAAAAACTCCCCAATTGGTTATTATAATAGTTTTGTGAATAGTTTTTTAACAGATCCAGTTATTCATGTGCTTCTCTTACAGGAAAATACCAGCGCAAAACATACTGTACCTAAAATCGCATGAGCCTTGCAAGAACTCGATAGACAAATCATAATTTAGTTATATTTCAGCATAAACACACATTGCTAGACAGGTAGTGAACATAATCTAGCTAATATTTATAATGAATTGACAGCTTAAATTTTGCAGGGATGTGTAACAAAGTATTTTTGATAAATGTATTTTAAACGGCATAAAAACAACTGTCAACAAGATATCGTTACAGCTGTTACTGACATATAACAATGTTTTACAACAGAAGCACGTCATGTCACCAGAAATTTATAAATTATTTATTTTAATGATACATTGTTACATGCTATATTTTAGTTCAATATTTTTTTCATTTAATGTTTTGTATTTTTAGAGGATTTTATGGTACTAAATTATATTTATGGAATAGTTATCATCCATTTATTACCTGTTATTCAAAAATCTTGAATGCTTTGGAGCACAGACTTAAGTTTAGTCTCTTTTTAAAGAATACACTTGGTAGATTACTGCTGAAGTGAAACAAAAAAAAGTGATACAAAAAAAAAGTTGATTATTATGAAAAAAAATCATATTTTTAAATTGTATGAAATTTTTATTTTCCAAAACATGTTTTACTTTTTACTAAATCTAAACAAGTTGTGTTCCAAAATTGAGGTTGATATCTTTCAGTAAGATTTTGCTTCACCACAGCACCAAATGTTTCCACTAGCTGAAATTCAGTTCCCAAACATTTGCAAAGTGGTAATTTTTGACTGCGAAAAATACAAGTGTGACTATTTTTTCAGGACCATTTAACCTTTTCAAATCATGTCTTTTGTGTTCACATTTCAAATTTCAAATTTTAAACCTGGTCCTTTCCAATTTCCTGATTTTGTTTTTGGAAATGTAATTTACACAAAACTTGTAATATATTTTTTTCCTATGTTTATTCCAGTAATAAACTGGAGAAGTTTCACAGTGATATCTTCTCATTTTAAAAAATTCCCTATTTCACCTGTAGTGTCTCGCCTTAAGTATCGGAATTAAAAAGTGTAAATATGAGGTGATAAATAGGCCCTATTCCTATATACACATCACAATGAAAAAGTGAGAGAACTGCAGTCTTAGGATCAGAAAGTCTCCAAAACTATGATCACATGCCATCTACAGTACATACATAACCGTACCAAATCTCTCTATAACTAACGTCTATCTGAAAATAAACCACACACAACATAGGAAACAGACATTCGATTAAAATAACACACATCTGTAAGTTCAATACCTCTGTTTGTTCTGTGGCAGAGATTTGGAGTCCACGGCAACCATCTTTGACACAAAGACAATTACAGGCGCCTTCTCATCAGCCGAACAATCTATGAATGCTACAGGAGACAAACACAAAGAGCAAACAGATTAAAAAGACAGTCATATTTGATGCTAGCAACACTAGTGTAATTGTACAATTCGGACTTTGAACCCAATATGGATGGGACACGGTGTGGTCTTTTTATATGAATACGAAATCAAACTAAATTTCACACCCAAGCACCATCAGAAATGACTTTAAAGCGTGATATTACAATCCGTAAGCCAGAATTGAGGAGCGCTTTGCTTTTTAATGCATGAGCTCAAAGAAACCTCAGCCGGAGGCCACACGATATTAAAAGCATCCTGCTATTTCACAAACTCTTGTCGCAATTGTGTGAAGGCTGGAAAAACAAACACCCTCTGGCAACTTTTAACACAGACGGCTACAAAAGTCGGTTAATAAACTACTGGTTCTTCAATGCAGCACTATAGATTTCACAAAGAAACTTATCAAGAACCCACTTTCAGCTGTATGGGGTTCTTGAGCAGCTATTTGGTTCTTTGTAGATTTAAAAAAAAAAAAGTTATTTTCATTAAAGGTTCCTCAGATGCTGAATTTGACTTCAGCAGAACCAAAGTAGTGGCCAAAGGTGATGTCTGGAGAGAATTTTTGTTTTAATAAACCATCAAAATATGAGGAAAATATTTGATTTACATTTTTAAATATTTTAATTATGAGGGAAGAACAAAACACTAAACTTAAGGTTAAGGTATTATTTTGCAAAAAGTCAAACTAGAGTTACAGGTTTTATTTTACCATGCAAAACAAAAATGCTTAGCAAAACGGAACGAAAAAGCATACATTGACTACAACATAATCGGTTGTTAATATTTCGTTGGTTCTCTCTTTTTTTTTTGCATTTGTTCATAATTTCTTTTTTGACAGCCTGGACAAAAATTATGTCTGCACAATTTGCCATGTTTCATTGCGTTATCACAAATAAGACTCAAGTACAACTACGCAATATGCGTACAAAATATTTAACACATTTTAAAAAATATTTTAATAAAGGGTGATGATATCAATCAAATTTTTTATTTATTTATTTTTATTTATTTGTTCTGCACGGATATCAAATGGATACAGTACAAGGGGTGGAACGAAACCCAATTGGGTTTATACAGAGTTCCACTCCACTTACACGAAAAAACAAAAAAGACACGCAGACAAATAAGTAGAATAAAAATAAAAAAGGGTGAAAAACACATTTTCAGAAGCCTGATTATCCTTTTAACTTAAAGTTACAGATGTTGAAAGGTGATGGTAAAGGAGGATCAAAAGTGAAGAGCATCATATGAAGAATACTGCAGGAAACTATAACAAAAGTCTGTCATAGTAAAATCAAAAGGTCTTTCAACTGTTTTTTAAAGACGAATAAAGACGACATAGATCTTAAGGACAAACTTAATTTACTCCATAATTGAGGACCCCTAAAACTGAGGTCAGTTTTATGACCTGAAGTTCTAGAGAACGGTAAAACAAGATTTATTTCTCTATGCCTTGTTTGATGGATATGAGTATCTGAAATAAAACTAAAAAAGTGTTGTAATGTTGGTGGAAGGTCTTCTCTCTTGTAAATAAACTTATGAATAAATATGCATGATAAATAAACATTGACTTTCTCAATTGGAAGAATCTTGAATCTAATAAATAGAGGTGCAGAAGGAGCATATTTAGAAGAGTAGGAAATCATACGCAAGAACTTCTTCCGAATTTTTGAAATTCTTGCGAGATACGTGGGAAAAGTAGCACCCCAGACAATGTTGCAATAATTCATAAAGGGGAATAAAAAGCTATAGTAAAGCGTTAAATGAGCAGATGAGTGAATTGAAGGTAAAACAATTCTTAGAATATTTAACATTTTAGAGGATCTTGTACAAACTAGATCAACATGTTTGGACCAAGTTAAACCTTCATCAATCAGGACACCGAGAAATTTTGTTGAAGCCACTTGAATAACTGGAGCTCCATCAATTTCTATACAAGCATGTTCTTTAGGATAGAATTTATTAATATTGTGAAATATCATAAAATTACTTTTTTTGACATTGAGCATTAGCTTGTTAGTGCGAAACCAATTTGATAATATTTTTTACTCGTCATTAACATGTTTGAACAGGGTGACAAAATCCTCGTGCACTGCGATGAGATTGGTGTCATCAGCGAATAATAAGGGTAGGAAATGATTACAACAAAGGAATAAATCATTAATATAAATTAGAAACAATAAAGGACCCAAAATAGAACCCTGAGGAACCCCAAATGAAATTTTAGAAGTTTTAGAAAAGAAACCATTGAGGTAAACAAATTGTTCTCTATTAATAAAGTAATTGTGGAATCAAACTAAGGCAGTACCCTCCACTCCATATCTATTGAGCTTAGAAATCAAAATATCATGTGAAACAGTATCAAAAGCTTTACTTAAATCGAGAAAAACACAGAGAGCAAATTTTTTATTATCCAGGGCATTTGATATATAATTTACAAGCTGTATTAATGCATGTTCTGTTGAATGTTTTTTCCGAAACCCGTATTGGTGTTTATATATGTTATTAACAATTAAATGTTTGTTTAAATGAATCATGCAAAGTGATTTACTAAGGTTTGCGCTTGTCAATTTACAGGCATTTGCGCTATTATTATTAATGTACACTAAGAAATTTGTGAGCAATTTGTGTGAAATGGAATGTTTTCAGCAAATAATGACTTTAATTTCTTCTTTTGTATAGAAAAAAATATCAGAAAGAACATTAGTAAATGAGGACAGAGTATTCTAAGGAGGTGTGGTCGCATTTCGCAAACTTTTGTGGAGATTTTGTCAAAAATGTATGAAGCATGGCTCACTCAGGAGTCAATTTCAAATAAAGCCGCTTTCTGTTGGCAGATGTGACAAATTCGTATGGCATACACAAGATTCGATTGACAGCAAAAAAATAAAGATGGAAAGCAACTTGAACATTCAGCCAAGCATCTTTAGTATTCCACAGAAGGAGGAAGATTATATGGTTTTGGAAGGACATTAGGGCAAGTAAATGATGACAGCCTTTTAATTTCTGGGTGAAATATTGCCTTTCAAAGAAGAGGCAATGCAACAAAATCCCACTGAACCATTGTACAGCTTAAAAAAGCCACAAGCCAAAAGTGGAGCTGTTCCATCCAAATACAGTTCATAGAGCAGTGCGCAGACAGGTGCTGTAGACCTAGGAAGTTTCCAGAGAGCAGGAAGTGCTAGAAAAGATCTGAGGGTGCCGTTTCGAGAGTGAAGAGCACATGCGTGCAATAGGAGTGTGAGTTTTAAAAAACGCTGTATCCACAGATGGAGTCTGCTGTGTGAATCACATCCTCTGCTTACAGGTTCTCTGCTGTAGCCGTTAACACGCACTCACCTTTTTTTAGCTCCTGTGTTTTCTCGGGCAGAGAGTCGAACCGGCGCACTCCCACGCTCATCAGCTTTTCCACTCTCTCAGCCGAGATCTCAGCTGGGCTGGGCAGCTTTTCACACACCATTGCTGAGTAACACAGTTAAAGTGAATACACATTCGACTGGCACTTTCCACAAATAGGGAACAAAATATGGCCTGAAAGGTGTGTGTGTGTGTTATTTTTTTTAAAACAAATGTCAGTGATGGTGCTTAAACGGGGTGCTTAAAGGTCCCATGGCATGGCATTTTTCTATTATTTTATAATGTTTCCTGAGGTGTACTTATATTGTTAGTATGATTTTTACATCATAAAATGTCATAATTTAGAAATAAAAGGCATTTTTTCTATACTGCTGTTTGCCCTGTGGCTGAAGGCCCTGTTACAAGAGGCGTGTCTGCTGTGAGACTTCAGTAAAAACGCCCACTGTTGTGATTGGCTGACATCTTTGCATTTGATATGAGCGGAGGGGGCGTGGTTTAACGAGGTCTACGAGGCACGAGCAGGCACGAGCTGCTGCCAGAGAGATGGATGGACCGGAGTTCACTTCACATCGGTTCTGTCAGTCTCAGTTCAGTGAACTGTTTTAGTTACAGCATATACTTCAGGTTATTAGTCTATTTCTAGTCGGAGGGGCTGTCACTCATGTCAGAAAGTTAGTAACTTTAGTAAATTATGGATCAGCGCTGACTGGAGACGCGAACCGTTTAGAATGATTCAGTCCGATTTGGTGAACTGATTCGGTTCACTAAAAAGAACCGGTTCAAAAGAAAGGTCGTTCGCGAACCGGACATTAATAATGTACCAGAGACTGAGCTCAGCGATTGCTAACAAAGTTATTTATAGTAACTACTGAGTTATGAGAGCGCTGTCAGTCAGCGCGAGTTTATTGTGTTTGTATCTGAGAGTTCTGAATAAACACGAGTCCCAGTCACGCCGAGTCCGTCTTCATCATTATTACCAACTTTGTAACACATGCAACGTACCATTACAGCTGTCGAGATGAACGAGTTATGAGTAAGTGTTGATAATACCATTATTTTTAGATATGTTCCTATCATATGGAAAGCGTCAGTGACGCGCATTGAGTACACAGCGCAAACAAAGACACAACAGCAGTAATCGAATGTAATCCAGTTTATTGTGGGAATAGCTGGCTAGCCTAGCCCAGATATCCTCACGCTTAACGTACCCCCCTTCTGCTTAATCTCGCGCCGCGTTTGGTGCCTCCGCTGTGGGCCAGATGCAGTACTGGGGGTCGGTGATGTTGAGCCTCGGCGTGTGTAAGGTTTATCTCTAAAGATGTTACTCTGCTGATGATGAGCAGAAACGACTGTATGCACATTGTAGAACAGATAGACGCGACGAGGACGTACAAAAACACTGACTCACAAGATAGAAAACACGAAAACACCGTTCTGTCTGGAGAGAGAGAAGCCGCAGCGTGTGGACGAATAATAAATAATTAGCTACACATAAGAAATCACTGATCACAGATCAGAAGGAACTGAAAAAAGACTTCTGTTTTCATTTGTACATCCAAACACTGAGAAACTGCCAGCGTTCACTCGTTCACAAGCAATGATCTCTCGAGCGCTTGCATGGGCGTGCCAAATTCTCTGGGCGGAGGAAAGGGAGGTAACCGTTCCTGCTTGGACGTCAAACCAGGAGACTTCAGGATTGGCTAGTCTGGCCTGTCGTTTTCTCAAAGGCAGAGAAAGACAGCCAGAACTCGGCTTTACACCGATCAACATTTCTATCCACTTGGGAACAATATTCAGGCTAGGGGAACTCATATTAATGTTGAAAAACCTCATAAAATGAAAATTTCATGCCATGGGACCTTTAACGTCAAAACAATTTTATACGTCAACCTCAGGATGTATCTGTAAATATCACATGCTTTTTATATTAAATTTATTGGTAACACTTTACAATAAGATTTCATTTGTTAACTATATTAGATAACATAAACTAACAATTACAATACTTCTACGGCATTTATTAATCTTAGTCAATCTCAACATTTATTACTGTGCTGTCCTCTGTTTATGTTAATTAATAATTTGTTACATTTAATTTGTTACATTTATATAGCGCTTTTCTAGGCACTCAAAGCGCTTTACATATAGAAGGGGGAATCTCCTCAACCACCACCAATGTTGTGTACTGTATATTACTTGACAGCCAGGTAAACTCTTCCCTTACCTCAAGACTCTGAAGACCTTGTCCACAGGTTTATTGACTTCAGCCTTGATGTTAGGGAAGAGTTTACATGGCTGTCAAGTTACAGAACATATACAGAGGACAGCACAACAACAACATTTTTAAGATCCAAATTGATGTTACCATTAGTTAATGCACAGTGAACTAACATGAACATTTTTATTAAAGGGGGGGGTTCTAATGCTATGTCATGCATTCTGACTTATTTACACTGTTAAAGAGTTGGATTCTTATGATAAACATGGGCAAAATTAAAAACAACGAGTTGGACGTAAGACGGAGTATTTCTGTGCCAAATACACTCCTTCAGGATTTGTATAAGTTTCGGAAAGCTTTCTTCCGAGTATGGCCCTGTATGACATCATAAAGGGCGGAATTCCCTGTATGGGCACTTCTCCCAGATAGGAGCTTGTACGCACATAAACCAGAGTGAGAGCAAGAGCTAGCCCATCAACGAGCTTCATTCGGGTTATGGAAGCCGTCGGCAGAGCATGTCATTTTGTTTTTAGACAACAAAATCAACAAATGTCACCAAAGAAGTGTGTTTTTGGTTGTGAGGGAAAGATAACCATGTTCAGCTTCCTAAATAATCCAGCATTAATGAAACAGTGGATGCAGTTTGTTTTTCCGGAGCAGCAACAGAGTTCTGCAAGTGTGTTTGTTTGTTCCCGGTCACGAGTTGAAACCGCAGGCGGTGAGTGAAACTGCATCAAATGTCTGTGTTTTGTTGGCAATCGGTGTGTAAGTGCATACAAATGTAAGCAACACGAACGTATAGTGAATCGAAAGTTATCTAGGGATAATGCCATGATGTATTGTGTGTGTGTGTGTGTATGTATGCGTGCTCGTGACTCTTTAGCCCTGCCCACTGCACACCTCCACGATCTCGGCTGTTTTCGTAAAGAATCGGTACAGCTTATCGGTCTTTGATAAATATGATAAAACTAAAGACTCTTCGGAGATATGAAGGATGCAATACTACTCTATAGGTACTCAATATTAACATGAGATTGGCAGAAACTGTGTGTGTTATGTACCCTTTAACATAAATAACAAAGGTTAATAAATGTATTGTAAGTTTATGTTAAAAGATTGTAAGTTTATGTTAGTTAATGCATTAACTAATGGTAACAAATGAGACCTTAATATATAACCAATTTGTTTATTTGAGGCTTGCAGCTCTGTCAGCAAAATTTGAGAGGTCCAAATAAATATGTTTCACATGCCTTTTTTGTATATATTTTTAATACCACTAGAATAGGTAACATGTTTGCAAATTTTGTCCAAATTATTTGCAAATATTGGTTTTTCAATTATTGATAATAATTGATAAATTTACACTGCCGTTCAAAAGTATGAGGTAAGTAATGTTTTTAATGTTAATGTTTTTGAAAATATTCTCTAATGGTCACCAAGGCTGAATTTATTTGATTAAAACAACAGTAAAAACAACATAATATTGTGAAATATTATTAGAACTTAAAATAACTGTTTTTAAAATGTATTTTGTTCCTGTGATGGCAAAGCAGAATTTTCAGAAGTTGTGCAGAAGTTCAGTTGTGCTGCTTAATATTTTTGTGGAAACGGTGATCATCTTTTCATATTTTTCGATGAACGCAAAGCTAAAAAAAAAAACAGCATATATTTGGAACAAATCTTTCTTCTAACATTATAAATATCTTTGCAGTCTCTTGATCAATTTAATGTGTCCTTGCTGAAAAATATTCATCTCTTTCAAAAACAAAAATTGTACTGATCCCAAACCTTTAAACAGTAGTATACTTCAAATAAATGTTTAAAAAAAAAGTCTTGGATTGGAAGATCCAGACAAAATATTTTTTGTAAGACTGGAAATAAAGATAGAATTTAAATTTTGGGGTGAACTAACCCCTTGAAGACTTGTGAGGTGAGACAGAACAAAACTCACCATTTTCACGGAAGGGTAAACACATCTGAGGTGTTAACAAGCTACTATTCATGCTTATGTAGGTTCATTTTATGATAAATAAGTGTATCTAACATATCTAGTAGTTCTCACTATTAAAAAGCAAAGATTTGTAATGCTTAAAAAAAAGTATGTTTCAAAGTAATCCAACTTAGTAAAGCTCCAACTCCTTTCCATTCTCAAAAAAAAAAACACACACAAACAAAACACCTGTCAAGCAGGACAAAACTGCACATTTGTGAAGTATTTTGAGAATCACTCAATTACATGTTTAGGGAAACAACTGACATTTTACCAAAAGCGTTAATCGCAGTAATGTGTCACTCCGAGCACCTGTCACCACAGTAATTGCGAGGCGTGCCCATGTCAACCATATTGGCGCAGAAGGAGCCGTCTAATAACGGTCAGTTCTACGTTTCCTTCCCATACAGCTGGTGAGATCACGGCAGGACGGGAGACGGCTGAGGAGGTGGACAACGCCAGTCAACTGCCTAGTGCTTATGTGGCTAACGTCACTGGAGGTTGTGTATAATTAGCAGAGGACTGTGTGTTGTACGTTTCTAGAAACTATACTCTGAAATTCAGACATGTGGTCACTCCAAGATACAAGATCAAGAGATTAAACCTATGTTTATATGTCAAATGTATTCCCTCCTTTAAAGGATTTAAAGTTAAAGTTTCGGCACCACTTGCGGCCCCATACAAAAATAATGACGTTTTAAGCAGCTGTAGAGGTCCATCTGCATACTAAATGCATTAAATTGCATTAAAACGTGACATTAAAGGTCCCATGGCATGGATTTTTTATTTTATTTTATGATGTATTCTGAGGTGGATTTTTACATAAATGTCATAATTTAGAAATAAAAGGCATTTTTTCTATACTGATGTTTGCCCTCTGGCTGAATGCCCTGTTTCAAGGGGCGCGTCTGCTGTGAGACTTCAGTAAAAACGCCCACTGTTGTGATTGGCTGACATCTTTGCATTTGAAATGAGCGGAGGGGGCGTGGTTTAACAAGGTCTACGAGGCACAAGGCTGTGCCAGAGAGACGGATGTCACTTCTCATCAGTTCTCTCAACACGTCTCAGTTCAGTGAACTGTTGTAGTTACAGCATATACTTCAGGTTATTAGTTTATTTCTAGTCGGAGGGACTGTCACTCATGTCAGAAAGTTAGTAACTTTAGTAAATGATGGATCAGCGCTGACTCGAGACGAGAACCGTTTAGAACTATTCAGTCCGATTTGGTGAACTGGTTCGACTGGTTCACTAAAAAGAACCGGTTCAAAAGAACGATTCGTTCGCGGACCGGACATCAATGGACCAGAGACGGAGAGATTGCTAACAAAGTGATATTGTACTGAGTTGCGAGAGCGCTGTCAGCGCAAGTTTATTTTGTTTGTATCTGAGAGTTCTGAATAAACACGAGTCCCAGTCATGCCGAGCCGTCTTCCTCCTTGTTCTACCAACTTTGTAACACATGTAATGTACCACTACAGCTGTCGAGATGAACGAGTTACGAGTAAGTGTTGATTGTAGCATTATTTTTAGATATTTTCCTATCATTTGAAAAGCGTCAGTGACGCACATTGAGTACACAGCGCAAACAAAGACAACAGTAGTAATCGAATGTAATCCAGTTTATTGTAGGGATATCTGGCTAGCCTAGCCGGGAGACCCTCACGCTTTCCCCCCATCTGCTTAATCTCACGCCACGTTTGGTGCCTCTGCTGTGGGCGAGATCAGGATTTTCCTGGGTCAAAAATGGTCTTCGGTGGTGACTGACAGACATGGTCATCCATACACATACACACACAAACACACACACAGTAAAAAAGTACCCTACCCACGTGATCTGCAAGCGCAATACTGACAATCAATTTTAAATTAATTCAAAGAAAGTTTGTAATTTTTGCTTATCTTATTTTGATACCTTGATGTTTGTTTTAGGTCCTCATTTTTACACTATTTAAAGATAATTGTTTTGGTATATAATCATATCAATATTAAAAAGTAGTATTAAAAAAAAAAAGAACAAAGAGCCTAATTTTCTGCCATATACAATTTCATAAAATTATCAGCTAGCCAATAACAACTTTGTTCTGGGTTCACCTCACAAAGTCTAAACTAAATGATTTATAGGCTATTTATTTTACTACACATTGTCAACATAAATAAGCTGAAAGCCTGTGGATAATTAAAATTAACTCTTACACCCACTCTTGCTAAATTGGGTAAGTACACTTGTGTTCTCATTTCAGATGTGTTCAGAGAAAATGATTAAACTGATTTGTTAGTTCAGTGTTGGACAGATCAGTTGTTCTAACCAGTCGTTAAAATGATTCGGTTCAAAGGAGTCATTAGGTCGCGAATCGGACATTAGCAGATGCGTTGTGTGCGAATCCTGTCTGTTTGAACATCGCAAAATATTTGTCAACACACAGAAAACACTTCATAACCGGATAGGATTTGTTTCCCGTTTATTGAAAGTATGGTTTATGTCAGCTGGTCAGAAAAGAGTCAACGTTTTTTGAGCGCAATTCACACCCAGCGGTAATTAAAGGAAAACATCGTAGCCTATGATAGCGCCACATGGAACATGTGCAACATGGATTCGGTCTTCCAACCTTTTGATTTTGATTAACGTAATATGTGAAATATTAGAAAGCTAAGAATGCTTATTTTGAAGACAGAGAGAGTGCGAGCGGGGGAGGAGCTCTCTGATCGTTCTCTCTGTCACTCAGTTAACGCAAGCGCAGCAGTCAACTACTACATCAATCATAAATCACAATAACTGATCAAATAAGGCTTTGGCAGGACAAAAAATTGTTATGGCGGCCGCCAAAACATTTTCAATGTAGGAAAAACCCTGGAGATGCAGTACTGGGGGTCGGTGATGTTGAAGGCCGACTGGTCAGTGCAGCCCGAGCCTCGGCATGCGTGAAGTTTTTCTCTAAAGATGTGACTTTGCCGATGTTGAGTAGAAACTCACGACTGTATGCACATTTCAGAACAGATAGACACGACGAGGACGTACAAAAACACTGACTCACAAGATAGAAAACACAGTTCTGTCGGGAGAGAGAGAAGCCGCAGCACGAATAATAAAGTTCTGTGTGAACTTGAATAATTAGCTACACATCAGAAATCACTGATCACAGATCAGAAGGAACTGAAAAAAGACTTCTGTTTTCATTTGTACATCCAAACACTGGGAAACTGCCAGCATTCACTCGTTCACAAGCCATGACCTCTCGAGGACAAATATAGCTTTTGTATGGGTGTGCCGAATTCTCTGGGCGGAGGAAAGGGAGGTAACTGTTCCTGTTATGATGTCATAACAGGAAAATTCAAGATCAGCTCATCTGGACTGTCATTTTCTCAAAGGCAGAGAAAGACAACCAGAACTCAGTTTACACCGATCAAAATTTCTACCCACTTGGGGACAATATTCAGGCTAGGGGAACTCATTTTAAATGTTGAAAAAACCTCATAAAATTAAAATTGCATGCCATGGGACCTTTAAAGACTTTTATAATGTTATAAAAGATGGTTTCTATTTCAAATAAATGCTGATCTTTTGAACTGTCTATTCATCAAAGAATATGCATCAAGGTTTCCACAAAAATGTGAGGTTCAGCAGCAAATCAGCATATTAGAAGGATTTCTGATGTGACTGAAGACTGGAGTAATGATGCTGAAAATTCAGCTTTGCATCACAGGAATAAGTTCCATTTAAAAATATATTCAAATAGAAAATAGTTCTAATAAATGCAATCTTGGTGAGCATAAGAGATTTATTTAAAAAACATTAAAAACTAAAAACTTACTGACCTCAAACTTTCGAATGGTAGTGTTTTTCAACAAGCGCCAGTGTTTGTGTGGTAAAGGATACAGAGCACGGCTTGAGACACAGGAAGCCACTGGCTACAGATGGCACTGAGGAGCACTTTGGGGTCCGAGTGTTTCAGGTCACGAGCCATGATTT
Organism: Gobio gobio; assembly: GCF_949357685.1. NCBI lineage: Eukaryota > Metazoa > Chordata > Actinopteri > Cypriniformes > Gobionidae > Gobio > Gobio gobio. Next base: position 55,943,143 of record NC_137098.1, read on the forward strand.
TTAATCCCAGTGAGGTCACCATCTTCTCCACCTGTTCTTTGTCCCTGGAAATGTGAAAATAGTCAAGTGAGATTATATAGGCTACCCCTTCTTTTTTCACATTTTGTCATGTTGCTGCTGCCTTATGTTAAACTACTATAAATTACCTCTTTACACATAAATCTATACTCCATACACCATAATGACAAAGCAAAAAAACAGATTTGTGACGAGTCCCCCAGCCCCCACAGCATGATGCTGCTTCCACAACACTTTACTGTTGGGATGGTATTGTGCAGGTGATGAGCCCGGTTTCCTCCATACATGATGCTTGGAATTGAGGTTCATCAGACCAGAGAATATTGTTTCTCAAAGTCTGAGAGGGTCCTTTAGGTGCTTTTTACAAATTCCAAGTGGCCTTTTCACTGAGGTGAGGCATGATTCTGGCCACTCTGCCATAAAGCCCAGATAATTGGAGTGTTGCAGTGATGTTTGTCCTTCTGTAAATTTCTCCCATCTCCATATGATCCTGGAGCTCAACTAAAGTGACCATCAGCTTCCTGGTCAACACTCTAATCAAGGCCCTTCTCCATCGCTAGCTCAGTTCAGCTCTATGAAGAGCCCTGGTTGTTCCAAACTTCTTCCATTAAGGATTATGGAGGCCATATGCTCCTGCGCGTGAACCTTTCCAAATCATGCCCATTCAATTGAATATGTCATAGGTTAACTTCAATTCATGAAGTGTAGTAACATATCGATTATCCAAGCGAAATTGGAATGATCCCAAGCTAAATTTCAAGTGTCCCAGAATTTTTTTATACATTTGCAGTTATCAAATCTGTTTTTGCTTTGTCATTATGATGTATGGAGTGCAGACTGATGTGGGGAAAAAGTAGCAGTTTAGTGTGTACTAAAACTTAGTGGGCACTGTATATATAATATATTTATTTTAAATAAAACAAAAATAAATAATGTGTACTGATAAATTATGCACAATTAGTTTCAGAAAATGCATTCATAAAAACAAAACGTTGCCTCAATTTAATAATATTGTACATTAACAAATGTTAGCACTGCTAAGGTCCATTTTATACCATCAGTGTTATTTTAATATTATTCATTACCATAGTATATATTAAAATTTTAAATCTGTTTTCATATTAATTTTAGTAAAGTTTTTTTGTCAAATGTGACCCGTGCTGGCTAAATGAGTCGCAATGAGCAAATTTTCAAAAATTAGTTCAAAGGATTTGTATCAAACAAATTTGTATTTGTATGATTTGTTGGAATCAGACAATAAATTAATGAGCTACACCTGTTTGAAGTCAGCAAAGTCAATTTTGAGAAAAGTCAAGTTAAAGTTAAAGTAAACCAAATATCTATAGGAAAAATATATATTCAAGTTTTCTTCCCATGATACCACAATTGTTTGATTAACATTAATGAAACACACAGCCTATATATTAAGACCTACTGTACAACATGGACCTTAAACAATGTTACACATCTATATTAACTAAAGGTTAATTTAAGACTTAACAGTTAATGTTTGCGTGAATACAGATATTTTGAAATACTGCAATTCTGCGTATATGTGTATATCAGGATTGCGCGCTGCCTGAGGCAACTTTGCGCGCACACTTCGGATCTGTCACTCAGTGCGAGTAAGATAATTTACATCAGCATAGGTTTGAAAATCACATTTCAGTTTTAGAGAATTCGCTATGAATATGCACAAAGGTGGAATGCTGCGCTTTACAACAATACCAAACTTGTGCTGAGGTGAAGAGCCGCCGAGAAGCGAGCGGAGAAAAACATAAATTTTGCCAGCATGGGTCACAAATATTTATATTTTATTTTATGTCAGCTTTATTGCAATTATCGAAAACTATTTTTTATATTTTAGTTATAATACTGAATGTCATATTGCTCTGATTTTTTTATTACTTTGCGTCTCGCAGCATTTTCATTTCCAGTGTGGACAGATAAGTCATTTTTACGTGTAATATGTATAAACAAATTAGTTCATACAGAAAGTTACCTTCTAGTGACCACAGCATCATACATACTCCAGATGTTATCTAGGACAAGCTGCACAAACAGAGGTTTCTTTCCTTTGGACTGTGAAGACAAAACGAGAAAGAGTTGATGAGTGTGAGGTCCGTTAAGACAGTATATAGAAGGAATAATTTATATATAAAATAGAATGCATACACAAACTAAGACACTGTGTAAGAGACCCAGCGCTGCACTGATTCATTAGTTGCCTTTTTTTTTAAAGATTTGGAGAGAGAATAAAAAGCTTCTAATGTGACTGAATGGGGTCAAACTCAACTAACATCTGAGCTCAATTGAGTTTAAAGGCTTAAGTTAGGCTTGACTCTGTCAGTCCGCCAAATCAATGTTGACGTCTAGAGGTCACGCCGCCCTCCATAACCAACTCTCTCTGAATGAGATCTGTCTGACAGAGTGGAATAATGGCAGTGACTGATCAGTCTGTGCTGAAGACATTGTTTTGTCTGAGCATTGTACGGCTGGCGGTCTCAATCATCTGGTAACTGCAGATTGAGGCATAGATTTTCAAAGGATTCATTATTGAGATCTTTGTCCTGCATTACTGTAAACATCTCCAACAAGAGTGTTCTTATTACCAATGCACAAAATACAGGGTCAAGGATAAATGAGCTTTAAAATATATATTTTTTGCAAAATCTTTTAAATCAAGTGTATAAAACACACACACACACACACACAAAATGTGCTCACTGCTCAGAAATATGGATATAGTACAGGAAAGTGGATCAATAAGTTAAACCGACTTTTATGTCAACCAGACTCCTCCCAATCACATCACAATGTCCAATGGTGAACATTATATCAGAGTCAATGGTAGTTTTTCTAACTTTAATTTAAAAGAAATTAATACTTTTATTCAGCAAGGAAACATTAAATTGAACAAAAGTGTCAGTAAAGACATTTAGATATCGGTTTCAAATAAATGCTGTTGTTTTGAACTTTCTCCTGAAAAAAATGGATCCCGGTATCCAAAAGAAATATTAAGCAGCAGAACAGTTTTCAACATTGATAAGAAATATTTCTTAAGCAGCAAATCAGCGAATTGGAAAGATTTCTGAAGGATCATGTGAAACTGAAGACTGGAGTAATGCTGCTGAAAATTCAGCTTTGCATCTCAGGAATACATTTTTTAAATAGAAATATAATAAAATAAAATGATATTTTACAATATTACTGTTTTTACTGTATTTTTGATCAAGTCGGTGAGCATAAGAGACTTCTATCAAAAAAAAAAATTTAAAAAGTAAAAAATGAATAAATAGTATTTCAATATTTTTAACTCATTTTAATTCCAAAATATAAAAGTCTATCACAGAAGTGGTGTCTTGGAGGCACACACGGAAGACAAGAACAAGTTGGATAAAGGTGTTATTTTGATTTTTTTTTGCGCACAAAAACTATTGTCGTCGCATCGTAAAATTATTGTAGAGTCACTGTGGTGAGATAGACTTTGTAACAACGTTTTAAGTGCCTTTTATGGGTCTTGTAAGTGTAAATGTACTGAATGCCAATGGAGGCCTGTCTGAAGCCTTTCTCAGCCATCAGCTTTCAACTAAAATATCTTCATTTGTGTTCCGAATATGAACGGAGGTCTTACGGGTGTCGAACGACATGAGGGTGAGTAATTAATGACAGAATTTTCATTTTTGGGTGAACTAACCCTTTAATATTTCCAGAGATGGTCAAACCAAGTATGTAATGTAACAAACACTCTATAGTGAAATTTTCAGCTTAAAAGTCTTTAATGCTAGCCAATCCAGCCAGCCGAATTTAGCCCCGCCCACAACATTTGAGGTCGGGAAGTTCGGTCTGGACTTGATCCGTTGTGGAGCAACTATGCTCGAACCAGAGCCGTTCGGACCAATGAAATTGTCAGACCGGGCTTTATACGATGATGGGCAGATGATCAACAGTAACGTAATCATCCACGTCATCAAAGGCGCTTGGGTTGAATTTGTTCTAATCCTAAACGGAGAACTTGTTCGTATTTGCGTTCACCTTTACTATTTCTCTCAAAAATGATGATTGTGTTGGTAAGTACTCTGTGTATCCTTAAATTCTTTGTTACAACACCAGCAAATATCGTTTACACTCATCTTCTTCTTCTACTTCTTCGAGCGTGCGTGCAGTTGAGTTCTGTTGACAACTATGCGTCGCTCCGTTGCTCTGATTGATTATAGGTCTATCCAATTGAGTGCAGAGGCATTTTCTTTTCTGTGATTATGCCTCACGCCTCATAATCACAGCCCAATGGAGCAGTATCAGACTCATATTCTGACTAGAATCTGAGTATGACGACGTCAGGCTAATTTAATGCACTGCAACATAAACCTTTTATTAAAATAATGTATATTATATAAGGGCTGGGTAAAAAAATATAGATTGCTCGATTTTAATTGATTCTCAATTTTACAAACCGATATTGATTCTTAAACCCCAAGAATCGATTAGTCATCCTGTTTTCAGTTGATGAATGAACTGAATATTGTAGCGCGCCTCATACATTTTAATAATCTTTGTGCTTTGTTACTACTGATATGAAACAAAGTCTCAGATTTCCAATTACGTGAGATCACTCTGGCGCAGCTCAGCTCAAGAGAAGCGGCAGCGCGGAGCGCACATTAACTGATCTTCTCTTCCGCCTTAATACCAGTTACAGCGCGAAATAAACTTGAATGAGCATCTGAAAGTGAGTTAAAAGATTACAACTTGGCTTCCGGTTATGGCGTCGAGCTGAACGGCAGCACTTCTCCCCGCTCCGTCGCTGAACTTCAGATTAATTGATGATTAACATAAGAGTAATTAGCTATAATGTTAAGGGCTTACATAACCCCATAAAAAGGAAAAAAATTCTCAATGAACTTAAACATCTTAAATGTACTATAGCCTTTATACAAGAAAGCCACCTATCAGACTCTGAACATATGAAACTTAAAAGGTCATGGGCCAGCCAAGTGTATTTTTCATCTCATAGTTCAGGGAGAAGGCGTGGAGTGGCAATATTGTTGCACAGTTCACTGCAGTTTTGTTTACACTCAGAAATTACGGATAAAGAAGGGAGATTTATTCTGGTAAAAAGGTCCATCTGGGGTGTGAATGTCTCTATGCTGAATATCTACGCTCCAAATGAAAGCAATCCTAAATTTTTTAAGAAAATTTGTGAAATGATTATAGAAAAAGCTAAAGGAATCATTTTGATTGGAGGTGATTTTAATTGCATTTTGTCAAATAGGATGGATAAAAACCCATCATCATTTGCCACGCTTTCAGGGACCAGTAGGATTCTAAAGCAAATGGTGGAGGATATGGGTCTGATCGATGCATGGAGACATATACACCCAAGAGATCGGGATTACACGTTCTATTCAAACCCACACTCCTCATATTCCAGGATTGATTATTTCTTTGTTGCTAAAAATGAGTCTTACAGAGTCCTAGATTGTAAAATACATAACATAACCTTAAGTGACCATGCCCCAGTTAGTTTGATTTGGGATTTGGGTAGGGTTTATAGTCCAAGCCTATGGCGCCTAAATGTCTCACTTCTAAATGATAATGCATTTAGAGATCATATAAAGGCGGAATTGGACCAATACCTTCACTTTAATGATACGAGTGAGATGTCACCAGTGATCTTGTGGGAGGCGGCTAAGGTAGTTTTGAGGGGAAAGATAATTTCATTTGCATCAGCTAAGGCGAGACTTAGAGAAGCCAAACGTAAAGAACTTGAAGAACAAATTAAACAGTTAGAACAGAGACATAAAAGTCAACTATCTACAAATGATCTAACTCAACTTAAGGAAGCCAGGAGGGCCTTGGGAGACTTGCTCACAAATAATACTGAGAGAAATTTAAGATTTCTAAAACAGCGCTATTATGAGAATGGGAGTAGAGCAAGTAAATTATTAGCATTCCAACTAAAAAAACAGATGAGCCTAACATTTGTACAGAAAATTAAAAATAACGACCCAGATAAGCCCTTTCTGTATAAGCCAGATGAGATATCAGGAGCTTTTGCCACTTTTTATAAGAAACTGTACTCAAATACGGACACATGTACAGAATTTGAAAAAATTGATGCCTACTTAGAAAGCATAAACCTGCCAAAATTATCAGGAGAAGATTCACAAGCTCAAGCATTACGAGAGAAGAAATTGTAGAAACAATCAAGGGGTTAAAAAACAGCAAAAGTCCGGGCTCGGATGGATACTGTAATGAATTTTATAAGGCCTTTGTAGACGATATAAGCCCTATTTTAGAGAAAGCATATGCTTATGCATTTGAAAGGGGGGAATTCCCACCAAACTGGAAAGAGACAATAATTTCGGTTATTCATAAGGAGGGAAAGGACCCTACAGAGTGCAGTTCATATAGACCCATAGCGCTTCAAAATTCGGACTGCAAAATATTGACCTCCATACTGGCAAAAAGACTTAAAACAGTTATTATGACTCTAGTGCACCCAGACCAGACAGGCTTTATTGCTGGTCGCCAGCTGTCTGATAATATTCGTCGACTACTGAATGTTATGTCTTATGCCAAGTCTAAACCAGTGCCATGTATGGCATTGGCTTTGGATGCAGAAAAAGCATTCGACCGTGTCTCCTGGCCTTTCCTTTTTAGTGTATTGAGGAAATACGGTCTGGGTCCTGGCTTTGTTAAATGGGTCCAACTGTTGTGCTCATCTCCAAAAGCGTCAGTAAGGGTAAATGGGTGTTTCTCACAAAAAATTCTGTTGGGGAGGGGTTGCAGACAGGGGGACCCTCTTTCGCCTCTTCTTTTTGCCCTTAGTATAGAGCCCCTTGCACAGCTAATACGAGATAGCACAGATATTAGTGGTATTGAAGTGAGTGGAGAGGAACACAAGTTGTCACTATACGCAGACGATGTAATTGTGTATATCTCAGATCCCACAAAATCTGTTCCAAATTTAATGAAATGTACTGAGACCTTTGGATTTTACTCAGGTTACAAAATAAATGTGACTAAGACAGAAGCACTCCCCATGAACAATTTAATTTCCCCACAGATGAAATCTACTTTCTCATTTAAATGGCCCAGGGAGGGAATTAGATATTTGGGAATAAATATACCCCCTGACCTTAGTTTATATCAAAGTAATTATATTAAATTAATAGATAAAATTAAGCACGATTTGAACCGCTGGAATACACTTCCCCTTACTTTAATAGGCAGGGTGGAAGCTGTTAGGATGAATGTTCTCCCAAGGCTCCTCTTTCTCTTTCAAACTCAACCAATCTCTCCACCTAAATCTACTTTTAGTCTTTTAGATCGTCTCATCTCAAGATTTATATGGCAGGGTAGGATACCCAGAGTTAGATATAAAGTCTTACAATTGGCAAAAACTAAAGGGGGTCTAGGCGTACCCAACTTGAAGCACTACTGGTTAGCGTCACAATTACGTGCAATGATAGTGTGGCTATCAGATGACACAAGTACAAGATGGCTCAATATAGAAAAAAGTTACAGTCCTGATATGCCTTTGTCAGTGATCCCCTTTAATAGGCTTAAATCCACCAGAGAACTTTTGGGAGAATGGTCGAACATAACATGCGTAGCTTGGAAGGAAATACAACAAATGTTTAAGCTAACAGTCGATTTCTCCGTTTTGAGTTCAATTACTTATATTCAAGATTTTCTTCCATTGAGACTTGATACAGGATTCAAAAACTGGAAACTTTTGAACCTTCATTATGTACACCAATTATTTAGTAATAACAACTTCAAATCATTTGAACAACTGAGAATAGAGTTTAAACTACCAAGAACAGACTTTTTCAGGTACCTACAATTAAGGAGTTTCATACTGAAACACCCAAACTGGAACAGATTAATAGAGCCCTCCCTTTTAGAACGGTATTTATTAAAAATTCAGGGTGGAGAACATATGAGGAAACCAATAAGCAATGTTTATAAAATCATTGCTTCAATGACAAGAGATAATTCATTCTATGTGAAAGACAAGTGGACTAGGGAGCTACGGCTCGATATAAGTGAAGAAGTTTGGTTGGAGGTATGTACTCAGGCTCATAAAGTCACAAACGCCAATTTGTGGAAGGAATTTCAATGGAAAATAAATAACAGATTTTTCAGAACACCACAAGTTGTGGCTAAAATGAATCCGAATCAATCAAGTCAGTGTTGGAGGGGGTGTGGAGAGACAATGGCTACTCACTCACATATTTTTTGGAAATCCCCTTTGTTGGATAACTTTTGGAAATCCATTTTTACATATATTAATAAAGTACTGAATGTTGACCTGATAAGAGACCCTCTGATAGCAATCCTAGGGATTAAACCAGCTGTGATACACAGTAGGAAAAATATGTATTTATTACAGATATTGCTGATAGCAGCAAAGAAAGCAATTACAATAAAATGGCTTAAGAGTGAGCCACCAAACCAAGCTGAATGGCTAACAATTTTGAGAAATATTTACACTATGGAAAAAATTACATATTCATTGAGATTACAGAGGGAACTTTTTATTGAAAGATGGGCACCATTAATGATGGTGATGGAGGACCATTAGAATTAACTGGTTATATTTGCCAGGGGAACTTGAATACAACCCATGTTTTGTTTTAAGTTGATGTTTGGTTTGTTCAAATTGTTTATTTTAAATGTTGTTAATAATATCTTATTTCTTCTTTTCCTTGTACTTTTGGAAATATTTTTCTGCGGAATTGATCATACATGTAAGGATGCGTGAATGTTATGATCCCCTGTAAAGGATATTGTTTCTGAGTGCAAGTAATTGTTGTAAAAGGAGATTTGAAGAACATTCAAAATAAAAAAATAAGTAACAAAAAAAAAAAGATTACAACTTACCAAAATCCATATCATGTCACATGGAATTGCTCAATCAGTGTTTCAACCGCGGAAAGACATCAGTAAAACAGCATGTATTAAACAATGTCATGTAACGTCACATTACCTCAGAAAAACCATATCCAGCGTCCATAAACTCATTAGTCAGCAAGAAAAATTAACTCTAGAGAGGAGCATTTCGCTAAATATATGCACCATATTACATATTCAATCGTAAATGTTCTTCAATATTTAATGCATGTTTGAATAAATCTGTCAAGTTTTTATGACAGCCACCATTTAAATGTTATATTTCTTATAACTTTATTATTATTAACATCATTGAGTGCATTTTAAGTGTTTGTATACAAATCAGTTAATTTTTACCTTCAATATTATAAAAGGCTAATGTAGCTTAGTAGGTAACTAACTCCCGTAGTTTACAGCATTAGTTAAGAGATTTGTTTTCCTTAAGAAAATTTGCCATGTTGCACCTGATATTTATCCAAAATAATAGATATTTGATGTTTCAAAATATACCACATAACAATGTATTTCCATGTTACAAATATATATGTGTGTGTGTGTGTGTGTGTGTGTGTGTGTGTGTGTGTGTGTGTGTGTGTGTGTGTGTGTGTGTGTGTGTGTGTGTGTGTGTGTGTGTGTGTGTGTGTTTTATCTCACAGAAATGACTATACCTTAGCTCCCTTCATGATTTTTTTGGCTTTTGCGTTGAGGTAGAAATCGCCCCACAGAGTCTTGAGCAGAACCCAGAAGCGAATGCCCATCTTCTGACTGTACATCTCAGCAAACTGATGGATTCTGTCAGAGCATTACAGAAAATACAATTCAGCACTATTATTTGCACTTGTCATTTGTCATTTTATTCCATCCGATTTATTTGTATGAATGACATTCAAAAAGAGGTCTGTGATTTTAACAATGTCTCTAATATATGACATCTGATAATTAACATGTAACAGAATATTCGCAGACAGCTGCGATGTTAAACACCACACTGTTTTTATCCAATGTTGAGTTATATTTAGTAAGATATCATTAGCTTTCATCATCAGACACAAGTTCTGGTCTGTGGCATGTGCTTAATAGAATTTTTTTTAAAGTATGATAAAATAAAAGTCAAATAAAACATCACATGATCTAATAGATATACTAATACTAATAATATTGTAATAATATTTACTTGAAGTACCCCATAAGATTTTAAGTTAATATCAACTCTTTCACATTCATGGTTCCCTGATTTTGGTTAATAATATGTGGCATGTCACATTCCACTTTCGTATGGAAAAGAGCAGCTCAGACATTGTCTAACAACATATTTTTGTTTCACTAAAGTAAGAGCATACTACAGCGTTTGGAACGACACAAGTGTGATTAAATGATTGATGACCAACTTTTTGGGTGACCCATTCATTTGATCTTAAAAATGCAAATTGGTACTTTACTCTGGAGTGTTTTTACAGTATAAAATGTTCTGAATGTGGTGTGCTTTGGGGCAAAAACATCCTCATGCTCACCAGAGTGCTCTGTTCTGTTTGCTCAGCTTTTAGAAATGTCCACCTACACCAGTCGTATTAGTACTTTAGCACTTATTTCAAGTATCTAAAACCACAGTTATGTAACACCTCAAAAATGTGCAATACATTAGAAGGGTGGGGAGTCCTGATGTTAAAATCTAGTATAGTATTGCCATCTTGTGAGCCATTGTAAGTACTACAAGCACTGCCAGGATGTAAAGGGTAAAAGCCAATCATGTAAGCTGCCATTAATAAAAGCATTAGACAAAATCATTCAAAACAATTGTGAAAGCACCCTCAGTTTCAGAAAGTGTAACACGTACCTGAAGCCCCAGCCATCTATAGCGCTGGCAAATACCACATTTCCCCGGTCAGGACTGAAGTAGAGATCAGAGTCATCAGTTTCCTCTAAACCCGCGCTCCAGTCGTACACCTGATCTCCGCTGTCGTTCTCTGTACAGCAGCTCTGAGCTTCTGTGTCTTTCTCCGCTCGCTCCTCCAGAACTTTAGAGGTGAATAACGTGCCGGTAACTGCGTTCACCTATAGAATAGGCAGAACCATAGCCATAGAGTTTCATCTTTGTCCAGAAACATCGCTCAGAGACACGTCATACTATAAAAAATCAAAACTTCCCTGATCTATGGACTATGAAAACATAGTGTAACTTTCAGAACTCAAAACATCCTCATCAACCCCAAAACAACTGCAAAAACACAAATGTTTTTGAAAGCAGAAACATTTAAGAAAAATACAGTAACATTTTTATTGTGAAATGTTATTACAATTAAAAATTATTACATTTATTTTTTATTAACTGTTATTTTTTAAATATTGTTAATTAATTATTTCACTTGATTATATTTTAAATGTAATTTTTTTCATGTAAATAAAACTGTCATATGATCTTTCAGAAATCATTCCAATATGCTGATTTGCTGCTCAAGGAACAGTTCTTATTATTATCAATGTGTTAAAAACTTTGATAAGCAGAAGAACAGCATATATTACAGAGAACAGAGATTATAAATGTCTTTACAGTCACTTTTGATCAAATTAATGTGTCCTTGCTGACACAAATGTATCAGCAAAGTATGTTTAAAAAAAGAAAAGAATCTACTGATATAAATTATACAAATAAAAAAAATCTATACACACTATGTGTATATATATATATATATATATATATATATATATATATATATATATATATATATATATATATATATATATATATATATATATATATATATATATATATATATATATAAATAAATAAACAATAATTTTCTACAGTATAAGTAAAGTTTACATTTTATACAGAATGCGGTTTTATACCTCATATCAGGGTTCGTACAATCACTGTAAAATGAAATTCCAGTACTTTTTAAGAACTTTTAAAAGCACTACTTTTTTGGTTTATATAATTTATCAACGACTTCAGTGCCGTTACATAGTTACACCAGTAGTGAGTAGACCATTCAATTAAAAACACTGATCATTCTGGAACCAAGGAAATTATTTTAACTTTGAACAACACCTTATGAGGTGCAACCGACAAGCAAAGCTGCTCCGGAGTGAGGCTGAATCTGACGCTTCACTTCATAGAGATCAAACTCAAAATGTAAACTGATTCCCCCCTGATTTGTATATGCTGGTTTTGCATAATGATTAGATTTATAATATGTTGATCTATGGAGGCCGCCGTGTTAGTTGTATTCCTGTCTGTTTTTGAATACTTTCGTAAGGTAGCCTAAAAAAAAAAACTCTTCAGAGAATCGGATCTGTCAGATTTCCAACACAAATTCATCCACTTCTCCCGAAATACATGAAAGTAAGTGGCCGGTGAAGAGGAAGAAGAAAAGAGTAAACTTTATAGTTACTACACAATTTGTTTCTGATATGATAAAAACCTCATTCATTTATATTTGAATTGATTGTTATTGCCGCTTCCATTGACAGCATGTATTTTACAAACTATACATGTATTGCTTTGCTAGTACTTATGTGTATTTATGTGTATTTAAATGTATGAAACATAAAATAAACCTCATGTGGTTGAAAATACTGAATAGTTGTGATAAACGACAAGCGCTGAGCTCGTCTTTCTCTGGCTCAGTGCCAGGCAAAGTGCAAAAGCACATGCGAATTTAGCAGTTGAATGCACTGAACGTTCTAATAACACCGATGTGATCGTACGGTTAATGGAGTACATGTGCCAGGCAGCCAGGTACCAAAACAACCTGAACATTATGCACTTGCACCAATGCGAACGTGTGAAATTTTAACTTGCACATTATCAAAAAAATGTACACATTTGCAACCATTTTGGTCGCAGTATAGAGCCCTGACTATGTATTCTGACACCTTTCTGTTTAACTTCTTAAGCAATTTGAGCTACAGTAGCATGTCTGTTTGATCAGCCTTTACTCCCCACGAGCATCAATGAGCCTTGGCCGCCCATGACCCTGTCGCCGGTTCACCACTGTTCCTTCCTTGGACCACTTTTGATAGATACTGACCACTGCAGACCGGGAACACCCCACAAGAGCTGCAGTTTTGGAGACGCTCTGACCCAGTCATCTAGCCATCACAATTTGGCCCATGTCAAACTCGCTCAAATCCTAACGCTAAATGATAAAATGTTCACTTGCTGTCTAATATATCCCACCCACTTACAGGTGCCGTGATGAAGAGATTATCAGTGTTATTCACTTAACCTGTCACAATGTTATGCCTGATCTGTGTATATTGTCATTCAATAACTCTCTTCTATTTCATAAATATAAATAGGTCACCCTGAAACCTGTTATGTACAAAATAAAAATCTCATAAAACCATGACATGACTCCTTCCACACAAAATCCATATTTTCAATGGTGTGTTCCAGAGCTTCAGCCATGTTTTGGGGCTCTGACTCACCTGCTCTAATATTTTCTGTAGGTGAGCATACGCTTCCTGTGAAGTGAGTTTCAGCTCCACAATCAGCCTGTCGATTTTGTTGATGACGAGAACAGGACGAATATTCTCCAGCCAAGCTTGTCGTAAAACAACTTGTGTCTAAAGCAGAAAAGAACGAGATGCTGTTACAGGATGATGTGGTGCAGAGCTTAAAGATCTGAGACATCATTTTCACAGCACGGCTATTGTTGACAACCAGATTAAAAATTCAAGAAATAAAATTGTAACATATACATTATATATATGAGCACACATTTAAGTCATGAATGATACCTGCGGACACACTCCCTCGACGGCATCAACAACAACAATGGCCCCATCACACAGTCTGACGGCAGTGGACACCTCCGAGGAGAAGTCCACGTGACCGGGAGAGTCGATCAGATTAATGAGGAAATCATTTCCTCCTGCAATGACAAAGATACAGTTCTTAACCATAAGTTTACAGCAATACATGGTGTTGAATCAGTAAATCTACAGACCGGAATGGCATTACCTGTTGTGTAATGTAATGAAATAGCGCTGGACTTCATAGTGATTCCTCTGATCTGCTCATCCTCCCTGCTGTCCAGATATCTCAGCTACAAGAACAGACAGAAAATGGCACATTTTTGTATTTAAATTTTTTTATATTTAAATTTTTTTTAATTAAGCAAAACAATTAATTCCCTCTGATGGTTGGAGTTAAGCCTACTGTTTGTCAGACAAAAAAAAGGTCACAGAAATGCTGACTACACAAAAAAAATAATAGAGTGTTACACAAGCTGCAATTTGCACATGAATCGCTCGCTCGTGAAGTTATTTTTAATTATTATTTTTAATGAGTTTTAATGAGTTTGCAAAACAGTCTGAATGGCTTACAGCCAGGAGTCATTAGTCTGAATCAGCTCAGATGACTCACTCACTGAACTGCAGATGACGATGTTTGACTTCAAATGAGTTAAAACTACACATTTGTAAGGTTAGTGAAACCTAGATCTTTATATGATGTTTTATTTAAGCATATATGTATTTATTTATAAAATAGCATATATTATAATTGTTTATATGTTTAATTTTCAGTTTAGTTTAGGTTTTAGTAATTTGTTATGTGATTTTGTCATTTTTATTACATTTTTGATATTTGTACTCAGCTTTAATGTATTTTCATTTCTGTTTATTTTAGTAATTTTTAGTACTTCAAATTCGACATTTATTTCATATTACGTTTATTTCCAATTTTTGATCAAGTTTTTTAATTTTTTGTTTTTCATCCAATATTTCTATTTTATTTTATTTATAATTTATTTTAATTAAGGAAAGTTTTAGTTATCAACAGCAACACTGATATGTATGACAAAATACATAGCTGTCATTGTCAGAGTTTTATTGTAATAAATTGTATCTGATTTGAATTTCTATCGTATTTTGATTAACACAAAATATGTTGAAAAAAAAAGTTTGTCATTTGTTAGTGTGTAGTCACTGATCATTTTTCTTTAGGTCCACTTACCTTTCCTGCTAAACGACTGGATATAATACCATTATTTGCCACCAGACAGTCGGCTAATGTCGTCTTCCCTATGGGCAACACACATTTACAAACACAAAGTTGTAAGTTTGAGGTAAGATTTTGAGGTAGATGATTGAAAGATCTGACACATATCAGCATACTTTACACTCACCATGATCTACATGAGCAAGAATACACAGATTTCTGATCTGTGACGTTTTCTTCTGCAGTGCAATTATCTTCTCCAAACTTGTGAGACCCATTTTGGACTTTCTATGAAGATGAAGCACAGAAGATGAAGATCACTTCGTCATTAGTACAAATACATTAATTTAACAGAAACCAGAAAAAGCATTTGGACACTAAAATGTATGAATAATACCACTGCATTTTATAACAACATATCAAAAGAAGTGGCATCAGCATACAAATGTTGTTCTCAGGACAGTAACCACAGGTCTTATCCCCTAGACATCCCAATTTCATCAACTATTTTGAATTGATGTTGTCATTAAATATACACTGACGTTCAAATGTTTTTGATCGGTAAGATTTTTAATGTTTCTTCTGCTCACCAAGGCTGCACTGATTTGATTAAAAAGACCGTGAAATATACTGTGAAATATTATTAAAATGTAAAATAACTTTTCTATTTGAATATATTTTAAAATGTCATTTATTCCTGAGACGCAAAGCTGAATTTTCAGCATCATTACTCCAGTCTTCAGTCACATGATCCTTCAGAAATCATTCTGATTTGCTTCTCAAGAAGCGTATTTCTTGAGAATCATTTTCTTTATTATTATCAATGTTGAAAACAGTTGTGTGAATTTTTTTTTTTTTTTTTAGGATTCTTTGATGAATAGAACGTTCAAAAGAACAGCATTTATCTGAAATAGAAAGCCTTTGCAACATTGCACTACCATTCAAAAGAGACTTCTTATACATGTGGGTGCGTGTGTGAGTGTGTGTGCGTGTTGTTCCGTCTGTCTTCTAAATGCTTTTTGGTTTGACATTTTGTTTCAGCAATTTTCTACAGCAAGTGTCCAAATTATTTCTCTATGGTATAGGATGTGGTTTAAAGTCGACCCATTGCCAAATGTCGTTCTTTAAAACCAAACCCGTGTGTGTTTTGATAGATTTCAGCACATTATTTCTCAGATTCACTCATTCAGAGACTCATTTAAGACAAGCAGGTGCAACTTTCCATAATGTCTATTCAACTAACGGTATGACTTATGACTGACTGACTATTAGACAAACTGAACATTCATCGCAAACATATATAAAAGCGCGACACTTAAAAGTAAATCCCAGTAAAAAAGCAAAGATCCTTTAGCTGAATAAACTTTATCATCAGCAGCATGAGAAATGACAACAGATACTCACATGTACCTTCCAGTCCAGGAAGCGCAAATGTGCGTAATGCGTATTCGTCGCAGGCGTCATACGTAATACGTTACGCTGCGTCATCACCAGGACGCTGCAAACAGCAGTTGCCGGGGAAACGGGACGCTTATTCTGCAACGTCAGGTAAGGAGCGAGTGGCGACTGGGGGAAAAAAACGTCCTTTTCCTCAATATTTCGACGAAAATGACTCGGCTCTGTATCTGTAAGATGTGCAGTTGTGGGTAAGAGTACTGTATGCTTGTTTGTGTTTGCTTGTTTGTTTCTGTAGTCATTTTTGAAGCCCGAGAAGGTGTTTTGAATAATTGATGGGTAAGTGGTAGAAGGAATATCAAGTAACGTTAATGGAACAAACTAATCTTGAATGACAGAAAAGTGCAAATACTTTAACATTTAATTTGTTTTAATACATTTTAATTACAAATATATTCTTTCTTTTATTGTTTTGTGCTTTCCATTTTAAATCATTGCATAATTATTATGGACATGGTGAAGAAAATATCAAGTAACTTATCTAATTTCAATTAATATGGAGAAAACAAGTGTGTATTTGTGTGTGTGTGTGTGTGTGTGTGTGTGTGTGTGTGTGTGTGTGTGTGTGTGTGTGTGTGTGTGTGTGTGTGTGTGTGTGTGTGTGTGTGTGTGTGTGTGTGTGTAGGATTAAGGCTTTAGTGACAGAGTTTGTTGTATAGTTACCCTGGACTACACAAACATGTTCAGTAAAAGTACTGCGGGTAACTTACTGAGATGAATCTCTTTGTGAAAGACATATTAATGAGTTTATGTCTTCTCAGAAGCATCTATTGTTTTTAAACCCCTATGCCTAAAATTCTTCTCCATTATCTTCAGCCGTCACCGTTGCACACACCAGCCCACGACACTTTTCAAGAAAGGGAGTCAGACTAATGTGTTGTCAGAGTACTCTGAGAAGTATCCTGCCTATAAAGGTCACACTCGTCCCAAGAGCCTCAAGCCCCAACTGCAGTATAAAGCTCATCAGGACATGATGGACGGAACAACGACTTCCAGGTACATCCTGGGACTGAGATATTAATTACACTTGAGGGAGTTATTCAACAATTTGCATTAAAAATGAACTTACAGTAAAGTGTTAACATTGTCAATGCATTTAATCAATCATGGTTTTATACATTAACAATTCACTGGACTGGACTGGATTTTTTTGACACTTTCACATGCAAAGTGTAAAGTGCAAAGTGGCATTTATATGTTTCATATAACCCAGAACACCTTTTTTTAACCGTTTTCTCAGGACGGACTATATCCCATATATGGTCACCCGTCGCCCTGGGAGGCAGCAGGTCGAGTACAAGCCTAAGCCTGGAGAGATTGACTTAGGAACGACCTATAAACAAGACTTCAACCCATATGAAGTGCAACCATTTGTTCCGACACGCCCCAAAGAGAGAGTACATGCCATGAATGCACAACTGGTCACCATACCCACCTATAAAGGTAATGACACTTAGGTCAATTAGGTCATGTGATGCTTTCTGATTCTCAGCATATCAGAATACATTACATACTGAACAAATGGAGCATTTCTGAAGCAACCTCATCTATCTGCTGTGAAATCAACTATATTTAAATGTATTGATTTAGCAGACACTTTTATACAGTGCAACACAACAAACTATTTACACTTCCGTTCAAATGATTGCAGTCAGTAAGATTTCATTTATTTTATTTATTTAGAAAAAAAATTATAATACTTTTTTTCAGCAATGCCAATGATGCATTAATAAATGCTCTTCTTTTTAACTTTCTATTAAAGCTACACTGTGTAACTTTTTTCGTTTATTCTTAGCTAAAAACACTTAGTTCTTTCAAAAATATATGTGCTCATTAATGTATATTTACTTCTTTCAAGTAATAAAGTATTCTCGAAAGTTTATAATATGCCATTGAAAATACATACGGGTGAGGGGTTCGAATGCGGGTCGCCATGTTGCCCCTCCATCTTGAAAGTGCATTAGCCAAAGAGGGACATACCCGTAAATTCAAGCTTGGCCTTTCGCGTTTTAACACTCGATGGCACCGTGTCGAATGTGGACAAGGTCGAACTGGACGCCATGTTAATCTTGGACTAAATCGGCCACCGTAGGAGTTAAAACGAAATCGGAATTGAGAGGAACAGAAACTAAAATTCACTGGATGGTCATATACCTTTTAACCACTAGATGGGGGAAAATATCACACAGTGTAGCTTTAATCAAAGAATCCTGAAAAATCAGTTTCCACAAAAATATGAGGCCGCACAGCTGTTTTCAACGCTGATGATAAGAAGCGCCAAAACAGCAAATTACAATGATTTCTGAAGGATCATGTGACTTCTTTAAAAATAAATCTTACTGGCCCCAAACTTTTGAATAGTACTGTTTCATAAAAAGCCAAAAATATTTGCAGTACACAGTGAAATGCAGAAAAAGGAGTTATTATAGTAAAGGCCCATTCACACCAAGAACGACAAGATAACTATATTAACTATAAAGATTAAGATAACTTTAAAGATTAGCATCCACACCAGTGGACAATATCTAAGTGTGTGCTTGTCTGTCACTTTAAATGCTCTAGCTTGTTACAGCAGGATGGATTCTGATTGGCTGTCAATGTTTTTATCGTTCATCAGCTGGATAAAATTGTTTTGAAAGTAATTTCAATTAAATATTTTTTTCGGTGCCGTTATTGTTATAAGTTGTGGTGTGAACTCTGCTATTCTTTAATATGAAGAATGATTTTTAGAACTACAGGTGCATCTCAATAAATTAGAATGTCGTGGAAAAGTTCATTTATTTCAGTAATTCAACTTAAAAGGTGAAACTAATATATTATATAGACTCATTGCATGCAAGGTGAGATATTTCAAGCCTTTATTTGTTATAATCTCGATGATTATGGCTTACAGCTTATGAAAACCCCAAATTCAAAATCTCAGAAAATTTGACATGAAATCAATTTTTTTTAAAAAGGATTTTAAAAACAGAAATGTCGGCCCTCTGAAAAGTATAATCATGCACATGTACTCAGTACTTGGTTTGGGCCCCTTTTGCATGAATTACTGCCTCAATGCGGCGTGGCATGGATGCTATCAGCCTGTGGCACTGCTGAGGTGTTATGGAAGACCATCCTTCAATAGCGGCCTTCAGCTCTTCTGCATTGTCCAGTCTCATGTCTCTCATCTTTCTCTTGGCAATGCCCCATAGATTCTGGGGTTCAGGTCAGGTGAGTTTGCTGGCCAATCAAGCACAGTAATCCCATGGTCATTGAACCATGTTTTGGTACTTTTTGTGTGGGCAGGTGCCAAGTCCTACTGGAAAATGAAGTAAGCATCTCCATAAAGCTTGTCTGCTGAAGGAAGACGGGTGCATTGACTCTGGACTTAATAAAGCACAGTGGACCAACACCAGCCAATGGCATGGCTCCCCAAACCAACACAGACTGAGGAAACTTCACACTGGACTTCTTGGACTGTGCGCCTCTCCATTCTTCCTCCAGACTCCAGGACCTTGATTTCCAAATGAGATGCAAAATTTGCTCTCATCAGAAGAGAGGGCTGGACCAGTGAGCAACAGACGAGTTCCTTATTTCTTTAGCCCAGGAAAGACGCTTCTGACCACATTTGAAGCCCATGTCCAGGATCCGTCTGTGTGTGGTGGCTCTTGATGCAGTAACTCCAGCCTCAGTCCACTCCTTGTGAAGCTCCCCACACACATTTGAATGGCCTTTTCCTGACAATCTTCTCCAGGCTGCGGTCATCCCTGCAGCTTGTGCACCTTTTTCTTCCACACTTTTCTCTTCCACTTAACTTTCTATTAATGTGCTTTGATACAGCACTTTGAGAACATCCAACTTCTTTTGCAATTACCTTTTGAGGCTTGTGGAAGGTGTCAATGGTGGTTTTCAGCACAGCTGTCAGGTCAGCGGTCTTCCCCATGAGTGTGAATTCTACTGCACCAGACTGAGAGACCATTTAAAGGCTCAGGAACCCTTTGCAGATGTTTTGGATTCATCAGCTGATTAGAGTGTGACACTTTGAGGGTTTTCATAAGCTGTAAGCCATAATCATCAAAACTATAACAAATAATGGCTTGAAATATCTCACTTTGCATGTAATGAATCTATATATTAGTTTCACCTTTTAAGTTGAATTTCTGAAATAAATGAACTTTTCCACAACATTCTAATTTATTGAGATGCACCTGTATATCTTTATCATCCTTGGTGTGAACGGGCCTTAAGTGCCTTTGTTTTAAAAGTTTTGCATGATGTTTTTAAAGAGGATTTTCGTCCGTGGGAGATCAGCAGACGGGAATTAACTAAGCCTGACACAACGTATCAACCCCCTACTGCAAAGTTTGGGAATTCCACCACATTCCAAGATGATTTCGTCCACCGAGGCCTTGCGCCACGCGAGAGCTACAAGCCCTCTAACATGGCCAAGCTATCCGATGCTCCTTTTGAAAACATGACCAGTAACAAGCTCTCTTATGTCCCACACGCTCTAGAAGCCCGTTACTTTAAACCGCCAGAAGAGTACAAACCCAGCAATGTTCCTTTCCAGGACCTCACTACACACCGTCAAGATTTCCTAGGCCTGCCGAGTCAGTTGCCCAAAAGCTGCAAGCCCGAGCCGCTCAAAGTGACCTCCAGCAAGCCCTTCCAAAGCAGCACCGAATTCCGTGACCATTTC
Source organism: Gobio gobio (assembly GCF_949357685.1). Lineage (NCBI taxonomy): Eukaryota > Metazoa > Chordata > Actinopteri > Cypriniformes > Gobionidae > Gobio > Gobio gobio. The sequence continues at coordinate 55,964,139 of NC_137098.1, forward strand.
CAGCAGTGGCCCGTCTCCCTCCGGCAGGTGCAGAAATCGGTGGAGTACACAAGTCCCACGGCACACATGGACATGACAACCACCTCGCACACCGACTACATCAAGCACCAAATCCAACCCTTTGTTTCCGCCAAACCTTTCTCACTTCCCACAAAGTCTTCCAAACCCTTCCAGGGCAACACCACCATGAGGGACGACTTCCAGCCATGGGTGGCGCAACGTCAAAGCGTGATCCGGAAGCAAGAGGAAATCCAGCGGGCCAGTGGGAAAATGGAAGATCTGACCACCTTCAAGGCCCATTTCATCCAGCATGACGCCCAGCCTAGTCTCAGCTTCAAGCCCCAAAATGCCCCACTGCGGACTGATGCTCCCCTACAGAACGAGACCATGTACCGCACAGAGTTCACGCCCAAGAAGATCAGCATGTGTCCAGCCAGTTTCGAGTCTCCACCGGGGTTTGTTTTCGATAATTGCGATGATCAAGGCCACCGTTTCTTCCGCAAGATGTCGTCCGCTGACATGATCGAGACTCCGAAGGAAATGGTCTTGACAGCCTACTGAAAGTCATCATATTATTTCTATAAAAGGTGATGCAAACTAGAATACAATATGATCTCTCTAAATTATTGTAATCCTATGGGGAATCGTAATGTATTACGATTTAAAGGGTCAATGGGTCAAACTACCTTTCAGAAAACTGATTATGCATATTATGCAATTTTTTTTTTATTTTCAATAGGATGAAACTGCTATATAACTACGTAGGATATGAAACATGCAGTGCAAGTACTATAATATGTCAATCTATCTAAATCAGTTTTTGACATAAAATCAACAATATTCATATATACACCACCGTTTTACTATAGCGTTTTTAAAAATTAGTACTTTTATTCAGCAAGGAAACATTAAATTGATCAAAAGTGACAGCAAAGACATTTATAATGTTACAAAAAATAAGTTTTTTTTTCACAAAAAGAAAAGTGGTTCTTTTAAACTTTCTACTTATCAAAGAATCTTGAAAAAAAGTATCAGTCTCCACAAAAATATTATGCAGCACAACTGAAGATTTTTTTTAAAACAGAAATTTAGCAATTATATTTCTGAAGGATGATGTGACTGAAGACTGGAGTAATGAATTTTAAATTGTAGTATTTCACAATATTACTGTATTTTTGATCAAATAAATGCAGCCTTTTGAATGAAAGTGTAGCCAACCACATAAAGCACACTTTAAACATTACACATTTGATTGTATTTACCCACAATATAGAATAAAAAGGGATAAAAAATTATGAAGATATATAAAGTGATTGGTAAATCTGTATTTTATTGTATTTGTATCACATAGACTGTTTGCTATATTGACGTGAATACCAAAACTAGCGTCATGTAGCGATGCTTTCTCCACATAGCAATAAGATGCAATGGATTAAATTCATGGATAAATTATGTGAGTGGCTTATGTACAACATTTGTTGATGTGACTAAAATGCATGCATAAAGGCCAGTAGGAAACCATTATATTAGAGATATGGAAAATCCACTTCAGGTGCTATAAGTACGTAGGTCTGTGTTGTGTTTAATCTTAAATATGGATAATAAAGACAAACTAAACCAAGATGTAAGAAAATAAAATCCAAACTTTCTACACTCAATGTACAATATTGCACTTAAAAACACATTATATACAAGACATATTTTACAATGCAGCACTTTGTTGGAACACAAAACGTACATCTAAAAGACGGCTGGAGAAATGTGATGTTTATGGCCATTTCGATCAGTCAACAGGTTTTCTGTCATTCATTCTACACCCATATTAACACATTTTCTAATAATAAAGTCAACATGAAAAACTGAACTCTTTTTACATTCCTAAAACATGCTACTGCTCTTAATGTGCACAATTTATAGTGCATGTTATTCCAAATGTAATTATTATATATATATATATATATATATATATATATATATATATATATATATATATATATATATATATATATATATATATATATATATATATATATATATATATATATAAAATCAAAATAGCAATATATATAAAAAAACAACAACAACAACAACACCTTGCTCCCCCTCTGTAAAAATTGTCCTTTTTGGCTGACATCACAGGTGCTTCTCAAATGGAAGGCATAACTACGTCACATGTTCCCGCCCCCAGGGTCACTATTTAAACTTAGCTTTGGAAAAATATTTTTTGTATTAAAAATCTTATATTAACTGGCTTTCTATTTATGCAAAACAGTGAATGACAATCGTCTGTGGTTTCCCTGTTGCACATTATTGGCAGTTTAGTGATTAATTTACATCAAAACAAAAGATAACTTATGCCTTCATCTCCGAAAACATTATTTTTTGTCTTACATTTTATAACGAACTCAGGTAAGCTCAGTGCTGCCTCGTTTTCCGTTAGTTCTTTTTCATGAATTGGAATGTGTGCAAAGGATTGTGGGTGATTGAAGGACGTGAAGGATACACTCGATGCTTCCTTCAAAATGAGCTGAATGAAGGACGCCAAACTAAGGCTGCCTCCCAAGGACCCTTCAAATTGAGACGGCCTTTGGCGGCCTTCCGTTTGAGAAGCACCTCACAAAATCCTTTTTACTTCTTTAACTCCGCCCCTCTGACCACACGACTCACCATCCAATCAAGTCCTAATGGATTTAGCTGTAATGAAGCCCAGCCCTACATTTTTCTTTGAATATCCTGTTTCACTCTGAAGTATCAAATTCAGATTGAAGAAGGAAAATGTGTCGCGACAGCAATTCATGTTGACTGGTAGGGCTCTGAATTTTTGTTTTTTGACTCTTAATACTCCAAGCTGTGTACTACTGATATTATTAATATCAGTGCATTATGTACACTCAAGATGCTTTTATTTTAATTTCCTTCACATAGGTGAATGGTCCAATAAGATTGTCCTCAAGATCCACAAGCAAAAATGCATGTCTCTTAAATTAATACACATACAATATCACTTTCAGGGCAAGATCAAATTTGAGCCGGTAAAGAGACAAGTCTCAAATCTCATCAAGTGATTTTTCTCTTTGGACGTCTGATGATTGTGGGAAAGCATCCAGTGAAATGTAGTCCAGAAAACACTCGTCAGCCACCAGTAGACATCTTTTAGTCCACACACTCCAGGTGTCCAAGGGTTTGCACGATTTAAACAATATTCTGTATTACGAGAGACAATCAGTGCGGTGACTGAAAAGGGCATCTGTTAGTTTCGCCTCTGGTGCTCACTAGGTGTCGCTAGTGTCCTGTGAGCAGGTCTGGCAGCAGCGTTGCCGGTACAGATCCACAGCGCAAAGCTTGAGACGTTTCACCACAGGACAGTAGTGGGTTCTGTCCGTACACTCATCTAGAGAAACACACACGAAACAACGGTTATTTAAAATACAACTTGATAAATGATACTCTCAATTGTTCAAAATGTACTCATGAATCAGCAAATAATGCAAATGTAAATATTAATACATAACCTAGACAAAAAAACAGAAAACAGCCGTCATTTAAATGAATACATTTTTCACACTAAACTGAATTAACTATGAATGAAATAACTAGTTAACAGAAACGAATTATTATTATTAATTAGGGTCCAATTCTCACTATTAACTAGTTGCATTAATATTACTAGGATATTGTCTGTTTATTAGTACTTATAAAACACATAATAAGGCTATCAATGCCTTATTCTGCATGACCATATTCTACATCCCTTAATCCTGCCCAATCCCTAAATTTGCCAACTAACCTTACTAACTATTAATAAGCAGTAATTAGGAGTTTGTTAAGGCAAAAGTCATAGTTAATAGTTAGTTAATAGTGAGAATTGGACCCTAAACTAAAGTGTGACTGAGCCTTTGGTACGTCTTTAATTATTATTAACTAATAGTAATAATAGTATATTATTTTTGTTAATTACTATTAATAAACATTATTAATAACTATAACTATTTTTATTCATATATTTTCATTGAGGTTAAATATTTAATGATTTTTTTATTTACTGTAGAGAGACAGAACCTGCTTTCTAAAAAATAAAATAAAATAAAATAGACAGTTCAGGTCTTGGATGCTAAATGATTGGTCAATACATTGGTCAGTAGTGCTAAACTACACACTATAGCTGTTAAACACCGATTTGTCTTGCTTCGTCCACCTGTGGCCAGTTGTATAAGATGCTTAGACTAGTCATAAAAGTTAGTCATCTATATTTTTTCTTTAAGACTGGTCATAACTTTTTTAAGTCAGTTATGTAACAGGGTATTTTGGTATGATTTGAATGGAAAAAAGGACTAATTACCCCTTGGTTAGCTGCTGGTTAGTCAAACTAGTTTTTAAGACAGTCTTAACAAAGTAGAAATTTAAAGATTATTGTAATGAATTTTGGGACTTTGTGCTTCACTGACATCTATACACATGGGAACATGGGAGACCAGAACCGCAAACTTTTGCAAAGAAATGTTGTCTTTTGCTGCATATCAGATTGAAGTTTGGTGAACTCTGTAAATTTGCATAGCAGAAAGACATTTGATAAATAGAGGATCTAAACGTCAGAGATTATGGGCCCTATTTTAACGATCTGAGCGCATGGTCTGAAGCACATGGCGCAGGTGCACTTAGGGCAACGTGCCAGACTAGTGTTCATTTTGTCACCTATTTTTAATTTAGTCTTAGTCTTGTGCCAAATGTCCTTGTTAGTTTTAGACATATTTAGTCATTCACATATCTTTTTTTTAGTCAAGTTTTAGTCGACTAAAAGTCACATCATTTTAGTCTAGTTTTAGTCAAAAGACAACTCAAGGTATCTTAGTCAAGTTTTAGTCGACTAAAAGTCTCGTCATTTTAGTCTAGTTTTAGTCAAAAGACAACTCATGGTATCTTAGTCAAGTTTTAGTCAACTAAAAGTCTCGTCATTTTAGTCTAGTTTTAGTCAAAAGACAACTCATGGTATCTTAGTCAAGTTTTAGTCGACTAAAAGTCTCGTCATTTTAGTCTAGTTTTAGTCAAAAGACAACTCATGGTATCTTAGTCAAGTTTTAGTCGACTAAAAGTCTCGTCATTTTAGTCTATTTTTTGTCAAAAGACAACTCAAGGTATCTTAGTCAAGTTTTAGTCGACTAAAAGTATCGTCATTTTAGTCTAGTTTTAGTCAAAAGACAACTCAAGGTATCTTAGTCAAGTTTTAGTCAACTAAAAGTCTCGTCATTTTAGTCTAGTTTTAGTCAAAAGACAACTCATGGTATCTTAGTCAAGTTTTAGTCGACTAAAAGTCTCGTCATTTTAGTCTAGTTTTAGTCAAAAGACAACTCATGGTATCTTAGTCAAGTTTTAGTCGACTAAAAGTCTCGTCATTTTAGTCTATTTTTAGTCAAAAGACAACTCAAGGTATCTTAGTCAAGTTTTAGTCAACTAAAAGTCTCGTCATTTTAGTCTAGTTTTAGTCAAAAGACAACTCATGGTATCTTAGTCAAGTTTTAGTCGACTAAAAGTCTCGTCATTTTAGTCTAGTTTTAGTCGAAAGACAACTCAAGGTATCTTAGTCAAGTTTTAGTCAACTAAAAGTCTCGTCATTTTAGTCTAGTTTTAGTCAAAAGACAACTCAAGGTATCTTAGTCAAGTTTTAATCGACTAAAAGTCTCGTCATTTTAGTCTAGTTTTAGTCAAAAGACAACTCAAGGTATCTTAGTCAAGTTTTAGTCGACTAAAAGTCTCGTCATTTTAGTCTAGTTTTAGTCAAAAGACAACTCATGGTATCTTAGTCAAGTTTTAGTCAACTAAAAGTCTCGTCATTTTAGTCTAGTTTTAGTCAAAAGACAACTCAAGGTATCTTAGTCAAGTTTTAGTCGACTAAAAGTCTCGTCATTTTAGTCTAGTTTTAGTCAAAAGACAACTCATGGTATCTTAGTCAAGTTTTAGTCAACTAAAAGTCTCGTCATTTTAGTCTAGTTTTAGTCAAAAGACAACTCAAGGTATCTTAGTCAAGTTTTAGTCAACTAAAAGTCTCGTCATTTTAGTCTAGTTTTAGTCAAAAGACAACTCAAGGTATCTTAGTCAAGTTTTAGTCGACTAAAAGTCTCGTCATTTTAGTCTAGTTTTAGTCAAAAGACAACTCAAGGTATCTTAGTCAAGTTTTAGTCGACTAAAAGTCTCGTCATTTTAGTCTAGTTTTAGTCAAAAGACAACTCATGGTATCTTAGTCAAGTTTTAGTCAACTAAAAGTCTCGTCATTTTAGTCTAGTTTTAGTCAAAAGACAACTCATGGTATCTTAGTCAAGTTTTAGTCGACTAAAAGTCTCGTCATTTTAGTCTAGTTTTAGTCAAAAGACAACTCAAGGTATCTTAGTCAAGTTTTAGTCAACTAAAAGTCTCGTCATTTTAGTCTAGTTTTAGTCAAAAGACAACTCAAGGTATCTTAGTCAAGTTTTAATCGACTAAAAGTCTCGTCATTTTAGTCTAGTTTTAGTCAAAAGACAACTCAAGGTATCTTAGTCAAGTTTTAGTCGACTAAAAGTCTCGTCATTTTAGTCTAGTTTTAGTCAAAAGACAACTCATGGTATCTTAGTCAAGTTTTAGTCAACTAAAAGTCTCGTCATTTTAGTCTAGTTTTAGTCAAAAGACAACTCAAGGTATCTTAGTCAAGTTTTAGTCGACTAAAAGTCTCGTTATTTTAGTCTAGTTTTAGTCAAAAGACAACTCATGGTATCTTAGTCAAGTTTTAGTCAACTAAAAGTCTCGTCATTTTAGTCTAGTTTTAGTCAAAAGACAACTCAAGGTATCTTAGTCAAGTTTTAGTCAACTAAAAGTCTCGTCATTTTAGTCTAGTTTTAGTCAAAAGACAACTCAAGGTATCTTAGTCAAGTTTTAGTCGACTAAAAGTCTCGTCATTTTAGTCTAGTTTTAGTCAAAAGACAACTCAAGGTATCTTAGTCAAGTTTTAGTCGACTAAAAGTCTCGTCATTTTAGTCTATTTTTAGTCAAAAGACAACTCAAGGTATCTTAGTCAAGTTTTAGTCAACTAAAAGTCTCGTCATTTTAGTCTAGTTTTAGTCAAAAGACAACTCATGGTATCTTAGTCAAGTTTTAGTCGACTAAAAGTCTCGTCATTTTAGTCTAGTTTTAGTCAAAAGACAACTCAAGGTATCTTAGTCAAGTTTTAGTCAACTAAAAGTCTCGTCATTTTAGTCTAGTTTTAGTCAAAAGACAAATCAAGGTATCTTAGTCAAGTTTTAATCGACTAAAAGTCTCGTCATTTTAGTCTAGTTTTAGTCAAAAGACAACTCAAGGTATCTTAGTCAAGTTTTAGTCGACTAAAAGTCTCGTCATTTTAGTCTAGTTTTAGTCAAAAGACAACTCATGGTATCTTAGTCAAGTTTTAGTCAACTAAAAGTCTCGTCATTTTAGTCTAGTTTTAGTCAAAAGACAACTCAAGGTATCTTAGTCAAGTTTTAGTCGACTAAAAGTCTCGTCATTTTAGTCTAGTTTTAGTCAAAAGACAACTCATGGTATCTTAGTCAAGTTTTAGTCAACTAAAAGTCTCGTCATTTTAGTCTAGTTTTAGTCAAAAGACAACTCAAGGTATCTTAGTCAAGTTTTAATCAACTAAAAGTCTCGTCATTTTAGTCTAGTTTTAGTCAAAAGACAACTCAAGGTATCTTAGTCAAGTTTTAGTCGACTAAAAGTCTCGTCATTTTAGTCTAGTTTTAGTCAAAAGACAACTCAAGGTATCTTAGTCAAGTTTTAGTCGACTAAAAGTCTCGTCATTTTAGTCTAGTTTTAGTCAAAAGACAACTCATGGTATCTTAGTCAAGTTTTAGTCAACTAAAAGTCTCGTCATTTTAGTCTAGTTTTAGTCAAAAGACAACTCAAGGTATCTTAGTCAAGTTTTAGTCGACTAAAAGTCTCGTCATTTTAGTCTAGTTTTAGTCAAAAGACAACTCATGGTATCTTAGTCAAGTTTTAGTCAACTAAAAGTCTCGTCATTTTAGTCTAGTTTTAGTCAAAAGACAACTCAAGGTATCTTAGTCAAGTTTTAGTCAACTAAAAGTCTCGTCATTTTAGTCTAGTTTTAGTCAAAAGACAACTCAAGGTATCTTAGTCAAGTTTTAGTCGACTAAAAGTCTCGTCATTTTAGTCTAGTTTTAGTCAAAAGACAACTCAAGGTATCTTAGTCAAGTTTTAGTCGACTAAAAGTCTCGTCATTTTAGTCTAGTTTTAGTCAAAAGACAACTCATGGTATCTTAGTCAAGTTTTAGTCAACTAAAAGTCTCGTCATTTTAGTCTAGTTTTAGTCAAAAGACAACTCAAGGTATCTTAGTCAAGTTTTAGTCGACTAAAAGTCTCGTCATTTTAGTCTAGTTTTAGTCAAAAGACAACTCATGGTATCTTAGTCAAGTTTTAGTCGACTAAAAGTCTCGTCATTTTAGTCTAGTTTTAGTCAAAAGACAACTCAAGGTATCTTAGTCAAGTTTTAGTCGACTAAAAGTCACATCATTTTAGTCTAGTTTTAGTCAAAAGACAACTCAAGGTATCTTAGTCAAGTTTTAGTCGACTAAAAGTCACATCATTTTAATCTAGTTTTAGTCAAAAGACAACTCAAGGTATCTTAGTCAAGTTTTAGTCGACTAAAAGTCTCGTCATTTTAGTCTAGTTTTAGTCAAAAGACAACTCATGGTATCTTAGTCAAGTTTTAGTCAACTAAAAGTCTCGTCATTTTAGTCTAGTTTTAGTCAAAAGACAACTCATGGTATCTTAGTCAAGTTTTAGTCGACTAAAAGTCTCGTCATTTTAGTCTAGTTTTAGTCAAAAGACAACTCATGGTATCTTAGTCAAGTTTTAGTCGACTAAAAGTCTCGTCATTTTAGTCTATTTTTTGTCAAAAGACAACTCAAGGTATCTTAGTCAAGTTTTAGTCAACTAAAAGTCTCGTCATTTTAGTCTATTTTTTGTCAAAAGACAACTCAAGGTATCTTAGTCAAGTTTTAGTCAACTAAAAGTCTCGTCATTTTAGTCTATTTTTTGTCAAAAGACAACTCAAGGTATCTTAGTCAAGTTTTAGTCAACTAAAAGTCTCGTCATTTTAGTCTAGTTTTAGTCAAAAGACAACTCAAGGTATCTTAGTCAAGTTTTAGTCAACTAAAAGTCTCGTCATTTTAGTCTAGTTTTAGTCAAAAGACAACTCATGGTATCTTAGTCAAGTTTTAGTCGACTAAAAGTATCGTCATTTTAGTCTAGTTTTAGTCAAAAGACAACTCAAGGTATCTTAGTCAAGTTTTAGTCAACTAAAAGTCTCGTCATTTTAGTCTAGTTTTAGTCAAAAGACAACTCATGGTATCTTAGTCAAGTTTTAGTCGACTAAAAGTCTCGTCATTTTAGTCTAGTTTTAGTCAAAAGACAACTCATGGTATCTTAGTCAAGTTTTAGTCGACTAAAAGTCTCGTCATTTTAGTCTATTTTTTGTCAAAAGACAACTCAAGGTATCTTAGTCAAGTTTTAGTCAACTAAAAGTCTCGTCATTTTAGTCTAGTTTTAGTCAAAAGACAACTCATGGTATCTTAGTCAAGTTTTAGTCGACTAAAAGTCTCGTCATTTTAGTCTAGTTTTAGTCAAAAGACAACTCATGGTATCTTAGTCAAGTTTTAGTCGACTAAAAGTCTCGTCATTTTAGTCTAGTTTTAGTCAAAAGACAACTCAAGGTATCTTAGTCAAGTTTTAGTCAACTAAAAGTCTCGTCATTTTAGTCTAGTTTTAGTCAAAAGACAACTCAAGGTATCTTAGTCAAGTTTTAATCGACTAAAAGTCTCGTCATTTTAGTCTAGTTTTAGTCAAAAGACAACTCAAGGTATCTTAGTCAAGTTTTAGTCGACTAAAAGTCTCGTCATTTTAGTCTAGTTTTAGTCAAAAGACAACTCATGGTATCTTAGTCAAGTTTTAGTCGACTAAAAGTCTCGTCATTTTAGTCTAGTTTTAGTCAAAAGACAACTCAAGGTATCTTAGTCAAGTTTTAGTCGACTAAAAGTCTCGTCATTTTAGTCTAGTTTTAGTCAAAAGACAACTCATGGTATCTTAGTCAAGTTTTAGTCAACTAAAAGTCTCGTCATTTTAGTCTAGTTTTAGTCAAAAGACAACTCAAGGTATCTTAGTCAAGTTTTAATCGACTAAAAGTCTCATCATTTTAGTTAAAGGAAAACTCTAAATATATTGTGTGGCAAAATAAGTTACATAAAATACATATAACCTGCATAATGTATGTACCACAACACCATAGCTAACTGGTTGATTTACAGCGTAGATGCCTATAATCAGCATTAGCTTATGAGACGATGGGCACAAATATTGATTTTGATCTTGATTCAGTATGACTTCATATGTACGTATATAGCATACTGTACATAAGGAAAAATAAGCTTGCCTTTTAGCACTATTTGAAACTTTTTTGGGGGGTTAAATTATATTTGCTTGCATTCATTACTATTCACTTTTTTTTTTAATTTCACAAATAAGTAAGCAGTTATGATCTGCAATACTTTTTTGAGCAACTAAACTACATGTATATTTATTAAAGAGCCATACAGGCACCAGTAATGGCATTACAAATGAAAATTTTATTTTTCCAGCCACAAAATGACTCTAATTTGCCTCTTTGCAGAGGAATTCTCCATTTTAACCTTAATTAGTAGACTAATTGTAATATAAATAATACAAATATTAGAAGACAAATGTTTTAAGTGGTCATTAATGGACCATGCTTATTGCACAAATAGTATTTAGTACCAAAAGATCTCCTCAAAATATTCAATAAATATTATTGAACTAAAATATAGGCTGTGTATGGTCACATTTGACCACCAATGAGTATAAGTGTGACTGATTAGTAATAATCAATGAACACTATGCTGTACTGTTTACCAAAAAATGCTGCAAACACCTGTATAGTGAAGCTGTTATGTATCCGCTTAAGCCATTCAAATGTATTGACCATTGACACAGCGCTAGAAGTATTGAGCGCTCCGGGATCCACGTGACCGCGCGCCTCCGCGAGATGACAACAGGAGGAGTATGAGACCTGTACATGAGCAACAGCGCAAACTCTTTCGGAATATTTTTTTGAACAGCTGAATATTCTATCTCATGATGATGAAAAAGTAGAGAAGATTGTAGATGAAAGATTTGATTTGATTTTTTATTTTATGGAAACATTTTAGTCTCGTTTTTTTGCGTCAACAATAATGCATGTTAATTTAGTCTTAGTCAGCGTTTTTGGACATTGGCACAGTCTCGTCTCGTATTCGTCATGGAAAAAAAGGTTGTTGACGAATATATTTATTCTCGTCTCGTCTGACGAAATTAACACTGTGCCAGGCACATGATCCAAAAGGGTTGTACCTAGTCTCTAAATGAGTCATGGAAATATGCAATAAACCAATCAGAGTCTCATCTCCCATTCCCTTTAAAAGCCAGTTGCGCTTGCACCTTGGCGGAATTTGCGAGCGGAAAGACTGAACGCTCTCCAGAGAGGAATCCTTTTATTTTTAATATTTAAAAATGTTTATGTGCTGCTGCACGTCCCTGTGAACTTCTTTCTGAAACGCGTCACAAAAATACACAAACTTTTTTTCTTTAGAGAGCTTGAAGTGTCTACTTTTAAATGAAGTCGTACTGAAAACAAATATTCTCTTTATGTTTATCTAATCTGTATGAAACCAACAAGAGGTACAATCTTCCCCGTCTGACCTCATTTTCTAAATGTGAAGAAGATATATTTGAAGAAGATGCACTGTGAGGAATACGCCTTGAATTTAGCCTTGAAATGTATTATCATTTGTTTTAGTGATTTATTTTATATTAAAAAAGTGTGATATGATCATGTTTGCTGCAGCATCGCATGCTCAAAGTCTGTGACTGCAGCTTCACGCTCCAAATACAATACAAGTTCATTTGTTGGTGTTATTTTATTAAATATTTTTGCACCCAGAAACAAGTTAGGTGACAAAATGTTTCATTAAGTTTCAGCATAGAAGAGTGAAGAACAAAAAGACAGGATTCCTAAAATGACTGAGCTTAAAAGAAAAGAAAAGCCCAGGAAAAAGAGCGAGTTCTCTCAGGGTGTTGTGTTAACTTATAAAAAAAAACCCCTGACAAATAGCAGGTCTTCAAGAGTGACGGAACAAGCCAATATATTTCGCCCTCAGGTCGGTAATATTTTCCCTAATAAAACATGAACGCTCTAATGGTGTCAAACAAGGGCAAACATCTTTCGAACAGCACTGACACTCAGCCTGGTTTATAACAAGGGGTTTCAGAGCAAAAACTAAGACCTACTGCCACAGGAAGTGATGTTGCAATGTTGCCAGGTAACAGGCCGCCGTTGCCAGGCGCAGTGCTGGTCGGGGAGCGTTTTTTTGTTCTGCCGATGGACGCATTCCACTCGGCGGGACTGGAAGCCGCTGCCGCACGCCACGGTGCACGTCCTCCACGGTAACACCTTCCAGTGCACGTCACACATATCGGATGAGCAGTTCCTCACGGACGACGGCCTGAGAGGTGTTTGGGAATCAGATCATGAAATCTAATACAGCATGCGAGAACAAGCGATGCTAAATATTCCACAACAAGTCTGGCACCTTTCTTTTGGGTCACATGTTCTGGACGTGGAGTTGCTGAAGTGTCTGCATGACACCGTTCTGCTCTGTGTGGCCACCGCAGGCCCCAGACAACGACCCGTGCACTGTTGAACACATTAAAACCACAGCATGACAAAGAGGACAGAGTGCAAACAAATGCAGATGCTCTCACACTAAGTAGGTATAAACTACATAGAACTAACTATGGGTATTTGATGATTGTATAAGAATATATTTTTTATTATATCTTACATTTATTTATTAAAAAAAGTAATATTTTAAGTGTATCTTTTTATTTGTATTATTCCTTATAAAAAAATTAAATGTAAAAAAAATTTTTTTTATTATAATATCTCAAATATATTTATTAAAAAATATATATTTTGAAGTGTATATATTTTTTTATTTGTTATTTGTATTCTACAACTGGTCAGTATTGTTTGTTATTATTTTTTACTTTTTGCACATTTAAGTTATTAACTATATTTAAATATTAACCCAGTTTCCTTGCCTAATGTACACATCCATCTAACCAATCCAATCAATTCCCAAAGAAAAAGAAAATCACGTCCTGCCTTGATTACATTGTAAAACTATAACGTTTTCAATATGACAAATGTATTTTCAAAAATACAAACATTCCTCTTAATATAAACCCTCTATGGTACGGTGTTGCCTCCAGGCAACATAGTCTATTTTAGTTTCTTTTTAATACAATGAAACACCAATTTATTGATCAAACCTATTTTAGGGAAGAAGAACTCAAATACTAATCAATGAAAGTGCAAAAAATTGGTCACATGACCCACAGGGGTCCATTTTGTGTCCTGTTTCAGCACATGTGCACAGGTCACATGGCTCCATATTTTCTCAGATGAAAAGTGCATTTTTCACTAGATTCCATCCAGTTAATCACCCACAAAAAATATGAGTCACCTTCACTGGTAAGTAAAGAAGTATTTTCAAGAACTTTACATTATATATCATCAAATGTTTTAGAGTTAATAACAAAAAACTGTGTGTTGCCTCAAGGCAACATTGTACCATAATGGAATCGCATAAGGCCATACCAGACACACTAGATTGGATACAAATATAGTATATTTGTAGGGAAAAGAGTTAAAATTCTCAAAATGTATTAGTAATTCACATACTATAACTGCATATATTATGATCTGCACGTTTTCTATAGCACTTAAAAAAAAGGTATAAAACACAACCGACGAGGGTGAGGATGAGGTGTCATGTGATGAGGAAGATAATAATAATAATAATAATAATAATACATTTTATTTGTAACGCACTTTACATTAAACAAAATCTCAAAGTGCTACAGATTTAAATAAATAAGAATAAATAAAACTGAAAAATAAAGTAACAAATTAATCAAAAGCTCTGCTAAAAAGGTGGGTTTTAAGACCACATTTAAAAACATCAACAGTCTGTGGGATCCGCAAGTGGTCAGGGAGAGCATTCCACAGACGAGGGGCTGCTGAGCAGAAGGCCCGATCTCCCATAGTACAGAGTTTGGTCGTGGGAGTTTTAAGAAGACATGTTGAAAAAATGGAGATGAGGTCATAGTGACAATCTGGCAGGGATAGATCGAAGATGGAGATGAGGATGAAGATGGATATGATAACTTGATATGATAACTTGACACGATATATTGATATGATAACTTGACATGATAACTTGATGTGATGGTTTGGTAATACTTGTGTTCCACGATGGTACAATGTTGCCTGAGAGCAACAGCTGAATTTGAAATATTACTTTTTATTTAATAGGAAATTTGTAATACATTATAAACTGGATAAATGTGTTTGTTCAGGTGTCTGGTTAAAGAAATCGATGTTTTCAATAAATATATTTCTTTTTTCTACATGAAAATGTCAAATCCGTTGTGGTACAATGTTGCTTTGAGGCAACAAACTTTTCAAATATAAATAAATAACAAAATTATGAAATGTTTTATTTCTATTGTTATAGTGTCCTATTTTAAGCAGGAAAAAACACCACAAATATTTCTTTCCTCATTGAAATCATATTGCGTACCATAGAGTGTTATAAGCTCATAAAAGTATAAAACAAATTTTGGGAAATATAATGCTCAAATAAATGCTGTTCTCTTGAACTCTCCATTCATCAGAGAATTCTGAAATAAAAATGAACCACGGTTTCCACAAAAACATTAAGCAGCACAACTGTTTTCAACATTGATAATAATAAGAAATGTTAGAATGATTTCGGAAGGATCACGTGATACTGAAGACATGGTTGCTGTAAATTCAGCTTCGCCATCACAGGAATAAATTACATTTTTAAAATATATTACAAGTCAAAGAATAGCATATAATGGTCGACCAAAATGGATTTTTCATTGGTTATCATCAATTTCAAAATTTCGAAAATCTGCTGTACTGGTTACCAGCTAATGTCAATGATCTCAAAATCGGCAGATTAGTTATACACTAGTTTAGATCATTGTCCCAAATTAAAGACGTTAGACTGAATATAAAAGTGTCAGTAAACGTACCTTCCCCCAGGAGCCTGTGAGCCACTCCACACAGGCGTGAGAGGTGCACTCTTCCCTGTCTTCAGGCCGGGGAGATCCTTCACACGCGGTGCTGGACAGAACCCTCATGCTCCCGGATGCCTCCACCTGCTGACAGGAGACCCGCCTCTCTCTGAAGCCCCGCCCACAGGAACTGGAGCATTTGGACCACACTGTTGACACCCAACTGACATATACAGAAGGCAAACACACCACATTCGCTGGTCAAAAACTGTGTAACTTCATTTGTGTAATGATATAATGACACATGCAAGTATATGATCATTTATAAAGCCACCATATCAACTGTGAAAACACGGTGTTTAATAATTTATAGTGTTTTTTTTCTTCCATTTCCTGAAAAGTTGGAGTTTTGGTCATACAAGGTTTCCGACCGACTGGTTCTTTTGTCTATGTGACAATATGATGCAAATCCAGCCCTGCCCTGACCGTCACAGAAAGAACATGGTTCAAAGTCAGAAGAGCTTCAAAATTCGAATTATAATGTGCTATTTCGTCATTATGATTGGTCCATTTGGTGTTGCTATTGCAGCAGAAATTACACTCTTCAGCTGTAAACAACATCATAGACAGAAAATACACTGCAAATGTTTATTTTTGAAATTATTATCGGACTTGATTTATCTTCACACCAGAGATCCACCTGTATCATCCTATCCTATACTTGACATTTAGCTAGCTGCACATAAGCAATTTTCTTTGCACTCGCACAGTTAAACACACGTTAACCTCAACAAACCTCCAACTTCTAGCTAACTCTGGATATGTGCCATTCCAAACCGACAAGAATATATATCGCCATACATTTCAACAGCGTTCCTAACTGCCGATACATGCGGCTGGATATTTTCGGTTCTTGAAAAAGCACAGGTTGTACCCATGTCACTGGGGAGCTCGGAGCCTCTGCGGGGCATTTGGGGTTGTGTTAGAGCGAGAGAAGCAGTAACAAAGACACGCTTTGTGAGAGGATCTCCCGCTGATGGCTCTGAACTGACGCTAAGCGCTTTTACAGAGCCATATGATTCATGCGCTGAGCCCAGACGCATGGCAATAATCAGATGATGTTTTTGGCATGAACGTATAGAAGTCGGAGAGCGTTTGTATGCACTATCTATCCCGTGTTCTCTGCGAAACCCTGAAACCCTCAATCAATCAGCTCACGATATGAAACGTGGACTATGCTAATGAGTCAGGCTCGGAATATTTCCTCTGCAAAAAAAACCTCCTGCTTGCTTTTATACCAAAGAGGGAGAGTATGCTAATAATATTTAGTTGACAAAATGATTCGTTTAAAGTCAAACTTGAGCTTTTCACTTATTTGAGTTTTATTAATATTTTGAATGAGCTTTTTTTTGGGTATATTTTTAGTTTTCATGTTAATAGACAAATTTAGTTTAAGTTTAGTTACTTAAGTTTAGATATGCTTTGCTTCAATTAACAGAAATGTTTTTAAAAGTTGTAGATAATGATAATAACGCTGTCTTAAATGTCAATGTTTCAAAATCTCTCAATCTTTTCAAAATGAAAAAATGTCAATGAAATTATTAACATTAAATTGCTATTTGTTAATGTAAACATGGCCAATGTAAACATTTCAAATGTGTTGCAAATGCAATTTCACGCCGTCTTTATGAAAAGCATGGTGAAGAATACAATTCTTTAAATAAAATTGCCCCCCAATTTCAAAATAAGGGGCCAAAAAATGCCCCTGCACAATTAAACTACATCTATTATGGCAGTTGCTATTAAAATCAAATGTGAAAATAAATAAAATGTTTGGATCGTGACATTTAGATCTGCTCAGAACTTTTTTCTTTGTGCATTATAACCAATCACATGTGTTTCTGTTGAACTTATGAATGCAATGGCCAATCAGGAACCCTTTAGTCATAAGGAACGTTTTGCTCGCTTTCTGTATAGAATTTATTTCCAGTTTAAATAACTTTTTATCGTTTTTCATGCTACTAAAATAACCCATGTAACTTAATAGTTACCTATGCAAATTATATACATGTCATTCAATTATATTTGAAAGGATCATCACTGCTTCCCATAGACATTAGTGTATATTTTACAAACTATGAATGCTTTTTTGCTAGTTAATTATCTTGTTAGAAACATAAAATAAACATTATGGGCTGGTTTCACAGACATGGCTTAGATTAAGCCAGGATTAAGCCTTAGTTCAATTATGACATTTAAGTACCTTTATAAACATACCTTAGAAAGAAAAAAAAAAACACTAGTGAGCATCTTGAGACAAAACAAAGTCCCTAGAAATCAAACCAAGGAGGCAAATATTGGAAAAGTTCATTTCTGACCTTGGTGATAAAGATAATTCACAATACGTTTTATTCTAAATGTTCTGATTTATCTGCATTGTGTTTTAAAAGGATTTCTGTAGCCAGACCAGTGCGCTGACAAAAAGAAGCTCTAATACACTGACAGCTGATATCTGCTCTTCTCCAGCCCCATTGGACTCATACAGTTTGATTCATGTGCTTCGTTGAGCGTCTGCACAGCCCCTGAAAAGACTGATGCTGGGAAGGGAATGATAGATGGGCTGTTTGATGGAGAGAGGCATTTGGCTGGGAATCAGAGGACCGGGGTGCTGCTCGCAGTCAAATGTATCACAGCTCACAAGATTGTGAAGAGTTCTGCTCTCTTTATATTGAAGTCTATGGAGAGATCCATCAGCAGACGCTCATTTATCAAAGACAGAGTGACTGTCACTGTGTCAGACTTCTAAATCGCTAACGTTCAGAGAATTGGGGTAATTATACAGTAGGTTTGATAGCACAACCATACCGTTTTCGTGGCTTTGTTTACATTGCACCTGATCCTTATTTCTTTTCTTTTCCCAATGACATCTTCCTAGTTATTTAGCAAGTAGTGGAAAATAATCATTTTGTTCAGACAGTGGGGTTATTGTTCAGTTTATTTACATTTATTTTGTTATTTTGGTCTTTAAACCAATGAACCAAATGAGTTTAACAAAATACACACAAACTCAAAGAATCAGTAAAATCCTTTTTTTAAATCAGTAAAACTACAACAAGGTTGTTAGCATAATGACCTATTACACCCTTTTGTAAAGTCTTGGTTTTGTTTTTAGGGTCTACTAGAACAGTTTTCGTGCTTGAATGTTTAAAAAAACACCTTCTTTTTCCACATGCTTTTCATTGATGCAACTCCTATCTTCCCAGTCTGTCAGTAACGTTCCGTTTAGTTTCTGTTTAGCGTTTGTCTATGAAGCCCCTCCTTCCGAAAAGCATGTTTCAGAAATGTCACACCCCTTACCCTTTTTTTGTGTATGCCTTGGGCAGTAATTATTATAATGAGGAATATTGTGACGTTTTCATTCCCGGAGGAAAACTTAAGACTACAATGGAGGCGTTTCAGGGAGTTCAGAAACAGAAACTCCTGTAAGAGTAGTTTGTAACTTTGCAGACATTTTTCATGCTCAAACGGCAACATTGCACATTAAAGAAAGTGTAAAATGTAACAAAGCATATTAATAGGACCTCCTAAAGTGTTACTATAAAATCTCACAATCACCTCAGTTCCACCATAAAGATTTTATCAGAAATGAACCATGTACTAAACCATTCTACTCTACAAACATGCAGACTGCGTCATGCCTAATGAAGGTTCTCAACGCTTCAGATTATTAAGTACATGTATTTATTTACTTATGGAAGCTTACCTGGGAGGGCAGTCCAGGAGGTTACACGGTTGTGTTTGACTGATTGGTTTGGGAAGATGATGACAGGCCGAATGAGGCGTCTCCCTGCCCTCTGACGTCAGACATCGTACCTTCCTCATCTGAGTCCCTCTGTGGCCACAGGAAGCGCTGCATGTGCTCCACTCGCCCAAACGCCACTCAAACTCTAAAACCCGGAAAAAAGACAAAAAGAAATTTACGCACAATTAGGGATGACATTCAAATTCTGAATACCAATAAGCAGATAATTATTTAAAAGTGACTTAAAACAGATTTTAGTTTTTTGTCAGTAGTATATGTTTCTATAGTGTAAAATAGTATAGAATATTGATCATCTTTTAATTATCCATTCAATTCTAGACTGGACTTAATACATTAAAAATAAAACGCTAAAACTAAAATAAGATGTTTTAAATGCTACATCACATAGCATTATAAGTATAATGTTTGGGCTCAGTAAGATTAAAAAAATAAAAATAAATTAGGGATGGACGATATATCGGCCACCATATCGGTATCAGCTGATATATGTTTGTTTTTAATGTTATCGTTATCGACCAGATATGAAAATTTGGCCGATATATTAAAGCTGACAAATAATAGATTATTTCCTTCCGCTGAGACACTTCAGATGTGAACTGTTCGCCATGATGGCTTTGTTTGAATTGCTTGAAATATGATTGGAATAACTTCAAAAAGGAAAATACAGTTAAGTGCAACATGTGCAACACATCTGTCATATAAGCAACATAAAATTATAATGAGAACATCATTACAATTGTGTGCTTAATGGTGAGACTTTAGTTTTTTTAATCAGGCCCTCAAATATTATATAAAAATGTGGATTTATATTTATCGGCCAAATATTCGGTTATCAGCTTTTTAATAAATAATTATCGTATCAGCCAAAAAATTTAATATTGGTGCATCACTAAAGTATTTCCTTTCAGCACGGATGCATGAAACTAATCAAAAATGACAGTAAATACTTTTACACTGTAACATTTTTTTTTTGAACTTTCTAATTATTAAAGAATGTATCACGGTTTACACAATAATATTAACATTGAAAATAATACGAGCTGTTTCCTGAACAGCAAATCAGCATATTAAAATGATTTCTGAAGGATCATGTGACACTGAAGACTGGAGTAATGATGCTGAAAATTGTCTATATTAAAACATATTTAAAAAGAAAACAGTTATTTTAAATTGAAGTAATATTGTGAACATTTGACTGTATTTTAGATTAAAATAAATTAAGTCCTGGTGAGCATAAGACACTTTCAAAAACATTAAAATATTTTATCAACCCCAAACTTTTGAATGGTTAGTGTACATGACTGCAAATGCAATCTATGTGAAGGTTTACATGACAACAATGTACTAAAAACTGAAAACTTTTTCAATGTACTAAAAACTGAAAACTGTTTTTGAAAAGTGCGTACAGACAACAACGTTGTCAAAAAGATCCCAGTTCACATGGATCCACGAAAATGACTACAAACACTGTTTTATGCATGCCAGGCAGGCCAGCAGTTGGCGATGTCACTATAGACTGAACATGTAATATGACATTACAGTATTGTTTTCAAAAACGTGCACTTTGAAACTCATTTTCAAAAATGTACATTTTCAGGCCCCTAAAAGGCCGTTGTCGTGTAAATGAACAGCCAAAAGGCATACAAGTTTAACATTTTTAGTTAAAAACTGTGTCGTTCTGTTAAGTTATTTAAAAAATGCTGTGTAAAAGCCTCCCAAATATAAAAATAGGAAAAATGAGCATGCACCATTAAATACTGGCCAATATATATCCAACATAAACAGATACAAAAAAAAGGAAGAAAAAAAAAAGTAATATTTGTCAATAACTGTTATGGTACCGATATATCATGCATCCCTAAAAACATTATATTTATGTACACTCTAAACATGCAGCAATATGTTCAGTGAAGTTCAATTATAAAGGACGAAACAGGTATGGCATGAATCAATATCATAGCATCAGGCAAGTATGATCGGAGAAGAACCACTATTACTCAAGTAGCTGCCAAATCGCCTGATTCAAAGTGAAAGGTTATAGAGACCATTTACAAGCCCTTAAAGGTTTCTAGGAATCTGGGCTTGAATATCAACACACAATCGTCTCTGGCATTGAGCAGGAACTGAAAAGAAGACGAGGCTTTAACAAGACACAAATGAGCTCTCCGAGCGGTTGGTTCTCTACAAGACAGAACTGATGTCCAATTCATGTCCAAGCCTTCAACATAGAGCATTACAATTTTACTTTCCTGTCTATTCTGGGTTTTGAGTTTTATCGGAAGACAGCAGCAATTTCTCATTCACACTCTTTTATACTAGTACTTTTTATGTGGGTTTTTGCTGCTTTTTTATTGTCACATTACAACAAAAAGACACACAAACCCAGTCGAAAATAACACTGCATGAATAAAGAACAAAAACACATTACAATTGCAATTGTACATAATTCTTAAATACCTAAGATAAAGCTAATTAAAAAATAAATAAAAAATATATGTAATATTTTAGATAATGGATAATAGATGATGATATTAGTGCAAGAAAAGTTTTGAAGATCTTTAATGCCTTGTGTTTTTTTTTTTTTATATTTACCCTTATTTATTTTGAATACTTCTCATCCTTTGCTTGGTGTCATGTGATGTTTGCTTTGTATGCTTTCTCTTCAATGATAGCTTTTTTTTTTTTTTAAATGAAGACTTTTTTTGTTCTGGGCTGAAAGCTTAGATGACATGAGCTTGCCAAGATGAATTGTGGAATTGCCTCCGCTGTGAAGGATATATGCAGTGATCCTTTAAAGCTTGGATAAAGAAGCTATCTTAATATGAAAGCCTTCAAATCAATAGCGTGCATCTGATGGTTGTTTACATAGGAAATGTTGAAATGTTGTTTACGCAGGATCACTGGGATTTAACAAAAAGCCAAATAGTGATTTTTGCATGTTTTGTGTAAAAACCAGCATTGTTTAATACTGCACATGTTGGCAGATGCAGTATTTCATCTGGGTATCACATGCATGCATACTGCGCATATACACACTGCACAATGAGCTTCATGGTACTATCTAAAAGCTTCAAAATAATAGTTACAATATTTAAAACGTCCATTTTAACACTTATGTGTGCAAAAACATTACAAGAGAGAGTCTTTTTGAATGCCATTGACTTTTCTGCTGTGCCCTGTGCAGTAAATGCGGTGTAGAATGGAGTGTTTCAGATGCTTCAGTCCAAACACACATCTGATTCCAGATCAGTTTGAAATGGGATGTATGTTGTTGGGACTGAAAAGATTTGAAAAAAATCAGCTGCTCAAACATTTTTCAACACTTTTCAACATCATAATATCTTTATATAAGAATGTATTCTCTCAGTTCGTCCTTTGCTCTTTTGACCACTTCTGTAACAAGTGTAATGGTTTGTTTCTAGATTCATCTTTGCGATGGCGAATGCAATTCTTTTAATCAACATGGCGGCATTTGCACTCATTGAATCCGCATGATTCATGGGTTCACAGAGATCATCGCAAATGGAAAGGCTGCAAACTGCAAAGCCAATTGGGTGCCATCTGCTTCGTTACTGAATGAATCAGCAGTTTTTAACAAATCAGTTGAATGAATGATTCAATGACTCAATCATTAAAGGGTAACTTCAGTGATTTAGCATTAAGCTTTGTATCAGTAGAAACCCCGTAGTATATTTGAATTATATTACTTTCCCCCCTCATATCCCCCTGAGACGAGAGAATTATGCACTTTATTTCTGGAAAAATTCCTCAGATGACGCAAATATCTTCATTTTGCGTCATCTGAGGATTTTTTGGCCAGAGGCTAGAGACTATAGCCAGTAGAAGGAGCTGTTCCGCATGTTTTCAACCCGCCCACAGGGAAGAGATCTCACTCACAGAATGTAAATGTGCTCGGTTCGGCCTCGGGCATTCATAACGGAGCGGTGCAGAGCAAAGTGAGTGTTTCAACTTTTCAATGAATTCTTATGAAAGTTTAGCTACCATATGCGATCTGAAAACACGCCAGACTGGACATGCGCTGAGAATGACAGCCGCGCTTAACTCAGCTCAGGGTGTAGGGAGTGGCCTCGTAGGGCAGCGAAGCAAGTGCATTCTGAGACAACATGAGACAAAAATACATTTTCTGTCTTTTCTCAGTCTAGAAGGCACTAAATTCAAAAATAATTTCACATTTCTACTACATAAATGACAGTTTAAATACACATTCATCTTCCAAGCTCTGAAGTACCCCTTTAAGACTTACCGCCACCTACTGGTAGTTTGATTTTCCTATTTAAAAGTAGGCCTATTTTATCCTAGAAATCTAGACGCACCCTAGCGGCAGCAAATCTTATTTGACGCCAGGGCGTCTAGCAACTCTCCGTTGGTTTGCGAGCTGGGAAAAAAAAACTCTAGTCAGGCCAATCACATTGAGTCGGTGGGCGGGCTTAACATAATGACGACAGAGTCATCTGATGTGGGTCTGGCTTGTCACGCTAGGCCTATTTATTTATTTTTTCCTAACATTTCATATTTCTGTATTGTTTACAATGATTTCATTTGATTGGTAAAAATAGCCAGTTATTCTTTCAATAAAGTATTCAGAGATGGTCTGTTTTCATTTATCTATGTATTTTTGCAAATTTGGTTCATTTTGTAGAATTCATTTTGCACGGTATCGTGATACCACTTGGTATTGTGATACTTCAGCTGGCATAGTTTCCTAAGATGTTTATGGTATTGTGACATCCCTACTCAATGCTTTTCCAAAACTAAAGAGAGCTCTCGTTTCCCCTCACCCATATTGTTTCTCTTCACACTTACCTTGTGAAAGCACATAAATCCAAGCTGTGAGACGCTGTTGGTTGCTGGTCTGTGTTTGGCACTCGTAACGTCCGTCAAATTTCCCTCCGTGCGTATTCATCTCCAGAACACGTCCTCCCACCAGCATGCGGTAGCTCACGCCTGGACTCTGCTTCAGGGTCTGATTCTGATAGGACCACTTGATGGGCTTCCTGTGACTGGGGACCACCGGACAGCCTAAAGGGGTTATGGGTGAATTTTAAGAGGAAATGGACTTGACATTTGTAATTAGTCTTAAAAAGCAAGCCATTTATTCACTAAAGTCTGCAAAACATGCACTAAAAAGCATTTAAGACTCAATGAAACAGTCTTGCTGGAAATCTGAACTCACAAACACAAAGAAACAAGAATGAGTGCTATAAAGGCTGTCCAAATTGTCAAACACATACAGTTAACTCACATCCCTGTGGAGTTAGAAATTCATGTATGTCATAGAAGGAAACATCTCTCAAGTTTTAATTGGTATTTTTGTGATGGTTCTTCAAATTCTTGAAATCCGTCATACACAATAATAAATGGGAAATTATGTAGGTAAGGCTAATTATATGGTTTAAATTTCAAAGCAATCTTATATCATTTAAACAACATGAAAAAAAGCCATACCTATCCTTAAGATATCTCCTGGTTTGACCGTGACGCTGGTGCCGATCACAGAGGCCATCAGAACCCTCTTCCTGTTCATCTCCTTTGAAGACTGGTGCTCAGATTCACCCAAAGATCCTCCTGCCATCAAAAGAGCGCAGTGTCATCAAACGCAATCAACCAAAGCATTCCTATAGGTAGATTATTCGTGTTTTTTTGATGGTTGAACGACCTCAAGTAGTTGAATTATTATTCTTAGTCAGAGCATTTTTCTAATCAGCAGAGAGATTACGGCTGACTGTAATGGAGACAGAAATGACCTCAATTAATGAAATACTGAGGGAAGTTGTCATCAAGAGTCCAAACAAGGCCTCGACTGCCTTCTGTATGTGGCCTATGAGATCTCCGGCCTCTATAAAGAAGGGCATATTTCTTCATTTCGCTGCATGGATGGATTTTACCACCCCTGTAGGCTGTAGGTCTCACGTTATTTCTCAGCAAGACGCGCCAAACGATGCCAATATCAATATGCAACTCGCAAATCTCCCGCTGAGTTAGCTGACTTTGTTGGAAACGGAGCCAACCCACAAAGTGTGGTTCACTTAGCACCGAAGCGCTGTCGTGCAAGGATTTCCCTGTCACCGGGCGAAGTGTCGACTGACATATGGCTACTATGGGAATCGCTACTCACCCGCCACACGTAGCAGGCTGGAGGCCACCGATTTTCCAATGCTGTTGGCAGCCACACAGGAGTAGGTGCCGTAGTCTTGCAGTGTGAGGTTTCTCAAGAGCAGAGATCCATTCAGCAGGGGACTAGCGCTGGCGCCTAGCGAACCCTCCTTGTGGTGCCAGCTCACTGTTGGCCGAGGGACACCTGTTCAGAGACAAACGTCAAGTCACTCTCAATCAATCAATTCCCACTCAAGTCTGGAGCTGACACTAATCACCACTTTCTATGAGTAGGGTACAATTTGGTGTCCCATTACTTTTTAAAGGTGTTGGAAGGAGAAATTTTATGTTGTCAGAAACGTTAGGTAAACTATTATTTAGCACAGCATGAAGATAAAGTATTTTTAAAGGTGTCAAATATCTGTATCCTGCGCTCAAAATGGTGATTTTGGCCTGTCCTACCTTATGACCTTTTTGACTCTATCTAACAATTAAAACAGTTCATACTGTTTAATTGTATTTGAATAATTTTAACCTCTTAAAGGGTAACTAAACCCAAACCAACATTTTTTAGTTAATGATCTGCAAGACTGGGGCTTTATTAATGCTGTTCATTGATTCGAGTAAATGTTTTGACATTTGGGTATAAAGTGTTTTAATTCTATAATTTATGGTGTAAAACCGTCTGTGTGCTGCCCTCTTAAGGTTGAACGGTGGCTACTGCAGTTGAATTTTCCTATTGGCCGTTGTAGGTCATCGTGACGTAGGATGGCACTTCCAACGGCTCACTATCCGCGCCCCTGGCACGAGCTCACCACGCCCTCAGAAATGTTTTCCCCAATCACATGATGAGAACGGCTTCACTCCAGTATGAACTCTCATGTAACATGAAGTAGAAACATTATGAATGAAACTTACTTGACACTTGCTTTAACATTGTAATGAAGAAAATGCGGTTAAATAATGCAGATGTCAGTACACGTCAGGCTTTTCTTGCGATATTATTGCCGCCCGTCATGTGTACAGAAGATCATTTTCATACATGAGACGCACTTTCAAACCCTGACACGCAAGGTGGGGGAGAATGGCCGCTCTGTTGCAAAGCTACTGGCGTCACTCCAGTCATTCTCCATCTTTGCAACTTGCGAGTCTTACAGCTGTTAAATAATCGGTCACTGCGGGTCTCAGGTGCACGCCCTCCGCTCAGTCCCGCCCTCGGTTCATCCCCTCTGTCTCCGCTTTTCCAGCATTTTTCAAATATTTCCAGTGGGTGGAGTTAAGCGCTGAGCTGGGGTTTAGTTACCCTTTAAACTCTGGGACCATTTTTGGGATTTCCGCCTGGATTTGGCCTACCCAAATTGAAAAGCTTCCCATACCCACATACAGTGGTCTAAATACACAATTTTGGTGTAATTTTAAAGAAAACCTTTTGAAATTTCATAAACCACTGCTAAAAGTGATAAACATGTAAGTATATGTTGTCTGAGCTGTAATAACCCCCCCCCCCCCAACCCCCCAAAAAGAGGCGTTTTTTGATTTTTTTGGTTATAAATTCAGTTTTGAAAGTGTGTAACTCAGGCCCTGCTCTAGCACCCTGCAGACAGTTTTGGCTGTTTCCACTAGATTCCAGAAAATAGTGGAAAAAATAATTTTGTCTGTATCATGTTGTATGAAAGATTTATACAAATGGATCTGAAGGGAGGGCCGGCCAGAGTTAAACACTTTCAAAAAAATCTAAAAGCGTCTCATTTTTGGGGGGGTTATTAAAGCTCAGACAACATATACTTACATGTTTATCACTTTTAGGAGTGGTTTATGTAACTTCAAAGGGTTTCCTGTAAAATGACACCAACATTTTTAATTTAGACCACTGTATGTGGGTATGGGAAGCTTTTAAATTTGGGTAGGCCAAATCCAGGCAGAAATGGTACCAGAGTAATTTAGTGTAAATAAGTTACTTTGTGTAAAACAAATGCCAAAGTGATGCATATCTCCAGAAAGTAGACTCTAAGCTTTCAAATGGTACCACATATGAGGTCAGAGCTCCTCCACAGACATTTAAAATTTAAAATATATACATGATGTACAGGGTCCGCAGAGTATAAGTGGGAACTTATATTACATAAAAAAATTTATTAATTAATTTAAATTGAACTGTATCCAACATTTTGCACAAGATCCTTTTTCTGCATTACGTTCCCCATTACCAAACAATTGCAAACAAAATCTTACAACATTCTTTAAAATTCTGAAAGTCAAAAAAAAAAAATCTAAATTTTTACACAAATTGCACTGTTGGCTGTATTTGTCAAGTTGATATGTATAACAGAATCACACCAACCAAGACAAAAATTGCTATATTTATATAAAATGAATAGAAACTAAACTTTCATATAATATTTAGTTTGGCCTTTAAGGCTATATAAACATTTCACACCCTATACCCTATTCATGAAAAGTGCCAAACGCACTGGTCTGGGAGCAGCTTTCCCAAA
This sequence comes from Gobio gobio, assembly GCF_949357685.1. NCBI lineage: Eukaryota > Metazoa > Chordata > Actinopteri > Cypriniformes > Gobionidae > Gobio > Gobio gobio. Next base: position 55,991,748 of record NC_137098.1, read on the forward strand.
AACAAACCTAAGCTCATGACAAATTACTGAACAAGGTCCAGTATTTAGGGGCAACTGCTATCTTGCCATTAAAAGACTCATATGTCAACATTAAAGCTCGCGCAGAATTATTCAAACCGCAGAAAATGTTGATTCAAAGAGCAGATCAACAAAAGGCCAGCAGATTGCCACAAATTACTTGTACAAATGGGCACAATGAATGCAAATTGCCTCCCTCCAACCAGTTCCCATGGGACACCCTGGGTGAAAATAATGAGCAGCACATGGATTGGAGTCTGAGTTTTATGGTCCCCCGTTCTATCGAGTGGAGACATTAGTACTGACATACGGCCGTTAGTCTGAAAGCCAATGAACAGACACGCTCTCAGGAATGGAAAATAACATCGGAGGCCTTGAGGTGTGTGTGCGTGTGTGCATCAAGTGTACACGTGGGCATTGACATACTTTGGCACCAGTAAACAGTCAGGCATGCTTGCAAAGATGGCAGGAACTGATGTTGTTAATGTAGGTAGGATTAATAGTGGCCGCCGTAGTGACCTCTGTGTTTTCTTGGAGAGGAAATTTCCACCGGGAGGGGAAACATACACAGGAACAATAACTACATGATTATGAAGAAAAAATGGAACATAAAAGAAAATATATCACATACAAAATTTTTATCTCCAAGTGCTGACCGCCTACTGACTGCATACTCAAACAAACACAGGCTCTGTTCCCATACACATTAGAAGTGCTCCCTGACTATTTTCAAATCCAAATGAAAACCATTTCCTTGGCTTTTGACCTGTTGAAGAGAGAGTTTAAAGGTAGTTCTTAGATTCCAGTGATCTTTGTTTTTTTTTATTGCTGTTGTCAATATTTTAATTAGTATCATTGTTATTATTATCTTAGATTTTAAAGCACATTGGTGAACTTGTATTATTTTCACAAGAGTGAATAATACTGCCATTTTAACTATATAAACAATTTGCAAATATAACATAACAAACAAAAGAGCTCATGTAATATTTAGTTTGACCATCTGAGGTTTACAGTCAATATCTTCACACCATTTGATAAAAATAAAATAAAATAAAGCTATAATTTAATGTTTATTGCTAGACAATAATATAAAAACAATTTATAAAAAAATTAACAAAACAATATAAAAATGTGATAATGTTTATTGCTAGACAATAACCTAATAAGAAAAAAATATATATATTATGTTCCATTTTCCCTTATATTCTAATACCTGGCTGTGTTTAACTATATAAATATAACAATTTATAAAAAAATAAAAAATAAATAAAAGAAAATATATATATTTTTTAATTTGATTATTTAGTGTTTATTGCTGGACAATTACATAACCAGAAAATCTTTTTTTTTATGTTCCATTTGATTCCTTCTCTTCCAATACCTTGCGGTGTTAACTATCTAAATATAACAATTCATAAATAAAAATTTAACAGAAGATAAATAAATAAAATAAAACAAAATAATAAAACTCTGGTATTTTTAATAGAGCTGCACGATTCTGGATAAATTGAGGCCCCGTCCACACGGAGATGCGTTTAGCTGTATACGTAAAATTTTTGTACCGTATCAGCGTTTCGTCCACACGGATCCAACGTTTTGGGAGCCTGAAACCCCGAACGGGAAAGACTAGAAAGGGATACAACGTCCCGAACGGGAAAGACTAGAAAGGGATACAACTACGGGTACTGGGCATCCGCACATCAATATTGCGTCATTTAATTACTGTATTTGCAGTATTGTAAGGGTAGGTTTAGGGTGTAAGCGTTAATAAAACATCTGGTAAGTAGCAAATTTATTCATTGTTATTTTATTGTGAGATTTTGCCTCACTTCCTACCATTGCTGTACCCCTTCTAGCCACAACTCTTCTTCTCCGTTTTTAGTGTATTTCTGTGGCAGAATTACAGCGCCACACACTGGCCTGGCATGTATACTACATCGTTTTGAGTAGGTTTCAGTGGTTTCGTGTGTACGCAGATATTTCTTGAGATGAGGGGGGAAAAAAAATGGATAGGGAAAGCTCTGGCTTCATGTGGATGGGGCCTGAGAATCACGATTTTTTTGTGTAAAATGGAGGTTGTGATTCTCCCACGATACTGAAGAAAAAAAAACATCAGACAACTAAACAAAATAACAAACTAGAGGTTCTGACAAAATCATCTGCTTTAGTCTATTTAAAATATATGTTAATTTGGAAAAAAAATTTTTTTGAATGGAGTCAAAGACTCATTCACCATGACTTGTTACGTTATTGGATGAATCAGCATTTGCGAATATTTTCAATGATTCTTTGACAAACACTTTTTTAAACACTCACTTGTCACCACCTTCTGGCATAACGATAAGCAATACAATACATACAAGTGTCAAAATACTTTTCCAAAAGACAATTGACTCTGATTTTGATCAATTCCGTGTTTATACCCAAACTATAAACTTTTATCCCCCGATATTTAAATGTTTGTGTTACACATAAATAATGATAATGTGTTTGTTTGTGAAGCTGCTTCATATGGCAGTTGCTCTCTCTGGATCAGCAGCAGCGCCAACACAGATTTGAACGTTGCAGTGTTATGATCGTGCTTTCAAAGATTAACCAAAGTCTCGTTTTAAACAGTTTAAAAAGTTTTCATGTTCCATTTTTTCTTCTGTTCCAATACCTGGCTATGCTGTTAGCATTTTAACTATAAACAATATAAATAAAATTCAATATAAAAAAAACAGCTTGTATAATATTCAGTTTGACCTTCTGAGGTTCATAATCCATATTTTCTCACTATTTGTTGAAAATAAAATTCAATTTGTTTATTTTATGTGTATTGCTATAATAAACAATAACATATACTTTTATTTTCCAATGATTATACACAAAATTATATTTAATTAAATACAGGAAAGTATTAAAATCATTTAGTTTAATGTTATTTACAAAAAACTTTTTTTAGCTTAGCAACATGCTGATACCAAACTACTGGAATGAAATATTATCCTAATATTGTAATAACTTTATCTTGTGATCATTACGAGCACAGGTTGTCATTGCTGCAGAACACCTTCGTTGTGTTAGCTTAACTGAATACATGAAGTTAACTAACCACATGATGCTATATTATGCCATATGGACATTGCTTGGACAAACTCATCTCTGACTGATGACAGAATATTTCCTAATTTAACAGTGAAACGGGCATTTTCTGTAAAGCTGTTTTGAAATAATATGTATTGTGAAAAGTGCTAAACAAATAAACTTGAATTGAATACTGAATAAATGTTCACTCTGCACTATAGTATGATGTACAAGATTGCCGCCTATGTAGAATGTTTCCAAATCAATCACTTTTGAAGTTCAGTAGAAGCTGTCTATGTAGGCAACTCACTAGGTTTTAGCTATTATTAATAACCTACGTGATAAGCAGACTGAATTACGCTCTGCAATCATGTGACCTGGATCAGACGGTTGTGGTAAAGGGGTGTGTATCCAGATGTGTGTGTCCTCTAACAACACATCTCTCCACACCATCAGTTTAACTGCTCAATTACAGTATCTTCTTACATCGTTACCCATAATCCACTGCTCTGTGGCGGCCCATCCCGTCCTTTCTGTCAAAGCCAACTGGACGTGTTCTTCAAATCCCATTTATTCATCTCAGGGAATCAGATGGTGATGAAAGCATGATAGAACAGCTGACACTTATGGCTTTCTGCTGCAGAGAGGTCATTGTTAACAGCAGGTGTCCTCTGCATCAACCAAATCACCAGATAAACAACTCTATATAAATTACGGCGGGAAGTGAAGACAGACAGAGTGGCCTGAGAGAGGCCTTTATTTATATCAACTAGGGCTGGGTAAAACAAAAAGGAGATTTCTCAAAATTAATCGATTTCATTTTTATGAACCAATATTGATTATTAAATCCCAAGAATCGATATTTTGGTCTATGCTGTTTTCGGTTGATGAATGAACAAAACTTTGAAGCGTGCTACTGTTTAAGTTCAAATTCTATACATTTTATTACTAAATTCAAAGAATCAATACTGTTTAAGCGCTCCTTAATGTGACACTACAGATGTTGCCGCCTAAGATCAAGCAAAGTGTGCATTACTGATCATCTCTTCTGTTTTACTACTAGTTACAGCACAAAATAAAGATGAATGAACATCAGAAGGTATGTTGAAAGATACAGTAGATCGCACCGAAATCCATATCATGCCTCATGTAATCGATCAATCAGTGTAATAACTTTATTATTATGAAAACTTCCTTTTGTGTAATTTAAGTGTCTGTATACAAATCAGTTAATTTTAACCTTCATTATTATAGTAATGTAGTACCAAATGACTCTCTGTATAGTTGTACAGCAATAGTTGAGATTTTTTTTCCTTGAGAAAAGTTGTCATGTACTGTACCTGATATATACAGTATATCCTAATTAATCAATATCAAATTGAATTGAAATCGGAATTGAACTGAATCGAATCATAAGTAGGGATGGGATTCGAGAAAAGCGCTTTGCTTGGCTTAAAAAAATTAATTGGCTGCACTGCACAGGTCACAGGACTTCGGATATCCACAGGAAATCAACAATGTCCCCAAAGAAGTGTGTTTTTGGTTGTCAGGGCAAGACAACCCTGTTCAGCTTCCCAAAGAAGCCAGCGTTAAGGGGACAGTGGATGGAGTTTGTTTATTCCTTGCATTTCTGCGTTGATTTTTTATAAACAAGGCCCAGTTTATCTCCGGATTTGCAGATCATTTAATGCTGAAAGATGTATCGGTCCCAACGATAAAGGTTAACGGTCATGCGTTGGAACCGCTGGCGGTGAGTAAAACTGCTTCAAATGTCTGTGTGTTGTTGGCTATCGGACGCTCTCAACGCATTTGCTGTGCACACTCGTGACTCTTTAGCTCCGCCCACACGATAAGCCTCCAGCCTCTCGGTTTTATTCGGAAAGACTCGGTACAGCTTGTCTTTCATAAATATGATAAAACTAAAGACTTTTCGGTGATTAAAGACTCAAGATTGACAGAAACTGTGTGTGATACCCCCCTTTAACAATATTTGTAATGTATAGCCTATATTTTATCAATAAAGTGCAGTGATATTTTACATTTGATTACAGTTTGATTATTGTATTAATTTGTGCAATTGCTCAATTGTTTATTCGTTCTTTTTTTAATTACCGAGTGTTGAAATTTATATTAGTTTTTTTTTTCCTTTTTTTTTTTTTGCTATGGTATTTTTAAACCATAGGCAAAAGTTTGTAGCCTGTTGATTTTTGTTCATGGTATTCAGCTACAATGAAATGTTTTGCAAGAATAGCCTAATAATAAATGTGAATGATACCTAACATTTTTGTTTTTTTTTACCCTATTGGAATCTAAATTAGGAATCGATAAAAATTCATAATTTAAGCAGAATCAGAATTGGAATTGTTAAAGTTCAAACAATACCAAACCCTAATCGTAAGCTTGTCGGAAAAAATTCACTAGACCACTCATCGCAGAGGTAGAAATCTATAGACAGCTCTATAAAGAACATTTTAGTACAATAGACTGACAGGAGGCCTGTTTTTCAGTAGATTGCCTGTTGTAAATGACCCAGCACAGCATAAATCCCATAGAAGGGGCCCAGCATCCTGAAAGCCTGTTGACTTTACACATCATTTCTGTCCAATTAGTCGAATCTTTCACCAAAACCACATGGATAAGAGCTATTAAGCATGGGATATGCACACATCAAACATGTTCACTTTTTCACAGAGGGAAGTATTTTGTTAATTTGAAGCGTCTAAATTGAGGCTGCATTGGAGATTGAGGCAACTTGTATATTATACATTATACTTGTATTTTATAATATATTATTAATATGTATGTATTATAATTTATAAAACAATATATTGGATGCACAATTTAATTTCCTATTTTTTTCTCATTGTGAAATCATCCTTTACCTTTGACAGGGCACTGCAGGGTGAGGTTGGCACCTAAACGGACACTGATAAAACCGCCAACCACCACCTTCAAACTGGTACTCTTCAGATCTGACGTGTTTTGATGTGAGGCAGCGATCGTGGGAGTTTCTGTTTGAAACAATAAAACACCAACAGCTCACACTGCATATAAAACAGTCATTATAGAAACAGTCATTAGAGAGCAACAGTGTGCAATGTCTCACCAGCCAACAGAACATGTGTTGTCTCTGAATCGGAGCCCAACTCGTTGGTGGCGGTGCACCTGTAGGTGCCCACATCACTGGCGCCAGGGCTGGAAATGTGTACTTCTCCACCGCTGTCCCACGAAACCCTTTGGAGGGCAAGAGAGATGCGTTCAGTCAACTGCAAACTTCAGGGAATACTGTCAAAACCACTTAAAGGGAAGATTTCAAGGTTTCTCTGTGGTATGCAGGGAAAGAGACCAGAGGCCTTTTCTTTTTAAATAGATGTCAGTGGAAGACAGGCTTCATTATGCTGAATAAACTGCTTTTGTGGAAAAACATATAAAGTTCCCCTATTATCCAATATTAGAATAAAGGTTCCTAATTTAGTTTTGGAGTCTCCTACAAGTTTACATGCATCCAAGGTGAAAAATAATTTTCTCATAACCAACATTGCAGCATCATCTCTTTTCTCTGTGTCTGAAACAGCTCGATTGAGGATTTGGTCCCGCTAAACCCCTTCTCTCTGAGAGACTACTCTTCTCTGATTGGTCAGATGGCCAAGTCTGTTTGTGATTAATCTACTGCTTACAGCACGTGTCAGAAACAAAACGTCCATGAATTTTGCCTCTGAATCTTGCTCAGCACTTGATACACGGTGAAATGAACAGTACCGATGGTTTACCGTATCAACTCAAGCCCGAGTCCTCCTCCTTTGGAAGTGAATTCAAATGGATTTGTAGCATATTCCATGCCTCAGCTAAAACTACATTGTTTGAGGGCGGGTCAAAGTAGATGCTGTTCGTAGAAGATCATCTGAAGATCTGGCATTATGCAAATGTGTTGCAAATCTACGTAACCGTAAACCAACTCGTTTCAGCAGTTCAGAATTGATTCTTTGAGACATTGAGCCCTATTTTAACAATCTAAGTGCATGGTCAAAAGCACACAGCGCAAGTGCACTTAGGGCGTGTCCGAATCCACCTTTGCTAATGTAACAATGGGAAAAAAGGGTTGTGGTCTAAAAGGGCTGTACCTAGTCTCTTAATGAGTCATGGGTGTGTTTTGGGCATAATATGCAATAAACCAATCAGAGTCTCATCTCCCTTTCCCTTTAAAAGCCAGTTGTGCTTGCACCATGGTGGATTCCCTTTTTACATGCCGGAATATAGACACCCTAAACCTGACGAGTCAGTTTAAATACATGTGTGTATTGCCACGATTGGTTAAATAAGTAGCCAATTTCATTTGTCATTACTGCAAATAGGTCATTCTGATACATGCAATGACTATCCATTATGACATGTAGACATTTTTATCTTTATGTACACAATATTAATCTTTTACATTGTAATCCTTTTATTTTTTATATTTGGCATGTTTGTGTGCTGCTGTGCATCCCTGTGTGTAATAAGCAGAGTGTACGCACGTTGTGCACCCACCTATAGGCGCATATTACTAACGCACCCTTTAAATAATACAAAAAATACTGTGCTATTTACTTTAGACCAGGTTTTTGTTGGTCAATGGCGCAGCCGTTTTCAGTTGCCTCAAAATAGCATTGCAACAACAATGCGCCTGAACATACTTCGTTTTCAGACCAGCACGACCATGGGCAAACAGATGGGCGCAAATGCCAGCACGACCATGGGCAAACAGATGGGCGCAAATGCATTTGCTACTAAACAACGTGGCGCAGGACATGAAAATGATAACTGTGTCGGGCTTAAACTAGCAGGAAACACTTGCGTCGCACCTGGTGCCACATTACGCCGAGTGTATGATAGGGCCCAATAACTTTATTTGTTGAGCACTTTAATCTTTAAAACTTTGTAGACCCTTTACATTCATAAACAACTGTATTACACACTACATTAAAGGTAATATTCGAAAAAGCATAATAGGGGCATTTTAATGAATCAACAACTTATCGGCTAATCTTCAACAGGTTTTGATTTAGCTATTTTTAGAGTTTACAGAATTTACACAGAAAAAAAAATGCTGTTTTATAAGAGAAGTCATGGAAAATTTTGCCACAGGTAGGATTCAGCTTCACATTTGGCAAATCATTTCTAAGGTATCCGCAAACAGTGTGATTTGTACAACTGATGTCAAGGCTGTAATGTGATATATAGTCACACATGCTTCAACTTGACTGTAACGCTTTCTCCAATGGTAGAGCCGCGGAACCAGTTATCTCTCAGCAATAAGACCATCTCTGATACAGTTTTTCTCACATTTCCCCTACCCATGTATGTAGCATTACAAATGAGAAACTCACTTAAACCGGGTAGCATCTGGGTTAAAACAACAACTGTCATATATAATATATATATATATATATACATACAACAAAAGTGAAACCATAGGAGCTCAATGCACCACTCTGTGCCCTTTTAATGAAAACACACAGCCCGATTGTGTCTTAATCATCAGCCAAACCATCGGATCAGGTCGAGATCTGGTTCAATCTCTTATTTCCTGTATATCAATCACAAGCTTCCCTCGGGCTCTGCCACTCTTCTGTTTCTGGTTCGCTCTTCACGGGATCTCCTACAGCAATCAGGAATCCCAGAAGAGTCAATCAGAGTGAGTGTGATGAACCCTCAGAGGTGTTTATATACCTGATTAAAGTGTTTATTGTGCAGACGCCGTTGCGCGGCTCAGGGAGTTCATCTGACACTTGCGAAGTCTAGTGGGCCTCCAGTGCAAAAAAATTTAAAATTCTTAGACTGATCCTATAACAGAATAACACCGAAGAAGGTATCAGCTTAATATCTGGCTGTGTTTTCAAAACTAGAAAGAAAAGCAAAGCTGAATTTTCAGCATCATTACTTCAATCTTCAGTGCAACACGATCCTTCAGAAATCATTCTATGCTGATTTGAACATTTCTCATTATCAATGTAGAAACCAGTTGTGCTGCTTCATATTTTCAGGATTCTTTATGAAACGGACGTTCAAAAGAACAGCATTTATATGAAATAGAAATCCAAATGTCTTTAACGTCATTTCTGGTCAATTTAATGCTTCCTTGCTGAATAAAAGTATTATTTCTTCCAAAAAAGACTTACTGACCCAATACACACACACACACACAGATTTCATTAAGGATGCTGCCTTATAAGCCTGTTGCCTATGCATACAGAACACAGCATGGAAGCTCTCTATGTTTTGGAACAGAGACAGAGTGATTAAGGAAGTCAGAATCTGTTAGAAGCCTCCAGGGTGTAGCGAGCTCTCCATTTGCTCCCACCCAAACCCACAAAGGGACGCCGGCACAAAATGTGCATTGTATCCCATCCAGCACACATCTCATGAAAGCCCACTCACATTCAGACCCACTAATAAAAACACACCAGCTGAGTCATGTCTGAAGTATCAAACTCATAGAAAAGATATCATCTAAAGTGTGATGGCACGTCTGGACCGACTCACAGGCACAAATGTGTGCGGAAAATCAACTTCGGGACAATGGCAGCATTGTTTCACAATCACAAACATTATCCTACACTTCACTTGCATGCCACATTTAATGAAAAAAAATAATGATTACAAGACGTCTTTGGAAAAATTTGAGCAGAAAATAATAAGAACTTGCATGCAGATCATTTCAGATAATTGCTTTTTTTTTTCTTGTTTTACACAAACTTAATATGAATGTTTCTTACCGAACTTAATTTAAGACATATTGCCTAAAATCTTTGAGGCTCAAGTAAATATATCTTGTTTAACTACATATTTTTAATGGAAAACAAGGCAAGAACACTGATTTAAAAGAAGAAACAGGAAGATGGGGCAGAACCAGTGTTGGTATTGTTAAAAATAAAGATAAAACTGTAAGCTGAAATAAAATAAATATTAGATGAGAACAAAAAAAAAGCTTAAACAAAAATGAGAAAAGCTTAACTGAAATAGCAAGTAACCGAAATAAATAAGTTGAGGTACTAAAATTAGCCTACTAAAACTAAAACATAAAGACTGTTGGTATCGATATGCTCTGCCCAGTGTTATTTTAGTATTATTCACATACTATTACCATATTTATTAAAATATTGAGTTATATTAGATTTTTATATTTTACATTGTAATTAAGTTTTAGTAATTTTTTATGTGCTTTTGACATTTAAGAAAAAAAAGTATTTCTACTTGACTTTAATTTATTTCAGTTTTATTTTGCACTTGCTAGAATGTTCTGGGTGGTTTATTTACTATTCCCAAGTCAAAGGAATCCGGCACAAAAAAAAGTAAAGGGATTACTCTTAAAGTCCCCATGTAGTCAATCATTGTATCCCTTAAAACTCATCTAAGTCCCCATGTAGTCAATCATTGTATCCCTTAAAACTCATCTAAAAAAAAAAAAAAAATCTTCATGCCTTAAAATAGCCTGAATGTAACTCTACACCCTTGCTTCATTTAGTACTATAGCCTAAGCGGCCCCATGAATATGCAAATTATCCCCACCTCCACTCACTCACACCAGCTCAGAGATCCACTCGGTCGGGTCAACTTTACTGTAGTAAACACTGCACAATGGTATCGATCTTTACAACGTCGGACACATAATGGTAATTAATATGATTAGCCTTTTGCTTGTCTATGTTATCAAACAGCTAATGTGTTGCTAATGTTACACAAACCATGTTCCCATTCGTCATCTCAGAGTCAGAGCTGCCTTCTAAATATCAGCATCCTTAGAAACACTTTGAACAACTTAGAACGTCAGTGGAGAAAGACGTAGTTCATCATAACATCATAATTCACCCGCTATATTGCTAAATGTACCCGATTTTTCATATCAACAGAAAAATATAAAGGGATAACCTGGCTTCTCTTGAGACTCCCCTGCTTCGCACATAGTTAATGATATGCTATAATCCGCCTTGGTTACAAGGTAGTTTGTGACGTCAGAAACACCAGGAATTTCAAACCGTGTTTTTGAGATTGTCTTTGTGAGTTGTCTTAGTTTTAAGGAGAAAATACTCAGCAATGGTGTTATGACGTTGCACATGGTTTGTCTTAACCCTCTGGTGCTCTTTGCATTGGTTGTCTTCCCGGTCATAAGTGACCGGACACCTAAAAATGAAACTTACTCCACCCCAGTAAAACCAATGCAATTTATTTTTCTTCAATAATATTTTTTCTTTTTAATTTTGTATTTTGAGATGATTTGATGGTATTTTTTTTATATTTATGCAATAATTATGGTCTATTTTTGCCATTGAAAATTATAAAAAATTACAAAAATAAAATAAAATAATTATTGCAGCAATTTCAGGTTAAAATAGAGACTAGGCCTTCAAAATATTTTTTTTTGAAGGCAGATTAGCCCCCTCTTTTGGAATTATTTAAAGGGTTGGTAAACCACAATTTCACTTTTCTAACTTTAGCTAGTGTGTAATGTTGCTGTTTGAGCATAAACAACATCTGCAAAGTTACAACGTTCAAAGTTTAAAGCAAAGGGAGATATTTGCTTTTAAAGAAATCAATTTCTAAGGACTACAGCAAACGGCCGGTAGGGACTACTAGACATTCTTCCAGGGTTGCTGACATCACCAGCCCCAATATTTACATAAACCCCTCCTCCGAGAATATTAAATAAGGGGGGGCGAGGCCATTTTGTTTCGCCTCGGGAAGCTTTGTTGTGGTTAGTAGGCTGGAGTGTTGTTGCCGCAATGCCGATGAAACGCTGTTATTTTCATCCGGATTGCAGGTCCACTTTGTTCAGCCTTTCTAGGGACGGGGGTGCGTTTAACATACAACATGTTATATGCATGTGTGTTTGAGACAGCGGGGAACAGGTCGCATTTGCAGCAGATATATGCTGCCCATCATAAATCAAAGCACGAGACAGACAGGGGTCGGAGGAGAAGACCGGAAAATGTGACATAATGGACAATATGCGTCTGTATTTGCAATACACGAGCCGCGGTTCAGCTGCGCGGGACAAACACTGCCAGTGTGTGGATGTACGACAGGCGCGCGTGGCTCCCGCTGCACATTTCACGGAGGAAAGCTTCCACAATCTTCGCGAGTTCAATGAAGGATTCGCACAACGGCTTGTCCTGAAAGATGGATTTAAAAACAGAAGCTGTTTACGGGCCACAATCTGTAAATATGATTTATTTTTCATCGATGTGTTTTCCTGTAATAGTTTGTATTGTTAATTGTACGTTGTAGCAAGGAAGTACACAGATGACAACGCTGTTCTGCAAACCAGTTTGTTAAATGCTTATTCAAACTTAACGTTATCCGACAAACACCTACGTTACAAACTTTTTTTTAAATCTCAACAGCGAACTTGGAATTAGTGTAAATTATTCTTTGATTAGAGCTTTTATGTATTGTTTATCTACAGGCATGCTAAACATGGTTCCGTGTTTGATTTGGCTACTAGTAAAGCCAATGTTTAGTGTTCGTTTTGGGTTACGTTAATAGTTCTTGCGACAGATATTTGGCTATAATCGTTCTAAAAATACAAAAGTAACGGTGACATTCAGTAACGATCACTATAGATTCGCAGTATTTACTCTTGAGGACTGAACAGGTTCTGCTCGATCATCTTCACTAAAATTGTCTGGGTCTGATTCGGGCTCAGATTGGTGTGGTTTTATTGACGCCATTGTTTCTAATACTACCCAAAGCACAGTCTACCGGTAAAGGGAAGGAGCGTGACGTTTCCGACAAACGTGCACTAGGCGGTTAGCGAACCACAACACACTGGGCCAGCTAACCAATCTGAACCCATTGCGTAATTTTGAGGGACCGGCTTCATACAACCCGGAAACCATCAGACTGTTTTTACAAGGATGGACAGAGCAGTGTAGAATAAAGTTAAAATGTATGAAAAATAATGCAATTTTTTAAAAACGAAGCATGAACACGTTACAGTGCACCCCACAAACACAATCAAGCCTTCGAAAGAATGTGTTTTACCACCCCTTTAAGAAACCATGCAACCATGGGTGTAATCACTAGAGGTCTCTATGGAGAGGCTTGAGAATTCCCCAGTTGTCTTTTGAACACATTTAATGTTTTTTTTTTTTTTTTTTTTTTTTTTTGATGGATTTGAAAATATATATAAAAAAAATCTCAAAGACTATTTATTATAAAGTTTTAGATTTTTTTTTGTTAGCAATATAGATTTTTTTCTGTGAATTTGTGTTTTTGCAGATTTCCCATTCATTTCCTATGGTGGTCATTTATGACAGAAGACAATGAACGCTACTTTTTTTTAACGACCAATTAGCATGCTCGAATCATGACCCCAATTTTTTTGTGTGTTTACATACCTAATGCTAGAAAAGTCACCAAGTTTCATATCATTCCGATGAAGCAGTAATTTTTAAAATTTCCAAACAGAAAATTTCCGGTCAGAAATGACCGAAGAGCACCAGAGGGTTAAAGCATATTAAAAACACCACATAGACATTTAAAAAAACATTAAAAACTTGTTTTTTTTAATGCAGTAATCTAATTACATTGTTGAAGATGTATTCCACAGCTAGTAATTACTTACTTCATTTAGAGTAACTTACCCAACACTATGCTTACTTTAAAATTAAATTTTTATCTAAATATCAATCATATCATTACCAACTGGAGCAAAAACTGCACTGGTTGGAGTGTGATTTCCCGCTCACAGCTCTAGGAGTAAAGCAACCTTGTTAGGATCTGATTTAGAGCATCGCAGTGGTGCCAAGACACATCTGAATAAAAGAGCCCGAAAGGGTGAGACTTCACATAGCTTTAGAGTCTGTGAACGTCAATCACCTCGCCTGTGTTTTGCTTCACATTTGGCCAAAAATAAGAAGCGCTATGTAAGCGCCACAGTAGAGACGGCCCTGTGGCCATGAACGCCACAGGAGCTGCGGATGGGAGGAGAATGGAGATGTACGCCTTCACACAGAGCTGCTGTTTCTCCAGTGAGGTTGTCATTGCACAGGACACGTTTCATCATTACTCCAGTCTTCAGTCACATGATCACATGACTTTCAGAAATCATTCTAAAATGCTGAATTGCTGCTCAAAAAACATTTATCATCATCAATGTTGAAAACTGTTTTGCTGCCTAATATTTCTGTGGAAATCATGATGTATTTTTTTTCAGGATTCTTTGATTAATCAATCAAATCAGCATATTATAATGCTTTCTGAAGGATCATGTGACACTGAAGAATGGAGTAATAATGTTGAAAATTAAGTATTACAGGAATAAATTACATTTTAAAATATATTCAAATAGAAAAATTATTTTAAATTGTAATAATATTACTGTTCTATTGTATTTGTGCATTTATCCAATAAATGCAGCTGTGGGGAGCTTAAAAGTCTTCTTTCAAAAACATAATCTTACTGACCCCAAACTTTTGAACGATAGTGTATATACTTGAAAAAATCCATATAAATCATTAAAACTCTACCAAATAGTTACCCTCACAAATTGCCTGAACGTCTTGATAGACAGAGACAAACAGATAAACAGTTTTTGTTTCTTCCCATCAACGGAAAAAAAAACCCTGACACACTGCTATTTGGAATTTGGTTTCCATACAGCGAGACACTTTTTAAAATATCCCCAAATACCTGCAGTGAGAAAAGAATAACATGGTCTAATTGTAAATATTACTCTGTAGGAGTGGAACGCATTCATACTGGGTTGGCACTGGGCTGGCATGAGTTGGCAGTGACGTTATATTTGGTTTTGGAGTCAAGTGGCATTCTACAGCGCTGCTTTGATGGCAGTTACTGTGCTGCAGTAGAGACCGCACAGAAACACGGCTGTCAACAAAAGAGTGGGAGGCAAATTATTTGGCAGCTCTGAGCAATACTGTGGTCAAAATAACTTGAGCATAATAAATAAATAAAGTATTATAGAAGGATTGCGCATGATCCAAAAAAATAATAAGACGAAAAAAGCTTGTTCCCCTGAGTTGAACTTCATATTTCTAAAAAAAAAAATCTTCTTGCTTGCCAGTTGGAGTTGAGATCAATTCTGTCAAGGATCTAGAGATGATGTTGCATCAAAAAATCATAGAAACAAGCAAAAACGAAAATTTAGCATAAAATTAAGCTGTCAAAGTCCACATCTACAGGGTTATTTTACAAAACAGGTCCCATTTTGGTCTCCCTTATACAGTAGTACATGCGTAAAAATGATTTGTTTAACTGATGTCTTTTTTTGTCCTGTCCTGCAGAGTGTAGCTCCAACTTGCCTCAACACACCTGCCTAGAAGTTTCTAGAATCCCTAAAAAGACCTTGGCTGAATCCGAAATC
This sequence comes from Gobio gobio, assembly GCF_949357685.1. Lineage (NCBI taxonomy): Eukaryota > Metazoa > Chordata > Actinopteri > Cypriniformes > Gobionidae > Gobio > Gobio gobio. The sequence goes on from NC_137098.1 coordinate 56,007,196, forward strand.
GCCCCCTAAACCCTCAATCACTATTTCCTATGTTAGTCCACTAATATAGTTCACTTGAAGGAGTGAATGAAAACGAGTGTGAAGTTGGACAGCCGTTGAGTGTACATCAGCTGTACACTCGTTATTGCGGTGCAATGTGGGATTGAATGAGTGCACTCAATAAAGGTCCACTATGGTTTCGGACACCACAACAAATGGCTGTCCACTCAAATAATGCCCTATTTGAGGGAATAGGGGGCGATTTCGTATTTAGCTATAGATTAGCTGGTTCAGGTGTGTTTAATTGGGGTTGGAGCTAAACTTTGCAGGACAGTAGCCCTCCAGGATCAGGATTGGACACCCCTGTTCTAAACAGCACAAGGCTGTCACAGTTATGTTCAGTTTGCTTTAGTTTTCATGGACATTCAGTTTGTTTTAATTAGTCACATGTCTTCCTTTGTTCTATTGTTCCGCCACAATCTGTCACCCTGGACACTAACCCCAATCATCACAGCTGTTCGTCGTTTTAGTTAATCATCTGTGTATTTAAGTTCCTGCTTGTTTTCAGTTCAGTGTCCGGTATTGTTTGTGTTTTATGTTGCACACTGTTTTGCACGTTGGATATCTCTGTGGATTATTCAAATAAACCTCCTTGAACTCAGCGTTACAAAGGCACTGTTACCCAAACATATTTACCTGATGGCACAATGCAATTAACATTTTCAAAAAATAATTGTATCTTCTAAAATGTCTAAAATCTCAAACATTTAACCACTTTATTTATCACGTTTCATAAAACGACCCTCCAGTTCATACAAAAGTGACCCCTGAAATTTTGAGCGCCTCAGTATTTCACGATTCACCTCAGCGCTGCTGAGTTTTCAAGCCAAGGTTGCGAGAAGAGCCCTGAACAATGTTTGCACAGCCATGTCTCTTTCAGGTCTCATAGCGCACGCCAGGAAGAGGGGCAGACAATGTTTGGCGACTGTCTGGGCGGAGGCTATGTTAAGGCCGTGAGCTGGACAAAGCTGAGTTACTAAGTCAATGTTTTCAATGACGGTATTTAACAGTCAACAGTATAGAGTAGACGATTAGACCACAATGCGACCCTGGAGAGAAACTGAAAGAAGCACAGCCAGTATTTCTGACCCCAAAAGACCGCATAACGTGAGATCTGGGGTGCTTTCGAGGTGAATATTTGAGTGGGTTTGTGATTAACAGGCTTTTGGAATATGCGGTTGCTCAATCAAGATCAGTCACGGCTGGACTCAGAGGTACACAGGGAGTCTTGTTTTCTATAAAGAGAGAAAAAATTGCTTTTCGGTGTTAAAGTTGAACTCTGCTCGTTTTCAGCATCATGTTCGCTGGACTAAAAGAACTGTCAGTGATAATAACAGAAAAAAAGAGTAAAGTCATGTGAGTTCCAGAGGTTTTGTAATCAGACACGATACTGGTGTGTTATAGTAAAACTGTCAACGCCATTAGATGGATTTTGAGCAAGAATGTAAGAACAAAATGCCAGATTTACAGAAACAGTTAATCTAAAACTGATAATTGTACTTCAGTGGAATACAAAAGGAGATATTTTTAAGAATAAATTAACACATATGAAGGTTCTTTAAAGAAAGGGAGGCACCAATATTGAAATTCTATCTAGACGATACGATCAATCGTGTTATTGTTAATTAAAACTAAAGCTAGAAATTAAAAATAAAATAAATAAAAATAAATATAAATTTACTTAAAAAGCTTTTTTAGACAACATTTCTAATTTAAGTTGAAGTCTGAAGTACTAATAAAACCGAAAAATAAATAAATAAATGAAAGATAAATATATATATATATATATATATATATATATATATATATATATATATATATATATATATATATATATATATATATATATATATATATATATATATATATATATATATATATATATATATATATATATATATATATAAAAAATTGCAAATGCACCTACACAAAATTACCAGAAATAAAATGAAAACTGAAAATAAAAATAAACAAAAATATATCTTATATCTTAAAGTTTTTCCTTTAAACAGATTTAAAGAAGCCAGCATTCAAAAGCTCTCCACAAACTGTAGCCTTTAAAAAAAAAAAAAAGTATTTCTACTAGACTTTAATTTATTTCAGTTTTATTTTGCACTTGCTAGAATGTTCTGGGTGGTTTATTTACTATTCCCAAGTCAAAGGAATCCGGCACAAAAAAAAGTAAAGGGATAACTCTCCACAAACTGTAGCCTAAAAAGAAAGAAACTGCAGGAAGAAAGAAATAAAGAAAAAAAGAGAAAGAGAGAAACAGCAACAATGAATGGCAACCCAATCCACAACTACAATACATATCATTGTCTTTACCTGTCGCTGTTCTGTAGTGGAGCTCCATCTTTGCTCCAGGAGAGGGTTGGAGGTGGTAATCCCTGAGCGGGACAGAGCAGTGTGAGGCTGTGGGTAGCATTGGTTAAGTAAGCGTTCCTGCCCACATGGATCCTGAGATCCCTCTGGAAGTTCATGCCAGATCCGTGATGCCTTTGACGAACGATTACCGCTCCACTGCCTCTTTCCAACACCATTTCTCCCGTAAGTTCTGAAGTGTTTGGCGTCTTATCTAAATGATTGTCCATAGTAGTGCCTTCCTCTGTAGGTACCCCTTGCCCTGCGGCAGCCAAATCCTCTATTAGTTTGCTAATCAGGTGCGATGCCATTTCATCCGACACATCCCCGCTCTCTGCCAGCTGACTGATGTTCTTCACAAGCTCCTCGAACTGTGCAGGTTCAAGGACAAAGGCCCCTGTGTGGCTCCTGGGCCCTGAAGCCAAAGCATAATTCCCCAAAGCAAGAGTATCCCAGAGCTCCTTAGAATGGCCATCATCATCTCGGTAGAACTCATTTTTTTGCACCCAGCTTGGGCGAGATTTTGGAGCCTTCTTTCCAGGTGGAAACCCCTCATGGCACTTTGAACCAACGTAACCTCCTTCTTTGTTGAGGTACGGATGAAAGTTCCTACTCCTTTCCTTCTCCAAATCCTTTCCTTCAGGCTGTTCCAGGAGTCTATTATTGTATCCGATCAGCTTCAGGGTGAAGGTGTCTGAATCTTGATTGGCCCAGCAACGGTACAGTCCAATATCTTCAGCTTCCAGGTTGTAGATTCTCAAAGCCCCAGACTTGGTGATGCTCAGGCGTTTGGAACTAGTCAGATCACTCCCATCCTTCTCCCAGCGGATCTGAGCTTTAGGGAAATGGCGCACAGGACACTTGATAATGACGGCAGTCTTGGGAAGAAGGTAGGCTCGTCCTCCAATGGTGAAACTAAGCCGTTTTTCTTGTCTGGTCTGGATGTAGATGCGTTTCAGGCCAATGACCTGAGGGCAACGTTTTCTAGAGTGAATGTGCTCTGTGGAAAGAGACGCAAAAATTCAGGCGGTTTAAACACCGGGTAGGGCTAATTACTTTAGTTTCGCGTGAGGTTATGAACGTTCTCGAAACCCCCAAATAATCTCTGCAGTTCAGACTCTTGATTTCGAGCCCAATGAAGTCAAATCACATGGGACAAAAGGGCTTTGGAAAGTTTATGTGAAAGAACAAATAACACGAGGGCACAATACGTTCTCTGCTTGCAGGCAGATTTCTCAAGGGATAGAAAATGTGCTAATGGAACGTCCCTTACCGTGGGACCTTATCAAGATATACAAACCATTAAACCAAATGTAGTCTGAACCTGAAGCTATTAGAATCATAGCATTAAGCTACAATCAGAAAGCATCTCAAAGCTGTTCTGGAAGTTTCATATGTTCATAATATATGTTCGTATAGATTTATTACACATGACCATAGAGTTCATTGGTTCATGGGTATCATGAGAACAATGATAACATGCTAAGTGATACCTACTGATCCCTGCTATTTATTTGAGAAATTTGAGATGGAACTCAAGTAGGATTGTGTTGTTACTACAGCTCAAAACATCAGGGGGTCCCACAATCTTTTTATGAAATTTCCCTTGTGTTGGTATCCGAATGTATGGAAACCATAGTGAGAGCTAGATCAAATCGAGGTCAGTTCTAAGTTAAATTACAACCACAATTTACACTAAATTTACAAGAATACATTCAGGCGTAATGGGGTTACACACTGGGTAAACTGCAGGTAAAGGATGATTGGAATATAGAATATCTTACTGCTGCAGGGGATCATACGGCAGCTCCTGATCAGGGGAGGAAGAGGGAGGTTACTGCAGGACGACCTGTCCAGAGTGACCAGCTGACCAGAAGCCGTCTGTCTCCTACAGACAGGTTCCCTCCGCTGGACACCTTTACCACATGTCACAGAGCACTGCACACACACATGAACAAATGGTCCTGGCGTTAAGAATGATAATTCTAGAGGTAACTATAACAATAACTACATTAGTGTCCACACCAATGCACAACAACTTTCTGTTTATTATAAGCATGCACAGTTATGTTGTCTGCTGCTTTAAATACTCAAGCTCTTTAAAGCAGGATGAATTCTGACTGGCTGTCAATGTTTTTATCATTCATCAGTTGCCAAAAAAAAAGAAAGTGATTCCAATGATATATTATTTCTCTGTGTCGTTATCGTTATAGTTGTGGTGAGGAATTCCATATTCTCATAGGATTTGTAGTTATCACCCTTAGAGTGAACTAGCCTTAACATGTTCAATGTTGGCATTTTTTTTAACCTAATTTAGCAGTTTTCATTTTATTATATTTATAAATGTAATTTTCAACATCATTACTCCAGTCTTTGTCACATGATCCTTCAGAAATCATTCTAATATGCTGATTAGGTGCTCAAGAAAAAACTGAAAACAGTTTTGCTCCTTAATAATTTTGTGGAAACCGGGATACATTTTTTTCAGGATTCTTTTATTCTTTGATGTTCAGCATTTATTTGCAATAGAAATCTGTTACAATAGAAACATTATAAATGTCTTTACCATCAATTTTTGTAAATTTAATGGATGATTGCTGAATAAAAGTACTAATTTCTTTAAAAAAAAATCTTGGTTAGAAAAACATACATGCAGAAACACACCTTGGACCACTCTCCGCCTTCCAGACGAGGCAGCAGACAATCAGGGTTGGTGCAAGTCCTGTGGACGTCAGGTTTGGTGCCAGCGCACTCCTCGTCTCTCAACTTGCGGTAGCTTCCAGTAGCCAGTCTCTGTTTACAGTAAACCTTACGCCACTGCGTACCTCTGCCACACGAATGAGAGCACTGACCCAGAGATGAAACAAACACCAACAAAAACACAAGCAAATCAACATCAGTCCTTCCCATATATGCTACAACCACAGAGAGCACAGCATGTGAGCGAATACAATCACACAACATTTTAGGCCCTATCATACCCCCAGAAAAATGCGGCACCAGGCGTTATTTTGCTAGTTTCAGCCCAGCGCAGTTATCATTTTCACGTCCTGCATTAGCTCCCATCTGCTCGGCCCTGAGCGCGCTGGTCTGAAAACGAGGTACATTGCCACATTGCTATTTTGATGCAACTGAAATAGACTGCGCCATTGACCAACAAAAACCTGGTCTAAAGTCAATGGCGCAATATTGTCAATGGTGCGTTAGTAATACAAAATCTCCACAATGCACGTACGCTTACTACGCTTATTACACACACAGGGACACACAGCAGCACACAAACATTTTTAAAAATTAAAAATAAAAGGATTCCTCTCTGGAGAAGTGTTCAGTCTTTCCGCTCGCAAATTTCGCCATGTAAATAGCGAATCCGCCATGGTGCAAGCGCAACTGGCTTTTAAAGGGAATGGGAGATGAGACTCTGATTGGTTTATCAGAACACACCCATTACTCTAATGGCACACCGACTGCTTTTTCTACTGTTAAACTAGCAAAAGTGGATTCTAACCCCTAAGTGCACCTGCGCTTCAGACCATGCGTTCAGATTGTTAAAATAGGGCCATTGATGTTTACAGTGGAAAAGCCAAATAAAGATGCAAATTTCACATCATGTTCCATAACCAAATATCCTCAAAACACGAGCTCAAGAATAACATCTTTAAAGTGTTTATGGGAATCTCTGGCACTTTCTGCTATTTTAGGCAAATAAGCAAATTTAGACAAAAAGTCTCTCCTTTTAATCCCATTGCTGTCTAGGAGAAACCATTGAGATAGAGATTTCTTAGACTGCGTTCACACTGTCAGTCCAAATCCAATTATTTATGTATCTGATTGGAATCTGATCAAAATGACACACTGTGTATCGCCACTGTTCAAATTTGTGTGTCCTATGGCACTCAATTGTTTTCCAGAATATCTGCGTTGATTTTATGGCAATGATATTGCGTTGGTGGGCATATGCCAAAAATAACATGGAGGGGTTTGAAATGTTGTCAATATGACAATATCGTGTAGCCACAACACTGGGTGACCACGTCTAATGAAGCAGCGGCATTTTCTCAAAATGTAAAGACCATTCATCACTGGCCCACAGAGATATATTATATTATAATTTTCTGGCCGATCTGCAGACCGACAACAACACAACATTATATCTGCAACAGCATGAAAGTGACATAAGCAAAAAAGCAATGCAAAATTCAATCAGAGCAGTCAGACTGAAACAGAAATTAGATTTGAATAGGATTTCAAACTAAATAAGAATGTAGCTTGAAACTATTTGAAAATATCGGATTATGGGCCAGATACTAACAGCTTGAGCCAGCATTTAAAAACTACTGTCAGGATCTACTAAAGACATGCAGTGAAAAATTAGCGCTGAAATTTTTTTGGCTGACCTTATTGCATATGCATTTGTAAGAGTTTCCCTGTCAGACACAAAATTTGTGGGAGGATATTATTTAAATTAATCATGCAAGGTGATTTACTAAGGTTTGCACAAGTCAACTGGTATTTGCACCATTATTTACTGTCCAAAAAAGCAAGTCTTATATGCGCTGCTCTTATGTAGATTGCGTTGGTCATTATGGAAATGATCCGACAGTGTGTGTTTTTTAATTTGCGCGTCGTCTGTAGAACACACGCAGAACGTCCCACTCCCATCTGTGCTTTTTTGGAATTGCGCTCTCACGCTAATTTGACCTGTTTAGTAAATCGAGTTTTTGCCAAATATAATCAGATTCCAAATAGATATGCACAAAAAAAACAGATGTTGATTGACAGTCTGGTAATTTTATCTAAAATCACAGGGGTCATTAACCTGTTGCCAGTCCTCAGCTTCCCAGGATGGTGGGCACGCCACCTGGTTGCAGGCCTGCAGTTCTGGAGGTCTTGTGTCCACACAGTCTTTGTTGGACACCGGTTCAGTGCGGTTTCCTGCCACAGACCTCACGCAGGACACGCCGCGCGTCTGTAGCCCCACACCACATGACACAGAACACAGGTTCCACACGCTCACCTCCCATCTGAAGAAAACACACAAACACACGTTTACATGCATTCACAAACCATTGATGTGAAATACATGATATTTAATGAATTTAAGGGTAACACTATATTTTCTAACATTGTACCTACATGCCAACTAACTCTCATTAGACTGTGTGCTTAATATCTGCCAACACTTTATTTTGATGCTCCCCCAATGAACATTCTACTGACTACAAGTAACTTTGAAAGTACATGTCAACTTATTCTACTAAACCTATTCATTTGGAAATGATTGAATCATGAAAAGTGGACGTCAATGGAGTTGATTCCACAATGCAGTCAGAAGTGAATGTAAGTTTGCAGTGAATTGAGAGGAGGTCCGGCTCCAGTCAGTATAACTGTAGCCTAAACAATGCCTAAAAGAGCTATTTGGCAATTAGTTAACCAGTGTTATTTTAGTATTACCGTATTTACATACTACTTTAGTATTTATTAATATTTTGAATTAGCTTTTATTTTTACATCTTCAGTTTTCATTTTCATTAGTTTTAGTGATTTTGTTATGTGTTTCTGTCATTTTCATTGTAGCTATAATATTTTTTTTCAACTATTTTAGTTTTAGTCATTTTATTACTTAAAATGATCTCATTTAGTTGTCAAGGCAACATTTCTAATTTTCATTTATTTACGTTTTTAAGTTTAGGTTTCCATATAATATTTATATTTCATTTAATTTAATTTTAGTTTGGTTTAGTTCATTTATTTTTTTCAATTAACGAAAGCCTTTTTTAATAGTTTTATTCAACAACATCACTGTGGTTAACATTACCCAAAAAGGAAGGTCGATTGAGAGGCAGGGCAAGTTATTGCTTGATTTGTTTGATGAACGATTATACATATTTTTTCAGATAAACATGCACAGATGAATCATGCACAATAAGATCAAGCATTATGCATAAAAAATAGCATGCATTTTCATTCCATGCTTCATTTAATACAAAAAGCCAAAAATATTCCTTACCACAATAAGCAATATGTTTATGATTTAGCAGAATATTATTGTATGGATTTTGTATGGTAATGCGAAACATTAAGTTACATTGCCATGGTCTTTGAACTTTATGATCCCTGGCATTCCATGACAATCAAGATCGGAAAGATCCATATGAAGGCGGCCATATGGCTTAAACGCTAGGCATTTCGAATTTTAACAATACAGCCCATATAATCTGAGATAACAATCAAGCGTTTGTCCATAAACATATGAACTATTGCAATATTCTGAGCAGTACATAAAAAGCCACATGAAAGATATCAGCTCCAGTAAAGCCATTTATTCCATAATGAACTGCTCTTAAAAGCCAGCTGTCCTGCTTTTGTTGGCAAATGGTCAGTTAACAGGAAATCACATTATTTTCATCACATGTCCTTATTTTCAGAGCGGCCTGACAACCTACTAAGATTAAATCTGAATTTGGTCTTTGAACATAATCTAGACCAGCGGGTTCAATTTTAGCTCCTTGTTAAGGAGCTGGATGAATCGTAAGGGGTTTTTTTTATTCCACACTTGCTTTTGCACGCAACATCTTTCCTTGACAAACACCTTCGGAGCTGAAATAATTACTTAGTGGCGTTTGATTCAAGCAGGCAAGCATCATTATTATTATTGTGCATACTTACAGATAAAGAGGGCTGTGTTTTTACTTTCTATATATATAAATGATCAGAATTATGCCTGACTGTCTTGTGAACAGATTTTCACTTGACAGACTATATATATATATATATATACATAAAGCCATAGACTTAACTAAGTTTAAGGCCTGAGCCACATCAAGGGATCAGAATATCAGAGATTTGTTCATAGGCACTTTTAGCACCTTACCAATCAATAACAGAACTTGGGCAAGATTATCAGTAGATAACATCTTTAATTACAGTCTGCTCACACAAAGCTATCGTATTATATTAGAAAACTTGGAATATCAAGCATGAGTCATATGGACTACTTTTTTGTGTGCTTTTTAGACCTTGACAGCCATAGTCACTACAAATTGTCCTTGTATACAAGATAAAAAAAAGAATATTTCTCATTTTATGTGTTCCATAGAAAAAATATAACATCGTACAGGTTTGCAACAGACATTGTAAATAATGACAAAATTAAAATTTTTGGTTAAACTATTCATTTAAGTGGAGGTAGTGACACAATAAAGTAGATGAAGGAACATTATTCCTTTCCCTCTCATCATTATAATAATTATTCATAAAGCACTGTTTATTTCTTCATCATTTAGTTCACAGTTCAAAAGTTTGGGGTCAGTAATTTTGTTTTTTAAGAAGTTAATACTCTTACTCAGCGAGGATCCATTAAATTGATCAAAAGTGAAAAAACAGCACATCTGTTTTCAACATTGATAATAATAAGAAATGTTTCTTCAGCAGCAAATCAGCATATTCGAATGATTTATGAAGGATCATGTGACACTGAAGACTGGAGTAAAATATGTTCCAACAGGAAAGTTATTTTAAATTCAACATTTCACAATATTACCACGTTACAGTATTTTTTATTAAATCATAAGAGACTTACATTCACTCCAAACTTTTGAATTCCATGCTTTGGACCCAAGATTGAATTTTTGCATGGGTAAAAGATCCTAGTAGATCACAGTACTTTCATAGGGGGAGAAATTAGCTTATCGTTCCTCTGAAACAGTGCATTTTTTTGCAACAAATACATTTTTACATTGTGATTTCTTTCGGACCGTACCTCGGAGGACATGGTTGAGGGTTACAGATGCGAAGCAAGGAAGACAGAACTTTGGAACCGTTGCAGAGTGTGTCATCAACAATTTCCTTTTTCAAGGTGCTCACACACCTGACAACAGCCATCTGTTTGCCTGCAAAACAACACTGTGAGGAACAAGGGTTTTGGCAGGGGAATATTTCAAATCTATACTTTTTTGTGGCCCAGGCTGATCACTATCTGCTCTCTTAGCAATTTTAGATTTCATGCCAATTTCAATTCATCTGGAAAGCTGGACATGAAAAAATCTAAATTAGTTCTTTAGCTGTAAGAAATTGTTATGTGCATGAAAGCTATTTGGGCAGTAAACACATTAGAGAGGTTATTTTCTCTAGTGGGATTCATGGAGACTCACCAACAGCACATGATGCAGAGCAGGGAGTGAAGCCCATGTATTCCCAAGCATAGCCATGCTGATCGGGGATCTGCTGAGGCCTCAGGGGCCGCCACAATGAGTCTGGAGATGCTAAACAGGAGCCTGAATCACAGGTCCTTTGTAAGGGAGGCTTGTCCTTGCCACACTCTTCATCAGGGAGTTCGACTTCAGCTTGAGTGAAAGACAGCAGCACTTTACATTTCACCTGACGCCTTTGAACTCCCAGACCACAAGACACACTGCAGGCCGACCACGGACTCGGGATGAACCTGTACGCACACACACACATTCTGTTTTAAAGATATGCAACTTTCACAACCAGTTTACAAGAACAAATATGAAGGAATTTAAAAAAGTGTTGTTGTTGTGCTATTGTGCTGTCCTCACTAACTACAAAAACTTCAAACTTCAACTTCAATAAATGTGAATCAGGCTGAATCAAAACAAACCCTTCTATGGCAATTTAGTAAAAGACTGAAATCTCCAAAACTGTTGGTCAATGTTATGTTTAAATGCAGCAACATGTTTATGGCAACAGTATAATATATAGAGTACTACTTTATCTTAAATTATGGCAAAAAATATTTTCCATACTTATATATATGTATAATTTTTCTTTTTTGTGTGTGTGACCTTAATTTAAGATAGCTATGCTTCACTAATTTTATCAGATTGCTTTGTTGGAAAAGTAAAGACCGTTAAACTTGAAACACTGGCTCTAATCCTTTCTATAACAATAAACCCAAGTACTATAGTAGCAATAAAAACAATGAAATCAAAACTTATTTCAAAACAATACCAAGTTATATTGATAAATATAGCATTAACATGGACCAAAAGACTTTGATATTTAAGAGTCAACCACACTTTAAATAAATGTGATCATAAAAATAGATGTGGCAGAGTCTCCTAATGAACCACAGAATGATTTTTCCATATTTCTGGCGAGTGAAAAATTACCCTTTTGGAAAATATTGTTAAAATTCATAGCTCGCGTGATCTGTGCGTAATTGGATTCAGGGATACAAGTATAACATGTTTTTTACCACCATTGCATTAAACCCGAGGACTAAGAGGAACATGCTTAGCAGACTCATGCTTTTCGTACCCTGTGTACACCTCTTCCTGCTGTCATTAAATGCAGCTAAAAGACAAATGAAAAACTAATGCAGCACATATCTGTAAAAGTGTTTAAGTATTGTGAAAATGCGTTCGCCTGGAGTTGGTGTCAATGCACACCTCACGCCGCCCACTGTCTAAACACTTTCCAGGCTTAAGGAATTAAAGTTTATGAGATCTGTAATTCCACATAAGCCCCAAACATGTCATGTTTGGAGTAATGTAGGGGTGTCATTCAGGGAATATTATGATGTCAGAACACCTCATGTGATTGAGAAAACAGGCTTGTGTTTTTTCAAGATGATGAGAGTTGTGCTGTTAAAGTGTATACAGCACATTTGGTACATTTTCGGTAGTGCTTTTAAAATGTCTACTATAACATCCCTTGCGGCAATGCTGAAAACGCAACACATACTCAAGTTACTTTATGAATTTTGTTCTGAGACATTTTGAATGCAACGCCACACTAAATCAAACTTGCGTAGGTAGTGATACACTGTAAAAAAATATCCCTGTAATTAAATACAACTATGTTTAGAAATTAGAAGGAGTCAAGGTAAATCATTCAAAATGAGAAAGCTAAAATTGAGATAACTGGAGGTAAGTTTTATTTAAACCTCAATGCTTGGTACATGAAACAGAACAAGGGTAACAATCAACTAACTGATCATTTTAACTAGGGGAACAACCTTATCTTGATATCACAAGATAACAGGTTACGACACAACAAAATCAACAACACCATTTTGATTATTTATGTGCCAGTGCATGCTGGGAATTTAGTGAAAGCCAAGGGGACATGTTTAAGATTGAAATGTCTATAAAGTTAACTTATTAATATTATATTGGATTCAATCAATCTCTTCATTTGAATTCTTAAATTACCATTTACATCAGATATTTAAAAAAAATGCTATTTAAAAATAAATCGACATACAGTATACTATATTTCCAAAAGTATTGGGACACCCCTCCAAATAATTGAAATCAGGTGTTTCAATCACTTCCATGGTTGTGTGGCCTTCAGATTAGCTCAAGAACAGTGCGTAGAGAGCTTCATGGAATGGGTTTCCATGGCTGAGACGCTGCATCCAAGCCTTGCATCACCAAGTGCAATGCAAAGTGTCGGATGCAGTGGTGTAAAGCACGCCACCACTGGACTCTAGAGCAGTGGAGACGTGTTCTCTGGAGTGACCAATCACGCTTCTCTGTCTGGCAATCCGATGGAGTCTGGGTTTGGCGGTTGCCAGGGGAACGGGACTTGCCTGACTGCATTGTGCCAATTGTAAAGTTTGGTGGAGGGGGGATTATGGTGTGGGGTTGTTTTTCAGGGGTTGAGCTTGGCCCCTTAGTTCCAGTGAAAGGAACTCTTAATGCTTCAGCATACCAAGACATTTTGGACAATTTCTTGCTCCCAACTTTGTGGGAACAGTTTGGGGATGAAGACTGTGAGCCAGGCCTTCTTGTTCAACATCAGTGCCTGAACACACAAATGCGCTTCTAGAAGAATGGTCAAAATACACACTCCTAAACCTTGTGGAAAGCCTTCCCAGAACAATTGAAGCTGTCATAGTTGCAAGGAGTGGGCCAACTCCATATTAAACCCTACGGATTAAGAATGGGATGTCATTAAAGTTCATGTGCATGTAAAGGCAGACATCCCAAAATGTCTGGCAATATAGTGTAAATAAATGTAAATAATGTAATTTAATTAAAAATACATACAATTTCATTATTACATATTAAATATACCTTCTTGCATTTTTATTCAGGTCATTCAGGTATTATTCAGATAGCTAGTATGTCAACATTTTTACTAAGATGCTCAACTATATTCCCTTACAATGTAGCTCCACCATGATAGTAGATGAACTGAAAGTGAAAAATGTTTCCCTAGGAAGAAGTATGTGATCATATGTGGGTGTGTCTATGAGAGTGTGTATATCAGTGAACGACACTCAGGAGGGTTCTAATCTCAAGATTAGAGTTCAGGAAGACAACAGTCCTTCCTCAGTGGGTCTCTGCCACTTTTATCAAAGCAGGGATAAGATGTGGCGTGAGACTCTTCAACTACATCCAACCCACAAAATCCACCCACCTAAATCACAGAGGCAAGCGTCCAGCCGTGAATTCCACAGCAAAGTGGACTGGGGTCACTTTGAGATAGGGACGAGTACTGAACCCTGGTGCACGCCACCTTAGATCACCCTAAATTTAGTTACAGGAGTGACGGAGCAGAAAGCAAAAGAACTGCTGCTATCGCTGAGTGATATACTCCTCTAAAGGGAGTAATTCAAGACGGGTTTGCAGACAAACGGTAGATCTTAACCCCCCCCAAATGCATGAATATGAACTGAAGCGTTCGTCAATGGCTCTTCTGTAAACCCTTAAACACGTTCACCCCTCATTCTTCTTGTTTTATGAGTCTCTGTGATAAATGCCTTTGGTAGACCGCAGAGAGCGGTGGCTGTCTGGATGCTGGCAGGCCACAGTTTGCGGCTTTCAGTGGGGGTAGCGGGGGTCCATCAAGCTCCCCTGCCAACTATTAACAGGGGTATCATTTCGGAGACGGGGAGGGGGAGGAAACTCTAATAATACCACAACAGGGGGCGAGAGTGGCCCGTGGGGCCTTGTTTAAGTAATGAAAGGAAACTGGACACATGGAGGTCAGAATGTAGACACCCTCAACTCTGGTTTCAGTGGCCGTTTTATTCGGATGAAGAACCAGCTAATGAAGCCTGCTTCTTGTCCAGTTCTGGTTGAATGGAACTGGGTGAAATGCATCTTTATTGACACTGTGTAAAAAGAACACTCCCAGCGTGAGGTCACCAGAAATCCTGAGTAACAGGTGAAAGGATTCATCTCTGCAGGTCGAGAATACTTCAGAATAAACAAAAAAAAAATACATGACTGTATTGAGTTGCAATGCACAGAATGTGGCGAGACTGTCTTGGGATACCTGAGGATTTACGGTTTAGTGGATTATTGGTTATAAAAGTAAAAAGACTGATTCATATATGTTTATTCAGACACTTGTAGCTAGGCCCAGACAGAATCTGCAGACTTTTTCCGCATTTTCTGTACTGATTTTCTGGGAAAAAAATCTGCAGAATTATGCAGAATGGGTTTAAACAAGGAAAAATGTGTTAAACTAAACTAAAAGTATAGTAGTACACAATATATCGTTTTCAATAGTTGAAAGCAAAATCAAATGAACCAAAATAGCAAAACAAAAATTTTTATGAATGATGAACATTCAAATTTTGTGAAAATTTATAGAACTATTCCATGTGGGCTTGCTTGTAACTGATTGAATACTAAGGATAAAGCCAATGCTGAATCCTGGGATTCATTGTCTGTCGAATAAAATTACCCAAAGATATTAGACAGGTTTAGTTTACAATAAATCAAAGGAGAGGTAATGTCAATTTACTTAAGACCTCGTGCTGCTGTCAAATGACCTAAAAATAAATGTTTAGTGAAAGGTAGGGCTGGGCAATATAGTTAAAATATTCAATCTTTCAGCCTTTTGATGGTGTTCAAAATATATATTTGATATTACTTAATCTTAGTCCTAGAGAAAGGAAGCAATAGAGTGTTTGTGACCATATTATGTACTGTATAACATCATTAAAAATAACTCACGTTGGGTCTTCCAAAGCTACTTTGGTTTCTTCCAGCTCTTGAGCCTGTTTCAACCAGGGCAGCTTGGCTTCAACAGGTTGGTTCTCTGGGAAAGCAATGAACAAATACACACACAAACACACAACTATTAATCCATGTTTCTGTTAATCAAACTAGAAGCATGTATCAAACAGAGCATTTAAACTCATACGCAACCGTAATTACCCAGTCTGGTCTTAGTATAAATGCAAAAGATAACCTTTATAAGAAGGTCAGCTTATAACTATGAATTTCCATACTGGTGTGAGCTGGTTTATGCTTGTTACCAGCAAAACATGGTGGTTAGGCTAGTTAAAAAGTCTGATGGGAACACTAGCACACCAGCATCCGTTACACTAAATAAAATGCTCTTTTCATAAAGAATGTGACATTAGCCAAACATTGAATTTAGGCTCAAATATTACATTTTTGAGGCTCATAACTATAAAAAAAAGTGGTGCTTGGCTACTAATCAGAGGCGATTAGTTGAGGGTGGTGTGGAATAAATATCAAAGATCTGGGCTGGTAACCAAAAAGGTTATTGGTTCAAACCCTGTAAGTGGTGATCCACAAACTATCATATACTCTTGAGCAAGACGCACAACCTCAGGTTACTCTGAGGAGGATTGTCCCTGTATTAAGTGTTCTGTAAACTGTTTTGGATGAAAGTGTCAGATAAAAGATGAAAAAAAAGATAAAGTAAGCCAAGTCAGTGAGAGATCAGTGCAGAGGGACACTCAAATTTCACCAGAAACCATTCTTGCTATGAACATCTGTAGGACCATCACTGGGTCATGCGTCTTACTGAAGGTTACAGAGCCAGTTTGAACCCGGATGCTTCTTCTCCAGCCCCCCAACCCAAACACTACTAATAAAGCTAGACATAAATCTCCATGTGACAACCAAATATTTATGCAAGCAACCATTTATTGATCTGGAACTGGATTATCACAGCTGTTGGTGACTGCGGGTCAGCAGTAAAGTCTTGCAGTAGAACATGCCGAGGGCTCAGGGTTTGGCTCTTCAGTTGGGGTTTCTGGGTTTCTCTGATGGCAGACATCCTCACAATTGGCGTGCGGGAAGGTCTAGATGAAATAGCAGGCAATGGAGCCTCTGTCATTTCAACCCACTGAGTTTTTACAAGCATGTCAGGCTCGAGTTATGTGTGGAATTGATTGATACGAAGAGAATTATAGGTGGAAAAAAATCGTACAGATGTTTGTGATTAAGGTTTCTTGAATTTTGGCATTGTTGCGTAGCTGATATTACATTTAAAGGAATACACTACCGTGAATACAGTTTGGGGTTAGTACGATTTGTTTGCTTTTTTCTACATTTATTTAATCAAAAGTACAGTAAAACAGTAACATTGATGTTGAAAACAGGATTTCAGGATTTTATAATGAACAAAATTCAAAAGAACAGCATTTATTTGAAATAGAAATCTTTTGTAACATTATCAATGTCTTCACTGTCACTTTTGATTAATATCATGCGTCCTTGCTAGAATAAAAGCATTCAAAATAAATAAAAAAAACCGTACTGGCTCCAAACTTTTGAACAGTAGTGTACTTCACCGAAAAAAGAAAAAATGACTTACTCTCATGTCACTCTAAACCTGCACACTGTCATTAGTTCAGTGCAACACAAAAGCAGAAATCTGAATAAACTTCAAGCTGCTCTTTAGATTTGAAATGACATGGTGAACTATTTTGGGGTGAATTATTCCTTCAATGAAAATTTGGAGGATTTAAGCAAAGCTTGTAAATGTAAAACACGTGTGAGGAGGAAAGTGTTAGACGTCTAGATGACAAACACCTCCTGTTATGTGGCAGAATCGTGCCTGAACTCACATGTCTTCTGTCTCGAATAAGGGAGTTTGATTCATGAGCAGACGGGACTATGTTTGGCATGATTTGGAATGAAAAAAAAGTACATTTTATTCATGTACTCAGACAAATCACTTGAACTAATTACACAAGACTTCATGAAAAGTGTGTCTTGCCAAAAAGACGTAACATATTTAAGTGAGAAAAGACGTGGTCACACGGAGAGACAATGATGAAAAAGTTTTAAATAAATAAATCAAATCAAATAAATAAATAAAATAAAATAAAGACCAGTGTTGACAAGAGCCTAGAGCTACAACAAATAATGTTAATTAAATTATTAATTTTGAAACATGACAAATTGTGATTGTTTTTACCATTACCACTAAATGGATTATGGCTATGAATGTGTTTGTATTATTTGTCTGAATATTTATGTAAGAACAAGAAATGAAAAAACAAGAAATACTGTATAAAATTATGTAGTGCAAAGGGTCAAATAAAATGGATTATATTTACTGACATATTATGGATGACTCATATTTAACCACATGAATTGTGAATTGTAGTAATTTATTCACAAATTATTCGTCACTCTTAGAAGAAAAGGTTCTATATAGAAACTTAACGCATTCTGTCAGGCACATCATACAGTATATAGAACCTTTTAAGGGTTCCCATCATGGGATCATCTTATTTGTTTTAGTTCATTTATAATTTTAATTAAATTATATGAATTAAACAGCTCGTAAACATACGTTATCACTTGGAAAAATAACTGTTAAAGATGAAAATATTATGCAATCATTTAAGACATTTCTCCTAATATAAGACCTTTTTGGCACAAAAGGTTCTTTAAAATAAAGTCAAGAACCCCAGGATTCTATATACTGTATAAACCCATTGAACCATTTTTTTTCTTAAAGGAACACGCCACTATTTTTGAAAATATGCTCATTTTCCAACTCCCCTAGAGTTAAACAGTTGAGTTTTACCGTTTTCGAATCCATTCAGTCGATCTCCAGTCTGGCGGTAGCACTTTTAGCATAGCTTAGCATAGAACATTGAATCTGATTCGGCCGTTAAACGACGGAAAATGAAAAGTTGTGATTTTCTAGGCCGATATGGCTAGGAACTATACTCTCATTTCTGTGTAATAATCAAGGAACTTTGCTGCCGTACCATAGGTGCAACAGCCTGAAAATAGGCTAACTTCCGTCAACATAACCAACGTGACAACCTGCTTGCACAGGGAGGCTATTTTCAGGCGCTGCTTAAGTTTTCAATAGGAAAAATATCGAAAATGCTAATGTTTTAATTACACTGGTGGCAAGGATAAACAACTGAGATCATAATGAGTTATCAAAGGAGATTTCACTTCACATGCTTTTATCCTAGAGGAAAGAAACTGAAAGATACTGAAAAAAAGCAATAGAGATCTGACAGGAAAATAAAGAGACAGACCAGGTGAAGTTTCGGGTATTAATTAACTCCACAGCAAGAAACGGCTCAAAAACACTCTGTGACTGACTCAATGAGCTCAGAGTGTCTGTCTGCACTTATGGAGAATTTCATATTCAGATCACACGTTACTTCATAAGCGTCTGTCTGTGGCACACTCCACTCTCCTCTCTGACAGCTGCAGGCACTGACTGTTCCCTAATGGAGACCACTTTGGCTGTGCTCCAAAGTCTAGTGAGCTTCCTCACTGCCAACCGCCTACATAGGCAGCATCCTAAACTGAGACGAAACCTCATAAGTGAGCATTTTGGAAGACTCTAGACAGACAGCAATTCTGTACCTCAAGTTCTATTGATGACAAAACGTTTCTTTACTGCAGTCAATCCTCTTTTCATTGCACATTCTCATTAAATTCACTGTGATAGACACATTCAATGCTGCAAAATGGGGTTTCTTAGAGAGTAGCATAATTTTACCACTAGGCTATGGAACACTTCGAATTGAAATGCTTCTCTGAAATAAATATGTTCTAAAAGTATTTTAATCGTATCAATGTTTTAATGTTAGTTTTCATTAGTAGATGAAGGGCGCTTAACAGTGACTGCTCACTTTATCAGTGGCCTTGGCTCCAGATTTATTACCCATTTATTTTCCGAAGGCAGAACATTCTTCAGGAAAAAGTTCAAAGCCTTGAACGAAAGTAACCAGCTACAATGAATCACAATATTACACTGTTTTATTCAAGGGGTGGGGGTGGGCGAGAAAGGTACTTGCAAAAAGAAGGCAGCAGCTCTGAATGTTCACTTCACAAAAATGCACTGTGACATGATCAGTGAAAACGGTAAGAGAAGTACTAATGATCAATCCAATTCAAAATTCACCCAGTATTTGTGTGCGTGACGTATTTTTAATGCTTATTAGAGCTGTGATTCTCAACCGGGGGCTCAGCACAATTCCACTGGGGTCACTAATGGCTTGTTTCCACCGAGCGGTATGGTTCAATACAGTTCAGTACGGTATGCAATTTTTGCCGTTTCCATTGTCAGAAGTTGTGAATGGTACCCTAACTGTGCGTTCACACCGCCGGTGGCGAGAGCGTCAATGTGGCCGGAAGTCATTCATTTTCAATGAGAGCCGGTGGTGGGCTCTGGCGAGAGTGGCGCGGCGCGTCTCGGACGATTTGGGCGTCAAGGAGAGTTGAAATCAGGTCAACTTTATGTTAATGAGCTATGATGCGGTGCGGCAGCAACCAATCGTAATGAGATGATGAGCTCCGCTTGAGATGATTCCAGAGAACGCAGTGCTGTAAACTTTGGTTCCAACCACATTAGTTCCCAAGCAAAATGGAGAAGAGGTTGATCATTGCTGTGGTCGGTTTGATAAGAAGGCGCGCAATACTATTTATAGGCAACATTTTCGCTCTAGAACGCTTGTTTTTAAGGGAAGGCAATTAATTTGCTCAAAACACCACCGATTTGACCAATTACATTAATGCTGCACTAAAACCAGGACAGTTATTATAAGGAAGGCTGCACACAAATGAATGTTAATGTTAATTAAAGACCACGGCTAGTAAACGTCTCCTATAAACTTAAAGGGTTAGTTCACCCAAAAATGAAAATGATGTCATTAATTACTTACCCTCATGTCGTTCGACACCCGTAAGACCTCCGTTCATCTTCAGAACACAAATGAAGATATTTTAGTTGAAATCTGATGGCTCTGAAAGGCCTCCATTGGCACAATGCACGGTACACTCTCAAGACCCTTAGAAGGTACTAAAGATGTCGTTAAAAATTCCATCTCTACAAAAACACGGCATCATGAAGCTTCGAAGCGTTATGAATCAGTGAGTCGAATCATGATTCGGATCGCGTGTCAAACCGCCAAACTGCTGAAATTTGGCGATCCAAACTGCTGAATCGACTCACTGATTCATAACGCTTCGAAGCTTCATGATGCCTTGTTTTTAAATAGTCATCACTATGCAAGTCGTTATTTAGGGGTTTTTTGCGCACAAAAACTAATATCGCCGATTCATAAAGTTATTTAAGAACCACTGTAGTGAGATGGACTTTGTAACGACGTCTTTAGTACCTTTTAAGGGTCTTGAGAGTGTAACGTGCCATTGTGCCAATGGAGGCCTTTCAGAGCCATCAGATTTCAACAAAAATATCTTCATTTGTGTTCTGAAGATGAACGGAGGTCTTACGGGTGTCGAACAACATGAGGGTAAGTAATTAATGACAGAATTTTCATTTTTGGGTGAACTAACCCTTTAACCATGAACACAAAAGCCACACCCCACAAATTGGTTTTAATAGGTTTATTTCGTTAGCAAACATGTAACTATAATTGTTAAGTTCTTTCCATCGATCAATTTCTTACTTTCACTTTTAAAATATTTCATGAGGTTAACTTATACCCTACTTGTGCTCAGTCTGCACAAATACCTCCTGCTTCAAAACTTGTTTGCTTTGCGGCCCCTTTAAATAGTTTAAAAAAAGACCAAGCATTCGATCTACGTCAGAGCGGCAGCACGTCCACGAATTTTGACGCTCTCGCCGGCGGTGGTGTGAACGCACAGTAATTCCGAACCATACCACTTTTTTGGTACTCTTCCATTGGGGTACCTAGCATAGTAGTCCGGAACTAAAGGGTGTAGCTGGACTCATTGCAAAACATTGATTGGTTGACAGAGAATCATCACTTGCGTGCGCTTTTTCGGCTGTGTTTCTCCTTTTTCCTCGCAGCCTTGGCTCAAACAAAGCATGTCTTCTTCTTGTGACAACAGCCACATGCCGAGAAGCATGAACAAGATCTGCTGTATGTTGTTTACTATGTCGTTTTCTTCTTCGCGCAAAAATGACATCAATCACTACACCACACCTATCATAAGCGTACTGTTGGCAGTGGAAATGCAAGCCGGATCTTGAATTTGACTGTACCGCACCGCACCGCGGAAACAATCCAAAAATGACTTAAAATTATTTCAAAAAAGCTCTAATAGCTAAAACTGCTCAAAATCAAGAAGTAATATATTGTCAACATAGCAGCATGCTAATAAACTTAGTTGGAATTATTTAATCTCGCATGTGCTTCATATGCAGTTCCTGCCTATGTAGAATGTTTCAAATCTATATAGGCAATAGACAGCAGTAGCTCACTCAATTGTGGATCTCTTTTAAAGATCACATTTTTGTTGTTTCTACCTCGTGGTTTGTGGCAGGCGACGGGGACCAGGCAGTCCTCTTTGATATGGGGTTTGAGGTGGGGATCGCAGCCGCCAGCATGTTGCCCACTGTGATCCACACACAGCACAACTCTGTACCGCAGACCTGGGCCACAGGTAACCGTGCACTGGATAGTAAAAATACAAAAACACAAACATATACATGGGGCAGTCCAGACATGCTGATATGTGATCATATTATATATAATATGTATCGTGAAAGCACTATACAAATTAAATTGAACTGAATCTGTCCATTTACATCAGGAGTGATGTGAAAACAACATACAAAATACAGAGGTTGGAAAAAGTAACTGAAACACTGGCCGATATAGCATTAGGGGTTTCACACCTATGTAGGCATGGCCTGGTGGACAATCTTCAGTAGCTGTGTTTATATGAACACTAAAAATCTGATTGTAATCGGACTACTAGCACAGTTGGAAAAAAAGCCACATGTAACCACGTCAATCGTAATGAATCGGCCAAATCCAATTAAAATTGAATTTGGATTGTTAGGGGTGGTTAGGGGAGTTTCTAATCTGAAACTGGAAAGTACTGTCCAATGATGTAGAAATGATATATGACGCGAGGAACAAGCTGTTGTTGTTGAATGAAGTGTCATAAATGACTGTTGTGTCATTCTAATATTCTCTTTCCTTGCTTAAGACTCTCATCCACAGACGCCTGTTTTTGGGTGCAGGAATGGGCATTTTTACTGCTTGATCAATTTAAGCAGCAGGGCACAACTGTTTATGTGCTTGTCGTCTCCTAATTAGGACCCGAAATAGATAAACATAAATAAGTCTGCTCTTTAAAACCAAAGAAAAAAAGAAACAATGTAGGAGAACAGCGGGAAACTCTGTATATTCATGCATTGTGCGCATTTGAAACTTGTGTGACATATAAACGCGCATCAGCACGATCATTTTTATTAGAGTTCATGTAAACACTACATTTGGATTTATCAGAATTCATCAAAAACAAAAAGTATTCAAGCAAATGTAGCTACTGATTTTACATTCCATCAGTAAGAGCAGAGTGTGAAGGTTTTTGGTGCACATCTTGCTGGTTCATCTGTGACCAGGACAGCAAGTCTTTGTGGTGTATCTAGAGCTATGGTATCCAGGGTAATGTCGGCATACCACAACATAGTTAATTAATGTACACTGTACCTTTTTGAAATAAATATAATAGGACGAACCACATCCAACAGGAGTAACTGTCGATTGCAAGAGGAAGCGGTCTTGAAAGGGATGTCCAGGTACTAACCCGGGAATGTATCCAAACCTCACTGCAGAACCTGCAGAATTAAATGTGCACCTCCAGTTTCCACCAAAACTGTTGGTTGGGAGCTCCACAGAGTCAATATTCATGGTCAGACTGCAAAAGCCACACCTTTGGACATTCGTGCCAATGCCAAATGTTGGTTTCAATGATGCCAATGTGGTCTGTGGACAATGTGAAACATGTATTGTTCTCTGATGAGTCCAACTTCACTGTCTTTCCAACATCTGTGGGAGTTACACCGTGGAGAAACCCCAAAGAGGCTTAACACCCGGACTGTTGCTGCCCAGAGTGAAGTACCTGGTTAAGTGATGGTTTGGGCTGCGATATCATGGCATTACCTACTGTAGCTGATGGGCACCTCACTGCCAAGGATTACCAAACCATTCTAAAGGACC
This sequence comes from Gobio gobio, assembly GCF_949357685.1. Classification (NCBI taxonomy): domain Eukaryota; kingdom Metazoa; phylum Chordata; class Actinopteri; order Cypriniformes; family Gobionidae; genus Gobio; species Gobio gobio. The sequence goes on from NC_137098.1 coordinate 56,030,759, forward strand.
ATGTGCACCTAATGGTGCAAACATTGCACCCTGGAGGGGGTGGCGTGCATCAGCATGATAATGCACCAATACACACTGTTGACAGAGTGGTTTGACGAACATGAAAGTGAAGTAGAACATCTCCCTTGGCCTGCACAGTCACCAGATCTGAATATTATTGAGCCACTTTGGGGTGTTTTGGAGGAGCAATTCAGAAAATATTTTCCTCCACCAGCATCACATAGTGACCTGGCCACTTTTCTGCAAGAGGAATGACTCCCTCTGGCCACTGTGCAGTACCTCCCAGGACAAATTGATGCCATATTAGCCGCAAAAGAAGGCCCTACTCCATACTAATAAATCACTGTAGTCTAAAACCAGGTGTTTCAGTTTCATTATCAAACCCCTGTATGTGACAATAAAAGATTTGGGTTAGTACGATTTTTTAATGTCAAAAGACGTCTCTTATGCTCACTAATTATAAATGTCTTTACTGTCACTTGTGATTGATTTAATGCATGCCAACTGAATACAATTATTAATTCCTTTTAAAATGTTTACTGACTCCAAACATTTATATAGATGCATACTGCATATGGTGGAGAAGGTATACAAATCTCTGTTCCAAAAGAACAATTAAAAGAATTCTGTTCCAAAAAAAAAACATGAACAATGTTGTAAAGAGGACCTATTATGCCCTTTTTCTTGATTTTGTTTTTGGGGTCTACTAGGACAGTTTTCATGCCTGAAATGTAAAAAAACATTATTTTTCACATATTTTATATTGTTGCAGCACCTCTCTTCCCAGTCTGTCAGTAACGCTCTGTTTAGTTCCAGTCTCTATGAAGCCCCTCCTTCTAAAAAAGCGGAGTATGCTATGATTGGTCGGATAGATCAGTCTGTTGTGTTCGGAAATATCTCACCCCTTACCATAACCCTGAGTTTCAACACAGTAATAACGCAACTCAACCGGGCCTCGTCCACTGATATAGAGAATAACTCCCTTTGGAGTGACTTTGTGCCTTGTAACTTTGCAGACCTTTTTCATGCTCAAACAGCAACATTACACACCAAAGAAAGTTGTAAATGTAAAAGGCATAACAGGTCCTCTGTAAATCACGTATGTGGTTTCATTTGGGTTAGGGCACAAAAACAGCTCACTAGGTTGAAGAACAGAGCTACAGATGGTCAATAAAAGGTCACTTACCTGAGACCACTCCATGGCCATCCACTGTGGACACTCAAACGTGTTGCAGCTCTGTTTGCTGAATGGTCTTGGGGAGTGTGTGCACTTCCACTCCTCTACCTGCACGATCTGACCGTGAACGTCCTCCTCTACACACACCACGCTTCTCTCCTGAGAGCCACCTCCACATGAGACTGAACACGACGTCCACGGGTTCTGCTCCCACCTGCATCAATGTTATAAAATAATATCTGTTGGTATTAGTAGATACGTACTAACTTAGAAATATGTTGTAATGTGATAACTTTTAGAGACAAAGTGTCAGCAATATCGTAAAATATTATTACAATTTAAAATAAAATAAAAAGTTGAATGTTCAGTATCATTACTCCAGTCTTCAGTGTCACATGATCCTTCAGAAATCGTTCTAATATGCAGCTCAAGAAACATTTATTATCATCAATATTGAAAACAGTTGTGCTGCTTAATATTTTTGTGAAAACCATGATGATTTTTTTTAGGATTCTTTAATCCTAACTGCATTTATTTAAAATAGACATTTCTTATTTAACATTATAAATGTCACTGTCACTTTTGAACAATTTAAAGTATCCTTACTAAATTTAAAAAATAAACATTTCTCAAAAAGCTCACAAAAAAAAAAACCTTTCAAAAAGTAGTGTATCTATTGTATTCAAACAACACAGAGCAAATATTGCGTTTAAATTTTAAAACTTTTAATCTTTCTTTAAACTATTTCCGGCATTAGAGCCGTTTTAAGCTTTCAGACACGTCAAATCAACATTCTAAGGTTGTCTTAATGAATGATGTTAAATCCTGTCATTTTAAATCAGTTGACATCACCAAATAGAGTGAGTATCACGGTTCTCTATCCTAATGTGAGCAGTAAGTGTGCCGTGATATACGTGCTGTACACACTAAATAACTTCATACCGTGGTAGAGGCTGGAAATGGTCATAGGGCATCACTTCCTTGAAGCCATCACTGCAGAGAAACACACACCATTATCTCTTCAAGTCATTATCCACACTATAATAAGTTCATGCACAGGAAGTCTAATGCACAGCTACTCTCTGGTTTATAGAGATATAGAGACACTCATTGCGTTTTGTCATGGAGGGTGTGTTGCAGAAATCGATAAGACAGAACCAGCCTTTCAAGGCAGGGATCCATGTTGCACTCCTTGAGTTTGGGTGTAGGCTTGGTGTTCTCTGGGAAGCTGTGGCACAGGTGCTCTGCAACTGATTTGTTGAAACGAATATCCATGCAATCAGCCGAATTGAGCTGATAACCTTCAGAGGCGAGACAAAGCAACATTAGTTATGTTTTATGAAAATTGTACCCTGTATAAGCATTTTAAGTAGCATGCATGATAATGCATACATACACTACTGGTCAAAAGTTTGGAAAACATTTTTGAAAGATGTTTTTTTTTTCCCTCCTATTCTTACCAAGACTGAATTAATTTGTTAAAAATACAGTAAAAACAGTAATATTGTTAAACTAACTTATATTTTAACATATTTTAAAATGTAACTTATTCCTGTGATGGTTAAGCTGAATTTTTAGCATTCAGTACTCCAATCTTCAGTATCACATGATCTTTCAGAAATCATTCTAACATAATGGGTATTGTATATCATATACATCAAAGTGCTATTTTGCGATTTCAAATATTACCTTTCATGTAGTTTGTAATATAGCTGTTTATGAATGTAAAAGGTCAAAGTTTTAAAGATCAAAGTGCATGACAAATAAAGTTATTGTCTAAAAAAATTCTGAATTGCTTCAACAAATCTTCAGTAATTCCAGACTAACTTCCTGTTACAGACCTACGTAACAATGTAACAAATTTGCATAATGCCAGCATATGGTCTTCATTGGCTGCCCACGAATGACATCTAATTTGACCCGCCCTCAAACACTGTAGCTGTAGCTGAGACCTGGAAGAGTTTAGTTCATGTTGTCGACACGTCTTGAAGACGCTGTTTTCAGCGCTGCAAATCCACTTTGCATACACTTCACCGAGATGAGGACTCGCGCTGGAATTGATATGGAAAAACCGACGCCATTGTTACAGTTTGTATCACTGTGTATGTTGAGCGCTGTAGAAGCCTCTGGAGTTGAAGGTTTTCAGACTTGTTGTGAAATTAGCTGTGCAATGTATATTATGAGAAAACGAAAGTGTTTTTGACCTTGGATCCATGTAAACCTATTGTAGGAGACCTCCAAAACGAAACCTTTAAAATAGCATAATTGGGGCACTTTGATGCATGATAAATAGATACCAAATCAATTATCTGCCAATATTAGAGATTTTGTATTTATCTTTGTGCTGAATGAGTATTTTTGGTGTATTCAAACCATTCAAATCACTGTGAATTATTAAAAATCGCCATCTCTAATCAAGAGGAACAATCTGTAGCACTTACCCCCTCCACAGGTGACGGAGCAAGGGAAAAAGTCAGTTTCTCTCCACTGGTAGCGAATGGGCTGGTAGAACATAAACTGCATCACTGTGTCTTTAGGGCCAGCATACTTCACCTGAGGGGAACCGAAATTAACTTGTAACGTGCCTGATCGTTTACTTTTAATAGTCACAGTTTTAATAGTCATAATCACATCACAAAAAGAGATAAAAGCCATTCATGTAAAAAAAATGAGTTTGACATGTATAATAAGCAGGAAATTTACTCAATGGGCCACAGTCCAAATCATGATTTCCATATGAAATGCAGCATGCATCATCTGCCACTGAATATCCTCTAGTCTTGATTTCTGAAGCTGTGATGATTAGTTAAATACTGTTTGCATGCTGCTGCAATTAACTAGAGTAATGAGTCATGTTCAATTACTGTAAAGCCATAGTGTCAAGACTACTCATGACTCTTCAGGTCGTGAGATTGAGAAAGTCTAGCATGATTGCAATCATATTGTGCTGTATTTACAGTTTCACATGGAGAATAAACACTGATTCTCTCTGCTGCTTTAAACTCATCATGTCTGTCATTATACAAGAACCCTGCCTTGTGTATGTTATACCAGAGGATGTGCGTATATATCTCGACAACAGATGCCATGGTGCCGTTTAGCTATGGCTTCTGGATGCAGAGTCATTCTGAGACATTGGAAGTCAGACATACCTTCCTCGTATGATGAATGGATGGAACTTATGTCAAATATAGCTAGTTATGAACGTGTGATATTTAGAGCCTCAGGACGACATGATTTGTTTATGAAAATGTGGGGTCCCTTTCTCTCCCTATCTGAGAATGTATTATAAAAAGAGAAAAAAATCTTCCAAATATGCCTTATACCTCTGTGCTGTAACCTACTAGTCCAGTAAAATCTAAACATGATTTATTTTCTTCTCTGTGACCTAACTTTGCTGCCACATTTGCTGCCGCTAGGGTGCGTCTAGTTTTCTAGGCTAGCATTAAGCTGGGATAAGGGGTAAAAACTACAACATGCCACTGTTAAGACTTAATTTCTTACTGATGTTCTTGTTCAAAAAAAGCACAAAAAAAGCTGAGTTTGCATGAAACTTTCAGAATCATTACTATATATATATATATATATATATATATATATATATATATATATATATATATATATATATATATATATATATATACACACACACACACACACACACACACACACACACACACACACACACACACACACACACACACAAAATTGCATGTTGTTAAGATGTAATTAATCGTGATTAATCAATTTGATAGCACAGTATAATATATGATATATACACAAGCTTGTTATATATAATAAATATATGTACTTCTATATTTATTTACATATTTATATATGTATGTAGGGTATTTATAACAAACTTAATGTATAACAAACTAATATTGTATACATTAAATCATATACATAAATATTTATAATTATTCTATAAAATAAAAAACATAATAAAAATAGTTCTCAAATCTCATTTCGTTGTGAATACAGATCATCCACTTTTGATGAAATGTTCAGCATCACATCTCTTTTTGTATGTTATGGAAAAAAGAAAATATTGAAGTCAATGATGATAGAAATGTAATTTTTTTTGTGAAACTACACTTATAAATTCTTAAGGGATATACTTCAAGTACATTTCTTATATAAATAAGGTTGGAAACTCCAACACAAGAGAAAATACCTATCCATCGAAAAGGCCAAATCTCTGGCTAAGAGTTTCTGCTGTTTTCTAGTAGCACTTGCAGATAGATAGATCTACCGTACGGTTTTCAATTCCCACCTTAATTGTGAAGTCTGCAGACAGCGGCCCGTAGCAGCGGAGGGTCTGTCTTTCTGCTCCTCTCTGGTACTCCACCGTGTTGTTACCCAGAGCGTGAGAACCTGAAGAGCTGAACACGACCTCTTCTCTCCGGCTGGTTGGTGCATGCGCTTCAATCACTGAAATAGGACATTGCAGGTTCTATGAGTGATACAGTGGGGGATTTTACCACAGATTTTTTCAACTGAAACAGGTGCCCTGAGACGCCACACCTGACTCCGTACAGCGTTAGGGTCTGTAAACAGCAAAAACTGTCAGTGGAGCCTGGAGCGGTTTACACTTTTTTCTTAACAGTAAGCCCATCTACCTGTCGATCACTCTGCATGTTGGGGTTGGCTGACACGCTTTTGGAGGGTGGGGATTTAGATTGAGGTGTGATTGAAATCGCTTGCTGCTGTTTTAAAACACAAAAATTTCACATAATCTAATAACATATTTTTAAACAATGAAGTTAGACCAATGACCTTAATATTTAAATTATGATAAGAATGTGGGTCTTTTTGGCTATTTGTAATGATAAAGTGGACAGGGAATATGGTTGAATTAGTGCTGTCACATCGATTAATCGCATCTAACATAAATATTTGTGTTTACATAAGATGTGTGTGTATGCGTGTGTGTGTGTGTATATATATATATATATATATATATATATATATATATATATATATATATATATATATATATATACACACATATACACTCACACACACACACAGGGTTTTTTTGGTGAAATGTGGGGACCACATTCCATAGGTGTAATGGTTTGTATACCTTACAAACCGTATTTTCTATCCCCTTACACTGCCCCTACCCCTAAACCTACCCATCACAGGACACTGCACAGTTTACTTTCTGTGAAAAAACCCTCATTCTGTATGATTTATAAGCCTTTTGAAAAGTGAGGACATGGGTAACATCCTCACATTTCACCCTCTACTTGTAATACCTGTCATACCCATGTCATTATACACATTTGTGTCCTGATATTTCACAAAAACATGCCCACACACACTTTTATGTTAGATGCGATTAATCATGATTAATCGATTTGACAGCCCTATAGCTGGAATATTAAAATTAATTTAGTTTTTTTATTTATTTACAATAATCAGTAATACTTTACAGTTAAAGGGTTAGTTCACCCAAAAATGAAAATTCTGTCATTAATTACTTACCCTCATGTCGTTCGACACCCGTCAGACCTCCGTTCATCTTCAGAACACAAATGAAGATATTTTAGTTGAAATCTGATGCCTCTGAAAGGCCTCCATTGGCACAATGCACGGTTCACTCTCAAGACCCTTAAAAGGTACTAAAGATGTCGTTAAAAATTCCATCTCACTACAGTGGTTCTACAATAACTTTATGGAGTGACGATAATAGTTTTTGTGCGCAAAAAAAACTAAATAACGACTTATACAGTGATGACGATTTCAAAACACGGCATCATGAAGCTTCGAAGCGTTATGAATCACTGAGCCGAATGATGATTCGGATCGCGTGTCAAACCGCCAAACTGCTGAAATTTGGCGATTCAAACCGCTGAATCGACTCAGTGATTCATAACGCTTCGAAGCTTCATGATGCTTTGTTTTGAAATCGTCATCACTATGTAAGTCGTTATTTAGGGTTTTTTTGCGCACAAAAACTATTGTTGCCGATTCATAAAGTTATTTTAGAACCACTGTAGTGAGATGGACTTTGTAACGACGTCTTTAGTACCTTTTAAGGGTCTTGAGAGTGTAGAGTACCATTGAGCCAATGGAGGCCTTTCAGAGCCATCAGATTTCAACTAAAATATCTTAATTTCTGTTCCGAAGATGAACGGAGGTCTTACGGGTGTCGAACGACATGAGGGTAAGTAATTAATGACAGAATTTTCATTTTTGGGTGAACTAACCCTTTGAGTTCCATTTGATTACATTTTGTTAACAAACTACATTAGTGAACATTAACCAATGATGAAAAATACATTTATTAATCTTAGTTAATGTTAAAATTAACATTTACTAATACATTATTAAAACCAGAAGCTGTATCGGTTAATGTTATTTCATGTAGCTGAGATAACATGAACAGTTAACAAATATTAATAAATAAAGTAACAAATGAATTGCTCTCTTAAGTGTCACCAAATAATCTTTATTTTTAAATTTACATTGCTGCTCTGATTTGTGCACTAAATAAATGAATGAATGAATAAATAAAAATCCTCTTTCCAACCACCTGACTTAATTCTGGTCTATAATGCCCACTTCGATTCAAATAAAGGGCCACCCTATATTTTTTCACTCTGAAATGTGTCACTTTATGGAGTTAAAATGGTTTGGAAACATATTTTCACGTGAACTTTGAGTCTAAATTTTGAATAATGTGAAATAAAAACTTTTGTTTTTATCTCTCACGCCCACATTAAATGTTTCAAGTCATAAAATATCAAAACGCTGTTTGTTGTTAAAAATATTCAATGTGATCTTGACCATTTCAAATATAAATACAGGTCTTTCCATTGTTTGCACATTGATACACTGTTTAGGGAATAATTGCAGATCCTTCATGTAAATAGAGCAACAGAACAACATGTGTTAGCGGTGAGGGAAAATCAAACAACTGGTCAAAGCGGCTAGAGAGCGTCTGGCAGCAGCTCAATATAATTATGCCTTCTTCTCGAAACAGCTCACAAAGAGATTCAAATCTCAATGCACAAATCTATAGGGCAAGTTCATAAACCCTCGTGTTATACAGTAGATATTGGATTACACAGTACGTCTTTGTTTTCTTTATTTTTCTAGTCTTTTAAGGTATTATCTGTATTTTGACATTTATTATGTGAGCTTTGGGATAGAGTCATCTTCAGGTTATTCAAACCCCATTTTTGAAACATCTGACAAGTTAAACACCCACTAAATGCCCTGTAGTTCTTGATGGAGATCTAGTTTGCAACCAAAAAGGAGTAATGGGCAGGTTAAAGGGTTTAGATATCAGTGTGTGTAGTTTGAAACGTGGTTTTCCACAGAAGGGAAGTGTGTATTTGTGTGAGTGTGGGTCCATCGGATGTGGAACGGTACTTTGGGATTGGACTTCAGCATACTCCGCGTGTCCGTTATGGAAGTCTGCTAGATTACTGGCTCTGTCTCCATCGTACTGGGCTCTCAGCCACCACAAATTAGCCTGCATGAACACTTCATTCTTCTGCTTTATCCTAAAGTTCCCTCAAACCTCTTAGCATTTGCCAGTCCCACTCAGGTAATAGGAAATCTCTCTCTCTTTTTTTCGTCTTTCAGGCTAGATACAGATATAAAATCCATATGCATTCCCACACTATGTTACTACACCAGGCAACTGTGTCGAATAGAGTTTGGCCATGTCACTGTGGAGGCATTGTGAAGTTCAGACTAAATTGCAGATGTTGGAAGAGCTCTTTGAAAATACCTCTGAGGACCTGTGACAACTCTGTGAGAGAGGCAAAGATGTTACAAATTGATTAAAATGCCTAAATGTAAATAAATAAATAAATAAATAAATAAATAAATAGGGAAAAATATTAACTATTACAAATGACAGCGTGATAGGTCAGACATTCATCAAAGGTTTAATTTTGTGAACGTTATCCCATTTATAATATAATATTCCTATTATAATCGGTGAATTGTACTTGAACTTTAAAGGGGACTCAAACCTCTTTTTAGGGATATAGTGTCTCACTCTACATTACATTCACACTGGTGTTTTAGGAAGCCAAACAATTCGAATATAATAAGAATAATAATATTAACTTTATGAATGTTATCGAATGGAATCATGTTACAATGGAATCAATAAATAAATCAATAAATAAGAGTTATTAAAAATAAATGATCAGGTAAATAAAAATAATCAGGGTTAAAAACTTATTAAAATAAAATATATAAAATAAAATATAGATCTTAGTTAAAAAATTAAGCTAAACAAAAATGAAATAGAAATTTTCAACAAATAGAAATGTTGCCTTTGTAATAAATTGAAATTTTCAAAAGTTTAAGTTGAAGCAGTAAAATTATTAACTGGAAATAAATAACAAACTGAAACTGAAATAAAATACATTAAACAAAAAGCGAACAACAAACTAATAAATTGACAAAAGTACATTGAAATTACGATTTTTTTTAACTAAAATTAACACACATATATATACTGTATATATATATAAAAGCTAATTCAAAATATTAATACAAATATTAAATAAAAATATAATAACATTGAAATAAATAAAGATAAAGTATAAAAGCAAGCAATAATAATAAACAAATAACATGCTTATTTTTATTTAGGATAAATAAAATGTATTTAATATTTCAGTTGATTTTAAGATAAAATAGGATTTGTCATTAAAGAGATTCCCAATAATGTTAACTTTCAGATTTCACAAATTGTCTCTGGAACAAAAATTAGAGCGTGTGGAAACTCCTTTACAGCTGAATGTGGTCTTGCTAACTCTCAAAACACTGCGCTCTGCATTATTATAATTGAACTCTAAGGACTCGGCCCTGTGGCAGGAAGCTGGATTAATTCATCTAGTTAATGTTGATTCTCCAACAAAAAATATTTTCTGCTTTTGACTAGTGTAAATTGGCTTCTAACCACCATATTAAGTCTAGACTTCATACATGATAGTTTTATGACAAGAGAAGGATTAGACCCAGAAGCTGTGAAACACCACACATCTTTGTTTAAAATTTAACATGCATAATCTCACCAATCATGTCTGGTCCTTTAGCTGTGATTCTGAGGCTTCTGCTACCCATCGGCACTTCCATCACCGTCTTCATGGCTGCAGAAGACCAGAAGGTCATTAAAACAACAAATAATTCAGTGATTGCATCTTATAGCATGAGATATGCGTTTCTGAAAAGTTTTAGCTGCAGTTAAAAATAAATAAAACAGAATACGATTAAAAACTAGTGCTGCTAAATCGACTAATTGTGATTAATCGCATCCAAAATGAAATGTTGTGTTTACATAATATATTTGTGTATGTGTATAATTATTATAAATATATATATACACACACATGCATGTATATATTGTATTATAAGAAAAATGTGTTATATTTTATATATATTTATATTTATATCATTTATATTTATTTATTAAAAATGCAAAACAATTTATTTCCTAGATGACAACTGGCTGGCCACTCAATAAATTCCACATGCAAAGTTATGTTTCCATTCAAAGTTGTGAATTTAACTTAGGCACAAAATTAGAATATCGCATAAAATGTTGAGAATAAAGCACAATTTCCATCCGATGTGTTCAGGGGAACAAAACCCTGGGAAATTGGTGCAAAATATCTAATAAAAATGGAAATTGCTGCAAGCGAGGAAGCCACTGTGTGGGACTTGCGACTCAATAAACGCTGTCATGTTATGTTGCTTTCGGAGGCAGATGGCTGGTGTTTGGGAACGCAGTTGTCAGAGACTGTCCTGAAAGGTAATTATACCAAACCATTTTGATGACAGACAGATTTCAGAATGACCAAACCAACATTTGAGATGGTGTGCGAATAAATTGTCCGCTGGTTATCAAATCACATCCTCTGCTGAGGCAAAGCCATGTGAGTTTATCGGATAAAAAAAAGTGAGCACATTTTTAGAATTTTATGTGATAACCAAAAATTCTAGTGTTGAATGACAACAGTATGCAGAGTTTCAGTCCAAACACAGATCAGAAATAAAGCGTCCCTCACAGCTCATGTCAGTATCCATTGTGCAGGTAAATACAGTCATGACATTTGAGAATAAATGAGTTGCAAACACACAGACACTGAAACTCTGACACGCTTAATGTGCTCAAACTCTCTCCATAAAAAAACATTTGCGGCTTCCCAGTGTACTGCCTTAAAAAAGAAAACCCACCAATTTCCAGCTCAGTAAACAGAAAACCACAATAGAGAGCAGCCTGAGTGCTTTCAGTTATGGTTGGATTGAGAGCGTTCTGTAAAAGCAAGCGAAATGGGGGTAATGGAGAGAATGGGGTAGAATACAGGAAATCTCTCCAGTTACTCATCTCTACTACTTTTTTATTCTTTATTTAGATTTCTTATACAAAGAGACTTATTACAGGGATAATCCCTTGGAGCAAAGGAATAGGAATCCCATGAAAGGAAAATTCTGTCATTATTTACCTCACTCATGTTTTTCCAAACCTGTGGTAGAACAAAAAGGGAGAATTTTTGAAGGACTTTCAGAAATATATTTTTTGGAACTGGTTTGGAACAACATAAAAATGAGTAAATAATGAAAGAATTTTCTCTCTTTTTTTGTTAATTCTCCCTGCAAGTGTCTGGCAGTCGTGGCCTAATGCTTAGAGAGTCTGACTTGTAACCCGCAGGTTGTGGGTTTAAATCTCAGGTCCGGCAGGAATTGTCGGTTGGGGGAGTGAATAACCAGCACCCACTTCCACCCTCAATTCCACGACTGAGGCCCTTGAGCAAGGCACCAAACCCCCAACTGCTCCCCGGGCGCCGCAGCAATATGGCTGTCCTCTGCTCTAGGTGTGTGTGTTCACTACTGTGTGTACACTTGGATGGGTTAAATGCAGAGCACAAATTCCAAGTATGGGTTTCAAGCGAGCTGTAATTTTATAAAATGATACAAAAGTTTGTAAATATTATATAGTATTTACAATACATTAAATCCAATTTCACAATGGATGGACACAATAATTTCCATATGGAATTTTCAATTAAAACAGTTCATAACATACTAGCTATTAAATGATCCACAACAAGGCAAAGGAATCAGACATTTTATTCCCAAAAAAATTCAAATATAATATTGTAAAACAATTTTCTACTTGCATATATTTTTTTATGTGATGCAAAAAATGTAATTTATTTATGTGATGCAAAGCTGAATTTTGTCACATAATCCTTCAGAAATCATGCTGACTTGATGTTCAAGAAACATTTATTTTCTTTTTGCTGGATAATATATTTGTGGAACCAGGATATTTTTGGGGATATTACCCCCCCCCCCCCCCTAAATAGTGACAACATTTTTATGAATTTTTCCTGCAAGCATCAAGTGACAAAATGGTGAATCTTTCCTTGTGAGGAAACCTTCACCAACTTACACCTAACTACACACGACGTGATAAGTCTCCAGCGACAAGCAACTTGTCTGTCCACACCAGATGCGACGCGACTACGAGATTGTGTAATGTACACTCACGGCAAGTGTAGGCTATGGCACCAGAGATTAATCTTGATGGCACTCGCAAGGAAATGGAAATATTACACCATTTAAACATTACTAAAAAACACATACTGAGTTACTATAGCAATTTTGGCAGAGAATATACTTGTTTGTTCACAGTTTGAACATTCTTGTTTCTAGTTGTTTAATTTCAAAATCTGAGGTGAATTATCCATTGTTGCTTTTAGTACGACTACATTACAAAGCTGGGAGCACTCAATGATATTCAAAGTCACATTACACACTTTAAATAAATCACATAAACATTACCTGAGATTATCATTGCCTTGTTTTGTGTTGTTGTTCCAACCGCGACGTCGCAGAAATAGAAACCATTTTTTTTTTAAATATATTAATTGCGTGTCGCCGTTGTGGCTGGTTAGGACAAAAACTCGAATTAACATGGATAATCGGCGTCGCGTTGCGTGTAGTTAGGACACAGTGTTAGTTCTGGGACCATTTTCGGGGATTTCCGCCTGGATTTGGCCTACCCAAATTGAAAAGCTTCCCATTCCCACATACAGAGGTTTTGGTGTCATTTTACAGGAAACCCTTTGAAGTTACGTAAACCACTGCTAAAAGTGATAAGCATTTAAGTATATGTTGTCTGAGTTGTAATAAACCCCCCAAAAAAGAGGCGCTTTTTTATTTTTTTGGCTATACATTTATTTTTGAAAGTGTATAACTCAGGCCTGCCCTGTGTGCTCTAGCACCCTGCAGACAGTTTCCACTTGACGGCAGCAAATACTAGAAAAAATAATTGTGTCTGTATCATGTTGTATGCAAGATTTATTCAAATGGTCCTGAAGGGAGGAATATTACCTTTATTTATGTAATTTCCTTCTACCCAAATCTCATACAAGTATACAAGTCTCCCCATATACAGTGGTATAAAAGCAAAAGCCCAATGTCACAAAATGTTTTTTTTATTATTATTGTTTGCTGACATATGCTGAAAACAGCCAAAACTGTCTGCAGGGTGCTAGAGCATGAGATATACACTTTCAAATATGAATTTATAACCAAAAAAAAAAAAAAAAAAGTGCTATTTTATTTTATTTTTTAAATGCCTCTTTTTCGGAGGGGTTTATTACAGCTCAGACAACATATCATAAATGTTTATCACTTTTAGCAGTGTTTTATATAACTTCAAAGGGTTTCCTGTAAAATAACACAAAAATTGTGTATTTAGACCACTGTATGTGGGTATGGGAAGCTTTTCAATTTGGGTAGGCCAAACCCAGGCAGAAATGTAAATAAGTTACTTTGTGTAAAACAAATGCCAAATGCATATCTCCAGAAAGTAGACATTCTAAGCTTCCATTCTGAGCTCCTCCACAGACATTACAAATTTAAAGTATATACTTGATGATGCCTTTTCAGGGTCCTTGGAGTTTAAGAGGTTAAAATATGAACCTATATGATATATGAATTATTACCTATAAATAAAAATTCATAACATGCTAGCTATGAAATTAGCCACAAGAAGGTAAAGGAATGAGCCATTTTATTCTAAGAATGTTTAAAATGCCATTTCCATCAGTCATTTGCACCACAGAACGCTTTTAAAAAATACAACTCATTTGAGATGTGGTGGGAATGTTTCAAAAATGAGAATTCTTCGGGGGAAAAAACAGTCCTTGGACATTTTTAGTGGACAAATAAATAAACCAGTGAGACTGTAAAAAGTGTGTTTTAAGTTAAAAGTCCACAGGCCAAAGGTGCCCCTGGTTTCAACAGCATACACCCTTAGCTTAGCTTCAAAGTAGCTTCCTTAATAACTTCTTTAACAGTTTTAACTGAGACATTTTAGGGTCAAATATAAAGTGAGTGGCTTGTGTAGATGCAAAGTGCTAATGCAGTTTATTGCATTAGCAGGAATTAATGTAGGAAAAGAGGTGTTTTTCCCTTCGCTCTGCAATGCTCACCGCATCCAGCAATTACAGGGCTTGGAAATGCGCCAACATCATGGGAGCCCCAAAATATTTACTTTTGGAAACATATATAGAAAGTACTGGAATTTATTGCTCTAATGAAAAAAGTTTCAGACACAAGTCAGTTGTAAACAGGGCAAAAAATGCCCAAACAATGCTGCGTTTCAAAATTACCAATAAAAAAACCCAAGACGTAATTGCCCTCGCTTTAAAAATAACCCAACCGTGCAAGTGTGACTTCAAATTTGTTTATAACGATGGAGAAAAAAGTCATCTAATGTGGCTAACTGCTCCACAAAGATGCATCGACCCGCAAGTAAAATTAAAATCACACAAACGCTCCCACAATGCATCTGTGTTTCTCTCGCTCTCCTTAAAAAATTGCAGAAATGAGTCACTGCCGAGTAAAAGGAATGAATTATAAGAGCCAGAGGCTCATTAGCAGCTTTATTGCATTTTAATATTAACAGATCCATGTGACGCTCTGGAATCCTGACCGTCATCCAGCCCGGATTGAAGTCCTTTGGGGAATGACCTATCCGATCACCGGACTTCCATCTGGAGACCTCATGACGGCTCTACGACTTACGAGAAGCCTACGTGTCAGTGCCACGCATGTGAATTATTAGTGAGACGGCTTTTATTAAAGAATCCAGAACTTGTTTGGATCGAGTTACCTCGTTTTGGTTTAACAGGCTTTGAAAATGAATAGCATGATTGTGTGAAAACATCTTAGTTAGGAAAAAAGTTCCAGTCACTCAGGCTCTGTTCCAAAAACCTAGTAAGCTGCCTTGCTTTCTATTTTCTACAAAGTCAGACGCCTTCTAAGGCAGCATGATCCAAAATAAAACCTATTTGGAATGATCTGAATGATCTATTTGGGCAAGACACCTAACCCCAGCTGCTCCCGACGAGCTGGATGGCGCCTTGCATGGCTGACATCGCCGTCGGTCTATGAATGGGTGAATGTGAGGTAATATGTAAAGCGCTTTGGATGGCCATGGGTCTGTAGAAAGCGCTATATAAATGCAGTCCATTTACCATTTATGATGCAACTCACAATTAGAGATGCACCAATGTATTGGCCGATGATATTTATCAGCCCATTTTTTAACAATGTAAAACCAATCGGCTATTGCACTGAAACTGATGGTTAATTAACTGCGTGAAGGCACTGAGTTGTATAATGTCTGTTGCATAATCCAAAGTTTTTCTCTGTAGAAAAACCCCCAAAATGAAACCTGTACAAAATATAGAAGGGCTCAACAATACAGACTGCCCGTTCCAGCATAATCAACACTCAAGACAATTGACGGAACTGTTTCTGTCCAGATCGGGCCAGTGCTGCATTGTCACGAAAGTTTATACATAAGCCTTGTCAATTTAAACATTCGAGTGCAAGGAGATGCGAAAAAGAACTCAATTTGGTACTCGATGTGTGAGAAGTTTTGTGTGCACACATCCAAAGCGCATGTCTGGAAAGCCGTTTCTCTCAGAGAGCGTGCAAACACTGAATTGAGTTCTCTTACACTTCTTATTTTGCTTGAATGGCCAAATTCACTCAACATTATATAAAAATGCCCATCTTGGCGAGTATCCTAGTAAACATAGTCAGTTATGGCTTAAAGGTACAATAGGTTATTTGGGAAATGTTAACTTTAGCCTTCTAGTATTGAAAGGATATGATCCCACTCTCCCTGCAAATTGCCGTCTAAAGTCACGCCTCCTTCAAAACACATGAACGCGCACAGACCAGAAGCGAGCAACCAGAGACAATGTTATTGGATTACATAATGTGTCATTCACCGGTGAGAAAACGTTACATTACAGTGACTAACAGTAACGAACTTAAACAACTGTTTGCCTGTCATTCTCACTCTTCCTTGCACAGCGTATGTGAACGTGCTAATGGCGTATGATGTCTGCGTGAACAGGGTGCGCAGTGGTATGCAAACACACATTGACTCACAGGGAACACGTGCTATCATTTCATTTAGACCGAATGCATTGATTGAATGAAAATGTTTTGGTCCTACACCTTCCACAGATGATATACATTTAAAAAGATGAATTTAGACCGCCTAACCTAGTGATTGCTATCAGGATATGAGGAGACTTTCAACCATCATAACAAAAAATGTTTCTGTAGATAATCACCTATTGTACCTTTAAGTGAACGTGAACAGTTGTGAAATGAAACACATGTGTGAATCAGTATATTAAGTCTGTGCAGCTCTTAAAATGGCACCAGAATATATTCCTCCAAAATAAATGCAAATAAACAGTTTGTAATATTAACTTGTCCTATAAATTCATAAAATAAAATAAAAATCACAGTCAGGACAGATCATAAAACAAAGTGCTTAGAACTATTTTGTTTTTAAAAATCTGTATATTTTTATGTAAAAAAAAGTCACGGAGTGACTGATTTGAACAGTTGGTGATAAAATGAACAACAAAGTAACACATTACATAGAAAAAGTGCCAGGTCTATAATTTAGCATTTACACTCTCATTATATTGAAAAAAAAATGCTTGTGCTGAACAAAAAAAAAGACGTATACAGAAAGACGGTGCACTCGTATTACTATTAATGGGAGAAAGTGCAACACACAATATGGTGGAATAAGTCCTGCCTTCTAAAGAAAAGAACCAGTCTCCGATTGGTAAAGTCATAGTGTCACCGCAGCCGCCGTTAGAAGCTCTGGTTCCTACAGAAACAGGCAGTGTTCTGAGATACGCACTTTGGATTGCGCATGCACATTAGCTTGGTTCAGCCTGAAATGTGCATTTGTTTTGTCATGATTCAAGCGTTTAGAAACAAAATTTAAGAGACAGTTGTTGTCAGATTTCATTGGCGATTTCAAATATGAAATTGAATCGTAAGCTTGGCGAACAGCTTTGGAGAATTTGATGTTTCCCCATTCAAAAAGATAGGAGCTGCGTTTCAAAGAAGGTCGCAGAGTGAAATAACTTGTCTTAAAGGGACTTTGACAAAAAAAACAGCCTTTTTGAGCAGTGTTGAGTGGATTCTGACTAAAATAAACACATCTGATCGGTCATTGTGTTCATGCGCTCAACAGATATGTCTGCTATTTGCTACAAAGCTTAATGCTGTAAAAACTCTTCACAGAGCTCTTACAGAAACACTCACAGGAGCGTTTAAAAACAGTTGGCTATCAGCAGGTATCAAAGATTTGGTGGGACAAAGATTCATTTTGGCGGCTGCCAAATTATTAACAATGCAAAAAACCCTGCTGAAGACTGGAATAATGGCGGTTCGATTGAGGTGTGAAAGCAATCCGACACAACGGACCAACGAACCAAATGGTATTATAATTAATAAAGGGAAATGTGCTATATAAAGAGCAGTAGTGTCTGATTCTGTGAGTGAGCACAATAGTTATCACAGTTGAAAACTAAAAGAGCACCTCTTCATCTTAAAATGTTGTGTGATACCGTCCCGATGAAGCCTTGGGAAATCCAGAGAGAGTGCGTTTGAATTGGCTGCAGTATTAATATGAATGTAATGACAGCTACATTGGTATAGTGTTTGTAAGTGTACACATACAAATAAAGCCACAATAATTTCATGGAGCAAACTTGTCAATCATCTTGATGGATGACGCAGAGGAAACTCTGACCGATAAGAGGACAGTTGTACTCACAGGTGACTTACGTGAACACATTTTGGTATGCTTTGAAAGGTTGCCTTGTGAAAGCGAACCGAACCAAGAAGAAAATGCAACATTGTAACAAATTAAGCCCCAGCTTTGGAACAACACAAACTAGCTATAGGTGTTAAAACGCCCTTAGAAAGCAGCATTGTCATGCTACCTACGCTTTGGGACATCCTTTGCGTGGGGAGTGTGCTTAGGATGCCTTAAAATGCTGCCTACACAGCACGCTAGGTTTCGTAACAGAGTTGTAATCAGAGCCATTTTAGCACATTGCTGCTAGACAAAGGAACTTTTGGATGAGGAAAAATCCTCGGCAGCCATCAAACACAAGACACTGAAGAATCTTACCAAAACCAATATAAAATTCAAGGCAAGAACACAGTAAAGTGCCACAGAAATAGCCTTGCACTCATCAGGCTGGCATGTTTAAAGGCCACATTCAGCCGCCCTGCGTGCAGAAATAAAAATTAGCTGTCTTAATTAATTTGGGGTGTGGTTGTTACATAAAACAGTTCGGTTACTTGATATTTTTAAACAGACATGATTTCAGCAATGGCGTCCTGCCTAAAAACCAAATACTTGCCTAGCAGACAGAAACACAAACTGAGTATTTGGGTAATAATCTTAAATAAATGACAACTAGCTATTTACAAGCAAGAGCCACAGCATGAAGTGTGTTATTTCTCATAAATGGCCTGAGAATCCCTCACACGCTTTAAAGGGAATCAATAACTCTATCTTCAGTCCCAGAATGCAAACAATCTGACTGCTGGCAATCACATAATTTAAGCAGGCTAATAAAGCTGCCAATGCTTGCACTAACCGAAGACCACAGGGAATGTAAGACTGCCTAAAACACAACCGTTTATGCCTTTAGTGTTTCTGAAGCTTGAGGATTATTTGATTTAATACAGCAATAAACTTAAAAAAAAGAAGAGGAAAATAGTTCTGTACAAACATACATGTAGAGCTGCATGGTTAATATAAATAAAACCAAAATCGTTATATGGCTTAGTGTGTTATCAAATGGCAAAGGAATAATGAAATGAATATATGCGCTGTGTGTTTCAGAATGAAGTGTGTCACTGTGCCCTTTAACACACCAGCAGCTCATGATCCGGTGCTTTCAGTGTCTCAAATCAGATCAGTTCACAGTAAATGCTGCTCCACATGAATACATTTCTTCATCTGCTCCGAGTTTGGCTCACTTATAACGTGCATTTTGGAATGCACCATGCACCAAAACTTGTTCCCAAATATGTAATAAAAAGTGTTTATAAACCAACTATTGTAGAAGCTTTAAGGGCTCCCTGTGATTTTGTTGCCATAATAAAAGCTTGATGATTTAACGGTTGAAATTAAGAAATTAAGAGCTAAAGTCATGTACAATATGATCATAAATGCTTTATCAAACTCAAACACTAACTTTATAAGAATAATGTGTGTGTATGTGTGTACCTACGTTCTTCAGGTGAGACGTGGGGCAGCGCCTGGCCTCGTACCAGTCGGCAGGTGGAACTGTCTCCAGCGCACACGCCACAGTTGTCCTCTTTAGCATTGCTTCCCAGTTGTCTATCACAGCCAACTTCCTGTAATAAATGACAGAGGAATCTCTCCGAAAAAGGCAAAATGGGACAGAAAGGACATAGAATGGCAGTCGAGTTGCACTCAAGTCACAAAGAATTCACAAAGACTTGTCTTACTCTCCAAATTAGACTCATTATCCACTACAGCATTTTGTAGTGAACATTTTCCTGATTCATCCCCAGAGCTGAAACATTATTTTGAGAGAGGCCAACTGATTTCTGACATGTCTGCGGGACCGGGACCTCGACCAACAAATCATGCTTCCTCCAGACCATAACAGAAACTGACTATAAAATGAATGCACTGAGAAACTGGCCAGTGCACGGCTCCAAACTACAATGTTAAAGCTCTAACTAGCATCATAAAAATTCATGGACAGCCAACATATAAAAAAACATGAGAGAATACCAAATCATTTTTCAGAAGTTTTCATCCCTTGCCCCAAGTTCACTTCCAGTATCCTCGATATTTCCCCAGAAATCTGTGCTACTGACAGTGAAGTTCTGCAAAGAATCTGCCATCTGCGCACGGAAAGATGCCCAGTTTTAATGCAAAATTCTGTTTACACTAGCAGGGCAACAGGG
Organism: Gobio gobio; assembly: GCF_949357685.1. Lineage (NCBI taxonomy): Eukaryota > Metazoa > Chordata > Actinopteri > Cypriniformes > Gobionidae > Gobio > Gobio gobio. Next base: position 56,051,277 of record NC_137098.1, read on the forward strand.
AAAGCAACCAGAGATAGCAAACAGCATGACTTTACGCGGTAGCTCTGGTAAACAAGCACAAATAAACAGACAAGCTTAATTTACACCAATTTACCTAATACTCACAGGGGCTGAGGTCAAAATAGGTGCAACGCAAGAGAAGTTTCATTAACAATGTAGAATTCAGTTACCGTGCAGTACTGCTTTTGAATTCCGATGGTTGTATAAGATTTGCTTGGAGTTTATTGTGTTTCTTTGCTGTGGGCCAAATGGAAAGCCGAAAGTCTACTGAAAACATTGAGAGAATTCTGAGAAAGTTCACCCAAAAATGTTGTCATCATTTACTTACCGTCATGCTGTTTGACAACTTGTATTTTTGCGTTTGTGTGTGTGTGGAACAGAAAAGGGAAAGTATAGTCGAATGTACAAGGTGCTCTTGCAAACACAACAAAACTGAATGTGGATGAACACTACTGAGCTCCAAAAATGACCAAAACAGCTCCATAAACTGTGCACTTTATTCCAAGTCTTCCCAAAGCCATACAATGGCTTTGTGTAAGGAATAGACAAAAACATTTAAATTGAATCTGTAAATTGGTTCAAATGTTGCCCTCTGGTGTAGCTCTCAAATCTCATAACACTAAATTCCTACTCCACCTATTCAAATTGGCACATCACGTTCAGTTACAAAACATGCAAGAGCGAATGGATGTCAAACTTGGCAGAACATGCCTTTTATGTGCCATTTTTAAATATATTCAAGACCACAAAAGAGATCGTTTAAGATTTTCGGTGAATTATGACTTGTTTCAGCCTGTTCCTCACACAAAGCTAATGTATTTCAGAGGACTTGGGAATATTGTGCACAAGTCATATGGGGAGAATAGGAAGTCAGCTGTATTGGGGTAAATACATAAGGGTAAATAGTGACACATTAGAGGCTTTCGCACCGGAGGAACGTTTTCATAGTTCCTGTAACTATTGGCGGAAGTACCCGCTTTTTGGTGTGTTCGCACCACAGGAACTAGGAATGATTTTATTTATAGGAACGCCTTTAGGGGGGACTAATTAAACTCCTACTTCAGAGTAGGAGTGATGTAAATGTACATCGATTGGCCGAATCCAAACGAAACACCGGCAGCCACCATTTAAAACTTTTTTTAAAATGTAGAATAAAAAAAAAGTTTATAGCCTATAGCCGGATAAGCCAGACCTACATCAAGATGTTGGATCTGGGAACACACCATTTGCAGGGCTCAATCCGAGGGTCGGGATAAACGTTGTCTTTCAAATTCCCTCTGCACGCAATAGGATAGCGCTACAACCAACCAGAGCAACGAAGAAGGTCAAGCGGAGCTAGTTGATAGATTAAACTTTTGCCGTATCCAGTCGGCAAAACTTTGAACACAATTTCCTTTTTTAAGAAGGACTTCAGTCCCGTTCCTTGTTCTTTTCTCAGAGAAAAGCTTAAAGGAACACTCCACTTTTTTTGAAAATAGGCTCATTTTACAAGTCCCCTAGAGTTAAATAGTTGAGTTTTACCGTTTTTGAATCCATTCATCCGATCTTTGTATCTGGCGGTAGCACTTTTAGCATAGCTTAGCATACATCATTGATTCTAATCAGTCCATTAGCATCTCATTCAAAAAATGACCAAAGACACTTTCAATATTTTTCCTATTTAAAACTTGACTCTTCTACAGTTACATCGTGTGCTAAGACCAACTGAAAATAAAAAGTTGCGATTTTCTACACCTTTATGGCTAGGAACTACTTTCTCATTCCTGCGTAATAGTCGTGGATCTTCCCGGCCATACCATGGCTGCAGCAGCGCAATGATGGAACGCAGCGCCTGAAAGTAGCCCTCAGCTAGGTAACTTTCAATGTGACCGGCACTAAGTTTGTGTAGTTGCAGAGAAAGTTTCAGGCTTAGAGCCGACAAATTGTGTTGTGGATTTACCTGTGTGATTAGCCATGGCTCTGTGTGTGGTAAAGGGCTGTGATAGTAAGTCGAAGGTGTATACTACCACCATGATCACAGAATACCAACGAATCATTGCGCCACTGCAGCCATGGTACTGCCGCGAAGATCCGCGACTATTACGCAGGAATGTGAAAGTAGTTCCTAGCCATATAGGTGTAGAAAATCGCAACTTTTCAATTTCAGTTGGTCTTAGCACACAATGTAACTAGAAGAGTCAAGTTTTAAATAGGAAAAATATTGAAAGTGTCTTTGGTCATTTTTTGAATGAGATGCTAATGGACTGTTTAGAATCAATGATGTATGCTAAGCTATGCTAAAAGTGCTACCGCCAGATACAAAGATCGGCAGAATGGATTCATAAACGGAAAAACTCAACTATTTAACTCTAGGGGACTTGTAAAATGAGCCTATTTTCAAAAAAAGTGGAGTGTTCCTTTAACTCCAAGCCTTCCAGAGTAGCGGCCAAAGCCGATTCGTAAGACCGCTTTTCGCCAGCTTCTTTGTTTTCAAGTAGCACTCGGAACCGCCGCAACTCTGCCGTCATTATGTTAAGCCCGCCCACCGACTCTATACACGATGTGATTGGCCTGACTAGAGTTTGGTTTTTCCAGCTCGCAAGCCAATGGAGAGTTGCTAGATGCCCTGGCTGCAAATTAAATTTGCTACCTCTAGGGTGACTCTAGATTTCTAGGCTATATAGCCTATATATTTACTCCATGAAAGAACTGCATGAACATGGAAACAGAGATAGATGGACAGATGCTGAACTCCAGGCACTTCTCAACCTTTACGCTAAAGAGGAAATCCAATGTGACTTTGAAGGGAGTCAAGGGACCAAGGGAAACATGATTGTGCATTTAAGCTCAGCTAGCGACGTTTTAATACTTTTTCGTATACCTTTATTTGTTTAACAGTTTTATCAAATAACGTATTAGATAGAACCGTTAAACAGATCATAAACTAATGCAGATGGAAAATGGGAGCGCCGTGTGCTCAGGCTCTAATGTTCTCAGCAGCATCAAAGTAAAAGTCTGACACACTGTCAAAATAAAAGTCCCGCACAACAACCAGAGAGGCAGGATGAACCACAGAGCAGTGCGGTTCAGTACAGTACATTACAATCCGGGACAGTAAAACCCAGATCCGGTTTGCGTCTCCACCGCCAACAGTACCCTTACTGATAGGTGATAGGTGTGGTGTAGCGATCAACATCATTCTCGTGCAAAGAAGAAAGCAACACAGTAAACAACAATGGACGACATACAGCAGATCTAGGTCTTGCTTCTTGGAATGTGGCTGTTGTCACAAGAAAAAGACATGCTTTGTTTGAGCCAAGGCTGCAGGCTACAAGGAAAAACACAGCCGAAAAAAGCACGCGCAAGTGACGATTCTCTGTCAACCAATCAACGTTCTGCAGCAGGTCTAGCTCCACCCTTTAGTACCAGCCTACTGTGCTAGGTACCCCAATGGAAGGGTGCCAGAAAAGTGGTACGATACGGTATTAGGGTACCATTCACGTCTAACAATGGAAATCGAAAAATTGTATACCGTAATGAATTGTACTGAACCGAACCGCTCAGTGGAAACGAGCCATTAGTGACGGCTTACGTTACTTCAGAGTTCCTACACTGTAAAAACTTAACACGATTTGCTATTACAACTTATCATTTGTCAAATCAAATTAGATAATTATTTATGGTTGTTTAGAAAACAATATTTTAAGTTTCTATTTATTAAACCAATCTCCTTTGTTGTATCAACTAAATTTTTTTTCATTAACTCAAAATGAAGGCAACAAGGTAACTTACTTTTTTGAGTTAAACCAACAATATTTTTTTACAGTGTACTGGCCGTGCGAATGCAACCAGGAAAATGTTTAGTTCTAATGTTTAGCCATGGTGGATACTTGTGAGCAGACGTCAGTTACGTCATTTGCAGCTGCGCACGCATTGTGGTGGCAGAAAAACTGTGGTAACAAGTGGAGGAAAATGTGCAAAAATCCACAGAATAAGAGAAAAAATGTCTTGTGCCTTGGGATGTCAGAAACGGAATGCAAAAAAGATGGTCTTCATATTGAGATGTCCTGCAGACATGCCAGAAATCAGTTGCATTCTCTTAAAATGCAGTTTATAGGGACATAATAGCTTTACAATTACAGCATTAAAATTATATTTAAACCTGTAATGTTTCATATAGGTAACATTTAAACAAAATTTTTAGGCCTCTCTCACAACTTTTTCTTGCAATTGCAAGTTGATATCACAATTCTGACGGGGAAAAGTCAGAATCGGGGGATATAAACCCGCAATTCTGAGGGAAAAAAACTGAGAATATCGGGAATATATTTGGGTGAACTATTTCTTTAAGCGCTTCACACATAGCCAGGTAAGCTATAAAAACACTGCAAAGTTATTCAAGCTCTAGGTGCACTGGAAAGTTATTTGTGAAATGAATGCTATATTAGTGCTAAATCAAGCCTAATATGTATGCAAGCTTTCAACAGAAGTAATTATTGTACAGTAGTTTCCAAGAAACTTCTTTTTTGGAAATCCAGCGTTTTAACTTCCTAAACTGGAGCCATGGTCAAATGGAAACTCAATCCCTGCCTTTCTGTCTATTCGGCCTCTTTCTCTCATTTGCTCACACAGAACTGAGGTTAATCTGGCAGAATCGTGACCTAAATATACCCCAAATCCCCACATACCGTATGTAACACTGAAAAAGAGAGATGGTTTTCCTATGTTTATGGTCATTATTTCATTATCTTTTCATTTTAGCAGCAGGTTTTATTTAAATATTTTTAGGAAATGTGAACTGCGCAGTTAGAAATATCCAGAATGGAAAACCTGTTGGCGTCAGTACCACCAAACAATAACATTAAGCTTTTGGACATGCAATAAAAAAAAAGACTGATACTATGGCAGAAGCAGATGGTTTGGTAACTCCAATCTAATCCAAATATATTCAGGAAAAGAAATGGATAAAACTGTAAAGCTTATTCTCATTGTGCTAATATTACTGTAATGCATGTCAGAACAGAGCTGAAAAGGTCAAGAATTCTCCCTCGTAAATACTGAGTGACTCTGGCTTCAGAAGAGCGTTTTTCACCTCATCAACAAGCCTAGACTGTACTTTAAAGGACAGAGGTCTTAACATAAGCGCTGTAAATGCTCACTTAAGTAGGTTTATGTATAAATAACATTTTCAGATTTCAGTTTTTAACAGAACTTTTGGTTTTCTGGGAGTTTTGCCATCTCATACAGCGTTCAAGTGCACCTGGTAAGCTCCAACTTCCGCTAGACAGTCGTTTTTACGACATCTCACAAACCCATGCCAGAAACAAAGCACAAAAACAGCCAAAACCAAGCAAATAAACAATGGACGACCTGACAAAAGTTCTTCTTTCTCTTGTACCAGTGGATAAACAATACTAAATATACTCGCAATACTTTTAAACAACCTAGGATTTTTGCTTCACCATTACAGTAAAGACACGCAAAAATGAAAATTCTCTCAATTGAATCACCCTCATGTCGATTTAAACAAAAGACTTTGGTTAATCTTCGAAACACAAATTAATATTTTTGACGAAACCTGAGAGGTTTCTGTTCCACCACTGAAAGAAAAAAATGTGAACATTAAAAAAGGTCATAAGGGTGATGTAAAATGAATCGAGCGGTTTAATTCAGGTCTTGTGAAGAGATATGATGATGATGATAAATGATGAACAGATTTATTTTAAGCTTTTATTCACAAATAAACACATATACATATATTTATATATAGTAAACACAGAAGCTTGTGTGTGCGTCATTTGTGTCATACGCTTGAACAAACCTCATTGGTTTTCACACATTTGAGTTTCCGTGTTCACTAGGGGTGGAGCTGTACACGACCATTAGTAATGAAAATATTCGGTATAGGTTTTTTGGTTTGATGTGCCTGTGTACTGAACGAATATGCTGTTGTCTTAACCACTGCACATTTGTAACTTCTCTGTGTGTGAAACATAATTTCAAACTCAGAGTTTCCCTCTTAGGATGGGACAGTATCGATATCCTTTGATGTTGCGAACACTGAAAAATAACACAAAAACTGCAGAGTAAACTGCTGTTGGATACACGCACGATCAAAGTTGTCTTAAACATAAAACATGCTTCATATTAAGCACTTCAAACTAAATCATAAACCTATGAAGGGTGCGGATTCTGAAATCCACTGCCGCTTCAATATACCTATATATATCCTACTTACATTTATTATAATGATTTTTAATGATTATTTCCAGTTATGACGTTACTTAATCAATAGATCCACTGATTGTTTATCGTTTCTTCATATATGTTTTCTAAAGTTCGTATTTGGTCTCTGAGGAGTGACTGGGTCTGGCCCATACCAGGAGTGCAGTAACAGTGCTTACTCACTTAGCCCGGCTTCCAGAGATGAAATATGGATTTGTTTTTCATTTTATATTATTTCCTTTTACTGAAACACTAAATAACTATGGTGAATATTGTCTGTACCTCTTACTGAGGGAAAGAACATGTTATCAGTATGTTTTGAAATACTTTCTGGTCATTTTCTCACTACTAAATATTCAACGGTCAACTGTTAGTGTTATTATAACAAAGTGGAAGCAATTGAGAACAACAGCAACTCAGCCACAAAGTGGTAGGCCACGGAAAATCAGAGTGGGGTCAGCGCATGCTGAGGCGCACAGTGCGCAGAAGTCGGCAACTTTCTGCAGAGTCAATAGCAATAGACCTCCAAACTTCGTGTGGCCTTCAGATTAGCTCAAGAACAGTGCATAGAGAGCTTCATTGAATGAGTTTCCATGGCCGTGCAGCTGCATCCAAGGCTTACATCACCAAGTTCAATGCAAAGTGTCGGATGCAGTGGTGTAAAGCACGCCACCACTGGACTCTAGAGCATTGGAGACGTGTTCTCTGGAGTGATGAATCACACTTCTCTGTCTAGAAATCCGATGGACGAGTCTGGGTTTGGCGGTTGCCAGGGGAACGGTACTTGCCTGACTGCATCGTGCCAAGTGTAAAATTTGGTGGAGGGGGGATTATGGTGTGGGGTTGTTTTTCAGGGGTTGGGCTTGGCTCCTTAGTTCCAGTGAAAGGAACTCTTAATGCTTCAGCATACCAAGACATTTTGGACAATTTCATGCTCCCAACTTTGTGGGAACAGTCTGGGGATGGCCCCTTCCAGTTCCAACATGACTGCTCACCAGTACACAAAGCAAGGTCCATAAAGACATGGATGAGCGAGTTTGGAGTGGAGGAACTTGACTGGCCTGCACAGAGTCCTGACCTCAACCAGATATAAAACATTTGGGATGAATTAGAGTGGAGACTGCAAGCCAGGCCCTCTCGGCCAACATCAGTGCCTGACCTCACAAATGCGCTTCTAGAAGAATGGTCAAAATACACACCCCTAAAGCTTGTGGAAAGCCTTCCCAGAAGAGTTGACGCTGTTATAGCTGCAAAGGGTGGGCCAACTCCCTACGGATTAAGAATGGGATGTCCTTAAAGTTCATGTGCATGTAAAGGCAGGCATCCCAAAACTTATATAATGTCAATATAGTCAATATAGTGTATGTGTGTCGATCATTGTTTAGATGTAAATAAAATCCTAAATTAAATGTATTCATCATATAAAATGGTTGTATCTCTTAACAAGACTTCACTTGGGTTAAACTGCTCAATTCATATGGATTCAATTTACAATGGCTTTATTTTGGATATTCTAAGTTTTGGTTAACTAGACTTTCAACAGAGAGACAGAAACCTCTGAGTTTCATTAAAAATATCTTCATTGGTGTTTCAAAGATTAGCCAAAGTCGTATGTGTTTGGAACGACATGAGGGTGAGGAAATGATGATAGAATTTTTATTTTTACGTGAACTATCCCTTTAAATAGACAACCGAGCATGGAATACAGCTAATGCTCGCTATAATGGCCGCTGTGTCAACTCTTGTCATGCACTGATATTTCAAACTCGAAGGGTGTATCACTGGCAGCTTCCATAGATTAAGTTCATTCAGTAATGCTTACCTGACAGATCCCACTGATACACATATCCAGAGAGTCCGCTTTACACCGAGTGCCATCCAACACTTTGGGTGCCAGTTCAACCACTAGGCTTTTTCCCCGGGCCTGACATCGGAGGGTGCAGGGGGAAATAGGGTCGTACGTCACAGGTATCCACTCGTAGGTTTGTCCCTGGTACTTGATGTCATTATGGGCAGAGCATTGTTGAGCCCTGAAGTCACCTGACTCTGGAGGACAGTCCTGATTGGTAGAAAGAAAATTTGGTGGCTATCAGATATTTTTCACATTTTTTACTATAATATAACATTGACATTTAAAAGACCCCAAATTAACAGCTGACCTGACAATGACACTGGAAATATTATTTTCTATGACCGTATGAGTAACATCATAAGCTTATGCAGATGACCGGGTGCATTAACGAATGGTGACAGTGTAATTGAACTGTGGCAAACCTCCATGTTTTGAAAAACAATATTTCCTATGTCATCTCCTGTGCGCTGAAGAAAACCACAATTCTTCCTTTACAGCTTGGGACTCTGAAATCATTTAATCATTCGATCGGAAACCCCCATGTGCAAAGATCATCAGTGATGCCCGTGATTGAAGCGTCTCCATTGGATAGAGCGATTACAAATGACAAGTCTTCAATGTCAGGATCAGTAATGTAAATAAAAAGAACAATTCAACAACGAACCTCATCAATGGCAATTATGGAGCCTGACAGGGAAGACCAAGCATCAGTTCTCACTGTTTTGACGGAAACAGAATAAATGTTATGCTGGGAATCTTTCCCAGATGGCTCTGATTGGAATTGTGGGTGAAGGACAAATGTGATTTCAGATGAAACCACTTCAATAGTAGAAAAAACACTGGCTTTTGATTAAAATGGTCCTTGAGACGCAAGGGCATCTAACAGCACTCAAAATGAGTTTGTCGAGCAGTTTGGGTCTATTGACTGAAATCTGGCTGGGGGCAGATTCACAAAACATTCTTAAGAATTTTCTTAACTTCTTTCTTAAGAAGATTTTCGTGAATCCGGACCCAGGTTCTGATTCCACTAAACAATTCTAGCTACATAACTTATTTTTACATTACTTATTTTCAAGCCATAAGACTAAGGAGTATAATATTGATTTGTGAATCATTTGAATGACCAGACCAGACCAAAACAGGACCAGAGGCAATGCTTTTGTCTGAGCTATCAATAAAAAAACCTGTTTGTTGTTAGGATGACAAAGAGTTTTAAAAGTTCAATTTTAAGGCTGCTCTGCCTCAGCGGTCTAACATTGCTTGTCAATGTCAAAATGATCAAGATGGCCAATCAAAACAAAGAAGGCGGGTCTTACTGTCACTGTCAAAACGCAGCAAGTGTTCGTAGAAAGATGTAACTATTAGACCACTGTTCTACGATATAAATGTTCAGTGATAGTGCGACAGTAATAGCCTATCTAGTGATGCAAACTACTCAACTTTTTATGATATTTCACTGTTATAAACTGAAAATATGCGATTCTGATTCATGTAATTCCTGAATTTAACGAGACAAGAAACGTTTGCGTTTTCGACATGTGAATAAAAGTGAATGTGTGCACATTTTAAAATAAAATATTATTTGCAAATACTTTAAATTGATTACTTCATAACTACAATTAGACCTATAACTTCTTTTATCATTCTTATTCATTATTTACTAAAAAATATATATTTCAGCACTTATGCATTCCCTCAAAAAACTTGGCATTTCTCGCAAACTTTTTGTGCTGAAAATAGGTTGGAGGGAAAGCTATATTTAGGTACTTTTGCGAGCGAATGCAAATTTCCTCAGGGTAACGCAAATATTTTGGGAAAGAACGCAGATGTTTTGCAAAAGAATGCAAACAGAATTCTGTATTATACTGCAAAAGTATACGGCAAAATTGAGTAAACAATGAAATTATGACAGGTTAAATCCCCCTTAAGCGAACTGTGATTAATCTGACTTTTGTAGTGTTTTCTGTGCTAACTTTCAGGGAAAATCTGAGGAATTCCACTAAATGAATAGTGTTAAATGGAGCTGTTAGCTTTGGACTAACAAATTAGTCCAAAATATCTAATTAACGAACATGCAAGGGATGGGGCATCTGTATAATTTTATGCATTCCAATTCTATATAAATCTATAGCACCTCTGCAGATGGAGACTCATGGTGGGCCTCATAACATATCACATTGACTTACTGTGTTACTGCATGTTCGGTAGCGGATGTTTCTGCCCTCACAGTTCCTGTCGAACAAACACAAAACAACAAAATCAGATATGCTACAGAGTCATTGTTCTTCTTTGTGGTACTGTGGTACAAGTGGAAAGGAAACACCCTACTATTTATCCCTACAGAATTTTTTTTTAGACCTGCTTCTGATCATTTTCCCCACTTGTTTGTGAGGTTCTTTGTCTGCTTGTGTGCTTGTTGGCAACATAAAATGAATGCACGCCACAGCATATCAAAAAAATAAATTCCCTCGACAAAAAGCATTATTTCCCATTGTGAAATATTTTTCACTTAGATTGCCAGTCAGGTAATAACAACAACACTGTCAAGCCAGACGATGTGCATGAAAATAAAAAAATCTGAATTGATTTGCAACTTGTGATTATCTCTAATGGCACCAAAAAAAACATGAATCCAGCTGCAGCTGTATGAAATATGCAGCAATGTGTTTTGAGAAAAGGATGTTTAGAGACAGAAATACAGAGAAAACCAGAAAGAAGGACAACAGGATATTGACTTTCTAAATGTCCTATTACCTCAGCCTAAAAACATTAGCCTATCATATTTCAGCTTATTAATTCCGTTCAGAAGAGCAGCAGTCACCCTAAACAGAAAAGGTTCACATCACAAGACTTCTGAGGGATGGAAGGAAGATGCAACCAGAGTGCTATTAAGATCTCAATCTTTCTCTGCAATCATCCTGCCCTTGAGCAAAACGTTTTGGGATGGAATACTATCTTATATTTAGAGAATACTGCAAAGAATGCACTAGGGCTGTGCGAATAATCGTATTTGGCTTCCGACGATTATGAAAACAAGACAATTGAGATAAAATTGTGCCGCTGCTGCATTCTGTTCAGCGCACCTTCTTTTCCTTCACAGCGGTGCGCTTCGTTCCTCCCTAAAAACCCAAATTTAACATCCAAATCAGCGAAATAAGTGAGTCTTATGTTGCTAAACTGCAGGACGTGTTTGATATTAAACAGTGTCATTAAAAGCACATTAAGCCACAAAAGATACACTGTTCACCAGGTTTTCTGTGTGCGTGCTCCGAGTCAGAGCCGAAATGCGGATAAGCAAATGGGCTTTGGATACGCGCCTAAATGCGTACACACAAAATGCCTTTTTAAAGAGTAGGCCTATTCACGTAAACACAGTGGGTTATGTCTTAAAGGCTCAGAGTGCAAATTTTAGCGGCATCTAGTGATGAGGTTGGGAATTGCAACCAATGACTCAGTCCGCCACTCACCCCTCCCTTTCGAAGCACATAGAGAAGCTACGGTGGCCGACACAGGACAAAGATGTGGTCGTCTGAGACCGCAGAGAGTAGCTAGCGCTCTGTAGAGCAGTTTGTCCTTTTAGGGCTACTGTAGAAACATGGCGGCGCAAAATGGTGACTTCACTGTAAGGGGACCCGCGGTGTATGGAGATAGAAATGGCTCATTCTAAGGTAATAAAAACATAACGATTCATTATGTAAGGTCTTTATACACCACTGAAAACATAGTTATGTATATAACATTGCATTTCTGTCAATAGATTGTATAGATTGTATATTATTTTCTGTCAATAGTATAGATCCATGCAGTTCTTAAAGTGACAGCAGCCTAACAAACCTGCTGCAGTATGTCATTAATGATAATCAAACAACAAATGACAAAGAAAAAACACTCTTGACTGAATAACTTAACTAGCTTTAATAAGGATCGATCTACTGTATATTTAATGTGTTCATTGCTATATGCAGTGGGTTTTTTTTTTACATGTGATTATTAATTTGTTTTGTTGTAGGCTATTTAGTTACTCAACCATCTGCACCTGCAGACCAGCACTATATAACCACGCTCACTCCTCAGTCCCACGTCTGATTTCGTCAAAGACAACACAGACCCAACCTGCTCACCTGAGATACCCTGATCGTCTTCGTTTGTTCCCATCGTCAGTCCTTGGTCTTCATCGTCTCGTCAGCACTGTTCCCAGTCTCCGTCTCAAGTCTGTCTACGTCAGCTAAGTTCAAGTCATCTGTATCCACCCTGTGATTCATCCCTCTTGTGTCGTGTCTGCTCATTCCCTGCTCTGTTTAATAAATGTCACTGTTTTATCTCATCCACCGTCTGTTCCTTCTGTGTGTGACACTCATATTGTGAAATAAGACTTTGATCATATCGCCCATGCACCAATAACTGTGATATCAATATTGATGTGTTTATTCAATATTGATTTACAGCCCTAGTATGCATTGCATCTAGCCTGGCTCTGCCCTCCTACTTACTTCCGCTTAATTTTAATTTTCCTTCAGTACTCCGTCTGGGATTGCGGTATATTCTTTTGTTTTCTCTGGTCAAATTTTAACCGGTCCAATCAGCGAATAGTGGCTGAGAACGATGACGTTGATGTTGTGCGCTAGTTGATATGCGTCACAACCAAACGTTAGCGATTGGTTATGGCAGATCCAGAGTGGCTCTGGGCAAATCCAATAGTTTTAAACTTCAACAGAGTTCCCGCTTGTCAATGGAGAGTGGCTAGACTCTCTGTACAAATGAAATGTAAGAGAGTCTGGTATATAAAATGGTACTATGCTACATCATTGTAACATGGCCTCACTACATTTGCCACGTTTAATTCAACAAGAGGTCTCCAGTTATCATCCTGAAAATAAAAATGCTTGTTTAAAATGTCTTAACATTTGGCAGTCAGATCAAATAATGACTCGGGTAATAAAGAGACATTGGAGAAGACATTACTTCTGCTTCAACCATCATTGTCAAGTGATCAATCACAGTTTGTTCCTATTATTTTATCGTATTATACCACAATAGGGTAGGAAAAAAGTGACATCTGAGGCTGCTCAACATGACATTAAATTTAAACATCTGCTATTTTCTGATTGACTGCAATTGTGTCGGAGCAGGTTCTTGCTCAGTGTTGAAATTTGTCACATCACATCATCACCTTGAAATGATATGCAAAATGAAACGTATGCAAACACTTCTTGCTAAGTCTAAGTATAACAAACCTGCATTTATTTAATGAAAAATACAGTATAAACAGTAATATTGTGAAATATTATTACAATTTAAAATAACTGTTTTCTATGTGAATGTATTTTAAAATGTAATTTATTCCTGTGATGCATTATTATTCCAGTCTTCAGGGTCACTTGATCCTTCAGGAATCATTCTAATATGCTGATTTGCTGCTTCTTTTTTTAGGATACTTTGATGAATACAAAGTTCAAACGAACTTTGAGCTTAATATATTATAGTATAAATAAAATAATTACTGCAATGTACTTCATAATGCAACACAAGTATGTGTTTTTATGAGCTTAAACTCTTAATCTCTAGTCAGCCTTGACTTTCCAGTCAACTACGGCCTGAGCTGTCTCCACTCTAAACCATAGATGTCTGTTATTTCTACTCCAGTGCTCTTTAACAGGTGCTCTGGCCTGTGTGCAAGCGATATTGCTCGGATGCTACGATTCAGAAAGAGCGTCTTTGTTCGCTGACCACATAATCAACTGTGGAATCACTTCCAGATCTTCTTGTAATCAGCAGAACCCAATCACAACACAAGCTGGCCCGCTGCTCGAGCACTTCTAAAGTTCTACTGACAATAAACAAAAGGAGGAAGAGAGCGGGGGTTATTCCAGTAGCACACAGCAAACTCATGATGGTCTGTTTAATATTGCAAAGACTTCTATCTGTGCAAGACATTTTTCTGTGGATGAAATAGCATCAACTGTCAAATTTGTTATTGAAAAAAAAAATCTTTTGATTGAGTAATACAAGATTTTCTTTTGTATAAATCCCCAAACCACGTGTCAAACAAACTCAAGAACCCTATAAACCAAAGAGCTACTACAGAAATGCAGCGGTACATACGACAAGAGACAAAAGCTCGACTAAAAACATATCAAAAGTTTGGGGCCAGTAAGATTTTTTTTTTTTTTAAAGAAATTATCATTTTTATTCAGCAAGGACACACTAATTCAATCAAAAGTTACAGTTAAGATATTTATGAAATTTAATTCAAATAAATGCTGTTATTTTGAACTTTCTATTAATCAAAGAATCCTGAAAAATGTAACGTGGTATCCACAAAATTATTAAGCTTAAACATAAATCGTACAGACCCCAATCTTTTGAAGGGTCTCTTACATTCATCCATTTAGCAGGCACCGTTATTCAAAGTTACTTAAAACCCCATCTGCATTTTGTTTGAATGTTCTTGGGGAAAAAAATAATCCTCACGCAGGAAGCGGTTTCATGGAAATCGTTGAGAGAGATTTTACGTTGAGGGTCAGTAGAAGCATTTCCAATGAGACCCAAAGCGTAATTGGCCTTTTCTCTTGTTTTCAGTTGGATCTAACCGGTCAATTAGCTCTAAATGAGTATTGTTGCTTAAATGGTGCGTGACTTGCATTTTCTATGAGTATTACTTTAGCTTTTGGCATCTACCCTCCAGCAATGAAGTAATGGGCAGTGAGCTACAAAAACATGATTGTGTCCAACATGATAAAAAAAACAAAAAAACAAGCCACTCATTGGGTGATTTCCACAAAGAGTGTAAACACTGTGGCACTATCAAAACATTGCTTTGTTTGTCTCAGTTAGGCCTGATACACCTGGAGAGAGCTATCCGTTAGCATTCCCATTCATTTCAATGGCAGTTGGTCAGTAGAAAGTATGCAGTTTCTCTCTCGGGTCTGGAGCCAATCACCTGAGCCGTAAATAGCATGTGACTAATCACTATGGAGCAGTAAATTACATAATGAGAACGTTGACTGGCTAACGTGACCACAAGAGCACACACAGTCCCAAATCCTTCACTAGTAACTATATTGAGCTATGACGTCAAATGCAGCTGAAATAAGTCCATTTCACACTTTAAAGAGTTCTCCAAATATAGTAGATATTACCGGTAAAACTATTATAATATAATTAAATATTAGCAATTTAGAGGACGCTGTCCTCTGTCACTTTAAATGCTCAAGCTCTTAAATCAGGATGGATTCTGATTGGCTGTCAATGTTTTTACAGACAGAGAAAAAGTCACAATTGTACCTCTAGGGGTACAACAGCTTGTCGCTGGGGCAGTACCCTTAAAAGGACATCTTTGTACCTTTACTCCTAAAAGGTTCATATTAGTACAAATACGTACTTTAAAGGGATAGTTCACCCAAAAATGAAAATTAGCCCATAATTTACTCACCCTCAAGTCATTCTAGGTGTATATGACATTCTTCTTTCAGACGAATAAAATCTGAGGTATATTACAAAAGTCCAGGCTAATCCAAGCATTAGAATTGGATTCATTGTTACCCAGTGCCGGTAATCTCATGTTCTCCTTCAACTTTAAAATTGTCCGACATCGTTGTTTTACCTTTATTTTTGTAAAGGGCATTTGATTTAGTCTTTGCACGTTCGTTTTAACACTGGGTGGGTACTTCCACGTACTTCACGTGTGTGACCTTTCCGACGTGATGGCGTCATGCGTCATGATGAAGAACAACGCTGAAGTTGCGCATTTGAGGTTAAAAAGTATATAAATGTTTTTTTTTGTTGTTGAAAAAGACAGACGGTTTCACTGATAAGACCCTATTCCTCAGCTGGGATCGTGCAGAGCCTCTGAAGCCCTTCCTTTGAAACTGCATTGATTTGGACCTTCAACCCATTGTTTGCAATTGAAGTCCATTATATGGAGAAAAATCCTGGAATGTTTTCCACAAAAACTTAATTTCTTTTCGACTGAAGAAAGAAAGACATGAACATCTTGGATGAGATGGGGGTGAGTAAATCATCAGGAAATTTTCACTTTGAAGTGAACTAATCCTTTAAGCTGGAATAGGACAAAGTATGGCTTTTCACGATGTACAATTACGAAGTTAACAAACATACTTTTTACAGGTCAACAAAGTTTATGTTTTAATGTTCAAGAAACTAAAATTGGCTAAAAACAAAACAACCCAATTTGCATTTCAAGGTGAATATTATACCCGGAAAAGACACTTTGTTGTATCCATGAATCATTCAATTCTCTCGGCTTCATTTTAATAACAACGGCTTCTTTAATATATTCTAAATCATGTAAATTTTGCACATGCATAATTAATGCAATGTGTACTAACATTATTATTTGAGGAACAAAACCTTTTCTTTGCTTTAGAAGGAGAAAAATAAGACCGAAATAGAAGTTGAATTACAAGGAGAGAGAGAAAGATACTTGAATCCAAAGTGTCTGTCAAGTTTTCCATTTTCTCTGGAAACGAAGCACTTCTCTGTCCTCTCTCTGAGGTCAGCAATAACAACGAGCGGCCTGACATCACAATGACAGATATCGGCATGTTGCGCTGCCATATACAGTACAATATAACAAACAGATAATTTTACTGTGCTCTTGTCTGTGGAAAGAGCTGCAGTATTTGAAAAACCTAGCCAAATGACATCCATCTCTAAACAAGAAAAGTGAATTTAGTTCTCAGAAAAGCATAATTTGTTTGCAGATTCCACTTGATTTGATATTTAGTTTTTAAAATGTAACTGAAATGTCCAAATACTTTTTGGAGCTGTACACAGTAAAAAAAAAATATCCTGTTAGATTTACGGCAAAAAAGGATGTTGTGGTTGCCAGAAATTCACAGTAAAAAAATACAGTGTATTATAAGATGGCATACTGGTGACAGCATATTTCACAACTGATATATTGCATACCTTATATTGCATCAAGTGAAACCGCATCGTACATAGACAGTGCTCAAGGTTAAACACACAGAACCTTATCAGGCTAACACACATGCAATCGTGTGTTGTAACAATAAGTATTAAAGAGGACCAAGTCATGATTTCGTTTTTTTGGGGGTTTACTAGAATAGGTTGTCATGCTTGAATGTTAAAAAACACATTGATTTTCACATATTTTACATTGTTGCAGAACCTCTCTTCCCAGTCTGTCAGTAATGCTCTGTTTAGTTCCGGTCTCTAAGAATCCCCTCCTTCTGAAAAGCCCTGGAGCTCTGATTGGTCAACAGGACCAGTGTATTGTGATTGGTCAACCGCTTCAATTGTGTTTGGGATATGTCTAACCCCTTACCATAACCCTGAGTTTTCAACATACTACTAATACTCAACCAGGCCTTACCCCTTTTTTGTGTATGCCTTGGACAGGAATTATTTAAATATTATGACATGTTCGTTTAACTAAATCATATAAAATGTAACAAAACACCCTAATGCACTACTGATAGCAAAATACTGATAGTATTTTACAGTAAAATTACATATAATGCGATATTTTTCACTGTACATTATGTTTTTTTACTAGCATTTTTACAGTGTAGGTTTAAAGGGAGGCTAAGTGTTCGACGAGTCATGAGGATATGAATGCATCTGTGTGTGTGTGTGTGTGTGTGTGTGTATGCGCTTGTGCGCTCACCCTCCATTGAGACACCTGCGTAGAGAATACGAGGCTCCGCCTCCACAGGTTCGAGAACAGTCACTCCACGTGCCCCAGGCATCCCAACCGGTGTCCCTCTCCTCATCTGAGCGGGTCGTTCTTGAGGACTGCAAAACATAAAAACAACAACATTTAAAGATATTTGATATATTTTATTATAATTCAATTTTAAAATGCAGAGTCTAACCCATTCTTAGCAATGCGGTTGAGTTTTCTGATGTTATACACTACCAGTTAAAGGTTTGGAATACGTTTTTAAAGAAGTCTCTTATACTTACCAAGGCTGCATTTATTTCAACAACAATACATTAAAAACAGTGATATTGAGAAAATGTATTACATTTAAAATAACCGTTCAAAAATGTAATTTATTCCTGTGATGCGAAGCTGAATTTTAGCATCTTTACTCCAGTCTTCAGTGTCACATGATCCTTCAGAAATCATTCTAATATGATGATTTGCTGCTCAGTCATTATTCATTATATTGGTGCACAAGTATTAATCATTGTTTTTATTATTAATTTTGAAAACATTGTTTTGAATGGTAGTGTATCATGGTTTAAACAAAAATACGAAGCAGCACAACCATTTTCAGCATTGATAATAATAAGAAATGTTTCTTGAGCAGTTATTTTAAATTGTAATACAATTTCATAATATTCCTATTTATATTGTATTTAATCAAATAAATGCAGCCTTGGTGAGCATAAGAGACTTCTTTTAAAAAACATTTTTTTACAGTATGTGCACTTACAGTGTACTTACCTAAGATAGTACTGGGTAATATAAGGTAACTACGTGGGGTAAGGTTAGTTATTACCCAGTTATTGCAATTACTATAATACATACATAATATGTACATGGAAAAGAGGACTGTAAAATAAAGTGCTATACCAACAAAAAAAAAAGCATAAAAACAAATCGTAATTATTCCAAACTGTTGGCCGGTAATGTAGGTGCATGAATAAAGTCTTCAGTTGATGAAAAAAGGTCAAAGACAAGAAATTGCATACTAAGCTGTTCAATGATGCCCTCTACTTGTAGATCTCAGGTTTCTCCTCTTTTGAACTGAAAAATCGTATCGTTCTCAGTTGTGAATGTTATTGCTGCACAAAAATTTTTTAGAAGAAAAACACTAATTCATTCTCCAGTTTTATTTATGTTTCGGTCACCCACCTATCCATTGAGTTCCTTCACTTTTCCCACCAGTAAATCCCACTTGGACACCAGCTACACACTGACCTTGAACATTAGCTGAGCTCCTCGCGTTCCAGAATACTTTTGCTTGATTTCTTTACCCACTCAAACTCCTGTGTGTTGATATAATTTATAGAGCAAAATATACTAACGTCTAGCTCTGACTGCCTTTTTATTTGGTGTCAAACCAATTGAAGCTCACATTTTCTGACCTCAACCTCCCATGTATCTGATCTAAAAGCAGCCAAGACTGTAATAAAGCAATAAGACACAAGAGACTTGTCTAAGAACAACCCTGTTCTGAAATCCCATTTACATACAGATTTAAAAATGGCATATCAAGTTTGACATCACATTGGTTCGTAACCATAGTGCCATTTTTAATATGCAATGTATAAGATTCAAGTGCTGCAGTGGAGGGTAAGCTTTTCAGTGAACAACAACCAATTTCCTTGAAATTGTTGTTTGTTCTTCACACAAAGCCATCGTGTGGTTTCAGAAGACTTCCAATAAAGTGCACAAATCATATGGAATACTTCTGAGGCTTTTATGGTAGTTTCTGAAGCTTAACAAACTGTTGTCGTGAATAAAAAACAGTCTGAAGGTCCTTGAAAAATTATCTTTTTAATGCCCTTCACAGATAATATAACAGCACAGAAAAAGTCAGTGTCACATGATCCATCAAAAATCCTTCTAATGTGCTGATCATCAATGTTGAAAACCGTTATGCTTGTGGAAACCACGATACTTTTTTAGGATTCTTTGATGAATAGAAAGTTTAAACATTTTAAATGTATTTACTGTAACTCTTGATCAAATCAATGCATCCTTGCTGTATTAATTTCTTTAAAAAAAAAATCGAAATCCTACTAACCCCAAACATGAACAGTGTACCTCCATTTCAAAAAGGTTCTTTAGATGGATAATGTGCAGTTGTTCTGTGGGAAAGGCAGATTTCTTCCTGCATTCTGCAAATTCTTGCTCATTTTCGTTTGGAAAATGTACCATCTCTGCTTGTACAGTTCTATTACCATGAATGTGTGTGTAGAGGCTTTCTTAATTTCACATGTTGGACTGCAGTCCTAGTTAAACAGTCCGTCAGTAGTTGCCAATGAAAACAGACTAGCAGCAGTGGGCTTTGACTAGCTAACCTCGCAGCGGTGATGGGATGTCAGCTTTTACAATGATCTAACAGCGATCCATTTCCCTGGAGACTAAACTTTCCAGTCAAGAGCGATTCTGTAAATTGGCCTCAGATTAGATTTCAAATCCCTATTGTTTTAAAAGTTACTATCGCAGGTTCTTTCTCTATAAGACTTCCTGATGGGCGGCAAATCTTTATGGTTTCTCGCCAGGCTCATCAGGTAGAACAGCACCTAGTTTACTCCTGTCTCTTCTCATCACAACCGTCTGATACGAAAATGGGACTGGAAGAGATCACATCAATGCTTTAGAGGAGAAATCAACACTCATTTTGCATCTACGCTGAAGCTGAGGAGTCTGTTGGCTAATGCTAGCTAGAGCTTAGCTTATGGTTTGACAACCGTGGCTAATAAAACCTGACTGTTTATAAACAACAGTACTCACACAGACATTACATAGAGCTAGAAATATTAATGTTGTTCTATAGTTTATGACAAATACCAAATTAAGCCCTGAAGACTTTTTGTTAATCTTATAGCTAAAGAATGTGAACATACTTTACCTACAAATCCACAAAAACACACCAAATCTTTTAGTAACATCTTTAAATGTACTTTTATAGTCAATATATATTAAAATACAATTTATTTCTGTGATGCAAAGCTGAATTTTCAGCATCATTACTCCAGTCTTCAGTGTCACATGATCCTTCAGAAACCATTTTAATATTGTTAAAAATGTAATCAGCCTAATCTGTGTTAATATTGTTAACTCAAATTAAAATAATTACAAATAGTTGTTGGTAATAGTAATAAAGCTGAAATAAAATAAAATATAAATATTACATGGAAAACTTAAAATTAGAAATGCTGCCTTGGTAATTAACTGAAATAATTTGAATGACTAAAATCTGGTAAATCACTAAACTGAAATAAAACATAATTTGAAGCTGTACACAGAACTAAAATGACTAAAACTTAAACTAAATTTAAATGAAAACTGAAAATATAATATAAATAAATACTTTAATAGTATATAATAATACTATAATAACAAATAATAACAGCAAACTAGGAAAATCCTAAGAAAATAAACGTGGTTACACTTTATTTTGATAGTCCTCTTTAGATATTCTGTTGACTATACATATACATGCCAACTAACTCTCATTAGAGTATTAGTCGAGTATTAGTAGACTTTTAAGAGTAGGATTAGGGTTTAAGGGTTAGTAGAATATGTTGATATGGGCTTGCAAAGTTACTTATAGTCGGTAGAATGACTGTTGGGGAGCATCAAAATAAAGTGTTAGCAGATATTAAGCAGACAGTCTACTAATGAGAGTTAATTGACATGTAGGGGACCATCGAAATAAAGTGCTACCGTTTTTACAGCATGAAGATCAGTCCAATGGTATGGCAAGATGCTTAAAGCCAGGAGGAAGGAGAGAAACCCAATGACAGCAGGACCACGCAACAAATGTGTGACTCAGAAAACCCACAATATTTACTGGGTTCTCTGGTCTGTCATTTATTGGGCACTCCTGAGCACATTAAACAACACACCAGAGAACTCAGTGAAAATCGGAGAAAATAAGAGCAAAATATGGCAGACTCCACTGGCAGCCGCACACAGATGTGCTGTTCAACGTCTCTACTGCATCTCATGACGGAGCTCTCCGACGGCTACAGAGGTGTCATTACACAATACTGGCTAATGCAGCGCACCAGACCAGTGTCTGGCAAAAGAGGAGAACCAAACACCTCTCTCAGGTTACTCACAGATTTCTGATCTAGCACACAGTCACACAGTCTTTGTTTACTTTATGATTTCATATTGACTAATATTCAGTCTTAGAATTCAGATCTTCATCAATGCCAAATACAGCACATTACACAGAATTAAACACCTGAAAATTATCCCCATTTGTGTTTTTGGTGTTTGTTTAATGAAATGGGGGGGGGGGGTCTAACAAAGGTTGCAAGGCCAAATCATTTACAAAATATATTGTATTTACTGAGAGCTACAGCAGTGTGTGGCAATTTTTCTTCTTTCTCCATATTATTCCCTGTGTCCAACACCTGCCTGCAATCATTCAGTTGTTTATGTATTGTTCTGTATTGTTTTAATGAAGTGTACATTGCTAAATAAACAGAATCTAAATGTTTAGCTTGAGTTTCCCAATCATTATGACAATTTAGCATTTTGAGTGCAAGTACATAGAGCCTAATTGGACCTCAATATACACGAAACCGCATTAAAAAATATAATGGTGATTGATAATGTATTTATTTCTCATACTAAGTGTGGCACCAAGTTTAAGACTTGGAGTAGAGAGGAATTTGTTAAATTCCCCAACCAGAAATCTTACACTTTGGTACATAACAGCACTGTTTTTGCTACAGACATAAACGATGATAGACTTACAGGGAAGTAGGGACACAGAGCAACATCTAAAGACCAGTGCTGTGTTCAAAATCACCCCCTATACCCTCATTCACTATGGTTCATGTGTTTTTGGTGGTTTCTGTTTGCTGTTTAATCATTATTTGAAACGTAGCAAACTGGCAGCTCCAGCTAGACTGGGTAAATCCACATTTTTATTAGAAAATCAAGTTCATTTTGAAATATATCCCAAATGCAGGTTTTTTTTAACCCAATGCATTTACAAACAAGAAGGATGAATTTTGGGAATTCAACTTCCAGGTCGGTGCAATGCATTTCATAGCAACCGTGAAGGCAATGTTTGTATGTTTTATTTTGTGGTTGAGTCTGAGATTAAAATCAGTGCAATTTCCTAAGAGACAACGCTCTGAGTCCAATGGAAATGGAGTGTCCAATATTTTGGCCACTCTACTTCTAACCTCTTGCCAACATTTTTAACTTTACTGCACCCAATTGCAGAATGCAAGAATGTAGTTCCTTCTAAGCCACATTTGAAATATTTCACTTCTGGATTATAACTATGCAGCTTTTATGGTGTGTAATATGGTTAGTATATAATCCAGTTAGTGAGTTTGAATCTAGACTTGATTCAAATAATGGCTAAGTTCCAAATCCTAGTGAGAACGCAGTAGCCAGACAGCAAGTAAATCACCAAGTTTTTTTGATCGGGGCCAACCGTGTCACTGCATTGTTCTGGAATAAAAAGCATTTGGTCCATAGCGATGTTCAATTCATATTCCCATGTCTCTCTTGATTTGTCAACACGCAGAACTGAGTGAGCTGAAAGTATATTTTGGACAAGAGCGCTCCAGAATATTGTGTGACCTCATATAACTCCTCTATACTTGTCAGTTTAGGTAAAGCCTTTGATTGCCAAGACTGCTCCTTGGGAAAGATCTTAGTTGTAACAAATAATATGCTTGTTAGATAGATCATGTTTGTTTGTCATTTACATTCTCTCCTCCAAGAGTACTTTCAAACAAAGATGCAACAAATCACGGTTTGTGTAGTCGTATAGTCTCTAGATGAATTACTATAATCAGTTTAATGGATCAGTTTATGGCAAGGACAAAAATACTCTGCAGTGGATGTTTTTCAGCCAATATTGCAACATTAGTTCAACAAGTTAGCCTGAGGTTTATGGTGAAGTGCTTTCACCCAATTTAATATGTCCAAGTAAATCTTGAATTTACCACAAAAATAAAAAAAAAGAATGTACTTGCAAACTCATGAGAAGAATAAGGCATTAATATGTGCTTTATAAATACTAATAAACAGCCAATATCCTAGTAATATGCATGCTACTATGCAACTAGTTAATAGTGAGAATTTAAAGGTAGGATAGGTAGGATTTGGTTAAAAAACTTTTTTTCCAAATTTGTTTAAACTTTTTTTATATATCAATACATAATTAAAATGTAAGTACTCAGAAAAAGAAAGTATAAAAATTGAGTGTCTGTAGACCTCTCACGACTGTTTTAAAGACAGCTCATTATTTCCATTCACTCCACCTTCTCCCTTCTGGGCTCTTTCCAAAGCCACGCCCCCAAAACACATGAACGCGCCACGCCGACCACGATCAGCTCAGCTGAAAGACGCATTATTTACCTGAGGCGAGCGGAGAAGAAGTGCATGTAGTGACATCATGTCAGAATCACATGTAATAAAAAATCTAACTTTATCATTATGAATATAAACAAATAAGATGTCTTTTAGTACTCACTCTCAAGCTAGAATAACGATACTGGTAAAGTTTAAAATACACACACAACACAGTGTCTACGACACACACAGATACAAGATAAAAACATCAACATACATTGATAGAGTTTATAAAAACAAACCAAGGGCCGAAATAAATGTGCAGGTAAAGTTCCCGGTGAACATGGTAAAAGAGTTTAGACAGAGGGTAGTAGTAGCTAAAGCTAACTTAGTTCTAAAAAAAGTTCCTGGATGCGGTGTACTAGCTTTTACACATGCATTTTGTTATCTAAAGTTACATTTTGCGAAATTCAACACGACAGCGATCAACTTGAGCTAGGCATATTGAGTATTTATCATCTCTACTAATGGTTCGCTAAGTGTATAACATTGTAACTTTATGCTAAGTAATGTTATGTTAGCTATATTAGGCAGCTGCGTGTGCTAGTGAGACATGCTTCATGAAAACATAAACCAAAAAAATGTATAATCAAAATGAAAGATTACCTGTCCAGCAGAAATACAGCCTCTTGAACTCAAATCAAACGGGTGCGCCAGGTTTTCACAACAAAATCCGCCCAATTGCTACTCAAAACTAGCCCAAAACAAGCCCAATCGTGTTTCTCCGGTAAAAATTTGCGTTTGAGGGGTAAAATGTGTCTTTTTGGTAGGGCTGCCTGCTAAAATTCGCAAATCCCGGGGCAAAATATCACATAATTGGGGTCGCTTCAATCCGCGGACATGAAAAACAGCCCGCGGCAACAGTGTTTGAAGTAGCCCGACTTGGCAACACTGGGGCGTGCGCATGTGGGCAGATCCTGGAGCAAAAGCGGCGGTAGCCATGGTAGCGAGAGAGAGTGACAGTCGCCCAAGCCAATCACTTGTTTCGGCCCGAACGAAAATAATGAGCGGTGTTTATTGCAGATTAAAAAGTCTATAGTCACTCGATTTTTATACTCTCTTTTTCAGAGTACTTAAATTTTAATTATGTATTGACATATAAAGAAAGTTTAAACAAATTTGGACAAAAGTGTTTTAGATCATTCTTACCTACCCCACCTTTAAGTAAAGTGTTACCCAAATATTTAATTAGTCACTTGACTTTGCATCCATTACGCAAAACACTGCAAGATGCTTGAAAGATTTGGTCAGATCTCTAACACTGAAAATGGGAAATTTTGAAAACTTTGTAGTAAATATAAAAGTGGAGCAACACAAGTCTTGCATGCTCAATATGTACTTTTGAATTATGAATTAAAGGAAGATTACGAATCACAGCCTGTTTTATGTCAGACGCAGAGTGCAAACTGAGAGCCTGGGCTAGTGCTGCTCAAGTTAAGATAGCAAAACATCATGACTGCATGCACTTTATGCATAAATACTTACATATTGTATATATTTATTGTAAATAAACCATACTTTGAATCATTAAATCATATTTAAAGGGGCTATAAGACTCGTGTCATGGTGCCCTCCGTGGCAGACGTGTTTGCTTGTTCCTCTCTTGAACTTGAACTATATGTAGAATTCAGAAAACATTGTTAATAGCGACACCGGTGGCCGTTAAGTGAACTTCCACCAAAGTAAGTAAAAAGAAGCTTGAAATATATTTGCAGTGATGTACTGTTAGCGAACCCCCAACGCCGATCACGCTGCTGAGAGCAACATTAAGATGAAGTCAGGAACAAAAATTTGCTCTCTTGAATCGCTCTTGCGGTACTTTATGACACCATGTCACAGTGACATGGTGTTGGCGGACTCAAGTCGGACAAAATTCTAACTAATTATAATACACTGCTTCAAATCAGCCGCTGATCGGTCTGCGCAATGCTGCATGACACATGGGCAAGGGAATCACATGGCAAGATCACATGAGAGCAAGGGAATCAGATGACAAAAACGAAAAAAAAAAAAAGACCTGACCACAAACAAAACCCAAACTGAAAACAGATATGATAACTAGAGCACTGTCCCTGAATGAACGCATGAAGTTTGGCCTATAATAATACATTTTGGGTGATCACTCTGCTGGCAATGGCATGATAAAAGGAAAAAGATATTGTTATAAGAACATCACTGGAGAAGGATGTTGTTGTTTGAACTGTTATCATGGTATAAAGCATTTTGGATTCCTGGGCCCTCATTTATCAACAGTGTGTAGAAAAGGTTCTATATTTTGTCCTACAGATGAAATTTAGAAGGTGCCTAAGTACAAGAAAATCGCACACAGTTCTTGCGCACATGAGTAAGCAATCATTGTTGATAAATCCTGCATGTGCGTAAGTACCATGCTCGTTCACGTTCACGGTCATTAGCATTCGGAAACGCCTCCAAAGAACCATATATGGTGACAACACTTCCCTTTAAAAATCACGTGATTGTGTTTTTCCTCACCGCAATAATGGCAAAGGGAGCAAAGAAGAGAAACTTCACAAACAGAATGAGTCACGCAATGACGTTTAACAACAACAAATTTGCATCACAAATGATTTGCATGTTAACAGAATGAAACCCTTTTTATTTAATCATTAAATACGTTGGTTGACGGCGCTTTTATGGCGATGTGTGTGCAGTCTATGGCTCCAATTATGTTTGGGAATCTGGCGATAGCATGAAAGCCCCATTTTATTTCGGCTTGTTGAGGATTTCGGTAATGGAACTTGATGTAGGTTGGGGCCAAGGAAATAATTGCATCCAACATTTGTCACAGCTGTCTTTTATAGGGTTTGACTCCAATTAAGCATCGTGTTTAAAACTACAAAAATGATAAATTGAGTGTTTTATAATTACAGGAAACACAGGACATATGTGGATTGCATAATGCATACTGTGACACTCTTAAATGCTTTTTATGTGTAGTGTCGCTATTCTACCACTAGATTCTCTGCGTAAGCATGCTCAGAGGTGTGCTTATATTTACACACATTTCTACATATAAGAACAAGTTGGTAGAGCCCAAACTTTGCGTGAAACTGTTCTTGCGCAACCATTACACACAAATCTGTGCGCACGCACAGTTGATAAATGAGGACCCTGGTCTTTATGAAATTATTCCTAACTGTAGATAATATAAATATTACGATTTTATTAAGTAATTTATGTTAAGCTGTATCGTTATTCTATTTTTAGTTTGTATGCATAGCTATTTGAGAATTATGAGTACAATATAAGTCAGTTTCTTCCATTCTTAAATTGACTACCCCCTAACTTGGAAAGGGGCTCAAAAACATTCTTGGGTTTCCCCACGTGTGGTTATCTTGTAAATACAATCATTCCCACATGACTTGATCGAGGGCAGTATAACCTGTCTATCTTCATCAGTCGTCTTCCAACAGTGAACATTTTAGTGCAAACATAAATCTATTCAGAAAAATAGAACCATGTTTTTTTTCTATAAAGCATACTATTGTCTGAGAGGGAAAAAGGAATCAGTTTCACTTTACCTCAATTTGTTCTGCCAAATCACATCACACAAATGTACAGGACAAATACGGCAAAATGCAAACACTTGCTAACAGTAGCTTATCCTGATTGTCTATCATTACCGCACGCTTCCCTAAAATATACAAACATATTGCTCAAAATGGGATGGTTTGCAGTAAGTTGCCAATTTGATTGGGTAAGATGTTTCTTTACAAATAGCAAATTGATTCTTGGCTGAATGTGCTGAAATTTCAGCTGTGAGTTTGGCCAACATGCCACTACGAATTACGGTCCAAGATTGGCCCAAAAGCTGCTTGCCATAAGTAAACCAGATTAATGCCAGGAGCAGACCAAACTTCACCCACAACTTCTTCCATCTCCCCAGAAAACTTGCCCAAAACCGAGGAAAAGAATCCTCAGATGTCAGTCGGAAAAGAGCCAAACTGCAACCACCTTTACCCCAGAAGTCAACCACTGCTCCTTAAGATTAATTAGTTGTGAATTAGGAGTACCCAATGTAAGTCAGAGTTGGCCCAGACTCTGTTGCTTGGACAACTTGTGGAATAGCATTGCTAGCATTACCATGGTCATGGGTTTGCACTGCAAGTCCTGAAATATTTTTTGCATAAGTATACCTAAGCTTCTAGCACTACAAACTTCAAAGTTCCTACATTACAAAAGATGTATCAGACTACAATTCATAATGCAACGAAAGTCTCAGCATACAAAAGTAGCCACACATTATAATACATTATTTGTTATTTGCAAGCAACATTTAGATTGCAAAGGTTTCAATATAGTCAAATAGATTTAAACTTTTTTGGAAAGCCCTTAACTCTGAAATTATAATATAGAGCGCTTATGGCTTGCTCAATTTATGTTTGCGCAAAAAACCCTACTTTATTCCAATTAAAGCCACAATATGTATTTTTCACCACAAGAGGTCGTTTATTCAAAACAAAGGTGTCACTTGAAGACACCTTGATTTTGCAGAGCTTTTATTATGCTGCAGACGACTGCTTCTGTATTTTCCGGTCATGTGTATGTGGGGTAACACAGAGTTTTATCATATTAGATACATTATTTGAGTGTGTTGAAAGTTGTTATAATGCTACTCTGTGCATTCACTTGGCAGCTACTATGAGACACTTGTTGCACACTGCAGTAAGCTAGATCGATATTAGGCAATAGGCATGGTAAAACATGGCACTCATGGTAAATCAAGAAAATGAGATTTAAACAATAAAACTAACTGTGTTGAGCTATATAACAATGATTAGTGTTCTGTCAATGAATGTATCAGAACAGTTGCTCATCTGTCTAATAAAACATACAATATAAAGCGTCTTTGGTGTTTCCATGGTTTCTACAAAATAAAACGAAAAGAAATCGAGGGTATTGCGGGTGTTATGTCATTGATAGGTGACGCACGGACACGGTCCGTGTCCTGGTTAAATGAGCTTATTTCTCTGGCATAGAAAGACGGATGAGCAACTGATTTAAACATTTAAGTACACAAGTCAACAAAATATACTTAAAGCTGCAGTCCGTAACTTTTTTTGGGTTAAAATGATCCAATATCAATTTGAGAAAGTACACAACAAGCCAGTATTCAATATCTCCTTACCTTAGCCCCATTGACAACGGTAGGCTTGTAATAATGTGTTATAATTAGAGTGGTATGGTGGATTTTCGTGGGAAATTCAAGCATGTCTTTGTGTCATTACGTTACGTCTGTTTACATAAAGAAGGAGTCCGGCTAGTAGGCTATCGCATGTGAGGAGCGGATCATTTATAGCCTTTTCTCACAGCAGCTGGAATAATAAAAGGGTTAGTTCACCCAAAAATGAAAATTAGCCCATAATTTACTCACCCTCAAGTCATCCTAGGTGTATATGACATTCTTCTTTCAGACGAATAAAATCTGAGTTATGTTTAAAAACTCCTGGCTAATCCAAGCTTTATAATGGCAGTAAATTGTTGCTCTGTTTTTGAAGTCCATGAAAGTGCATCTGTCCGTCATATAACTGCTCCACTCTGCTCCGGGGGGTTAATAAAGGCCTTTTCTTAAGCGAATCGATGCGTTTGTGTAAGAAAAATATCCATATTTAAAACTTTATAAAGTAAATTATCTAGCTTCCGGCCGATCGCCTTCTGTATTCAACTTACAGAAAAAGTGTAGTGTCTCTCGCAGTTTAAAATGCTTACGCTACGTCTGACGAGCGTAACTGGTGTGCAATATAAAATAAAAGCTAATTTAAAATATGAATAAATGCTATAATAGTATATAAATAATACTAAAATAACACTAATACTAAAAATACTTTTTAGGGCTGCTGAATGGGAATGCTAATGGAATAAACACAAAATGTAAATGTAAGGACTTTATTGCCCCATTCAGTACCAAGGTTTTAAGTACACATTAAGTATATTCAAAGGGATCATGCTTGCAAAGTGTTGGCAAAGCATTTGTGCCTGCGTGCTTGCGCAAAGCATGTTTCTGACATGTTTATGTCGCTTTGGATAGAAGTATCTCATAAATGTCCTATATACCCAAGGACACACATACACACTCAAGCACACAGTGGCTGGCCTGCTCGGACAGTGAGTGGGTGTGAGAAGGTGATAAGCATCCCTTCGGCTAGAGACTCTCCAGTGGGACATGACCTCCTCCGAGTCTCCCACAGACCACCAGTGGAATTCACTCATCAATCATATCTCTCCTAGCTCCAGATGCGTGTGTGTGTGTGGGGGCGACGGATGGATCAACAGGTCCATGAGATTCTCGTCAAACGTTGGATGGAAAGCAGCAGCGTTCAGGGACGCGGCTAAACAACACTTTAACATCTGGGTGAGCTGGCTGCTGAACACAAACTGTGTGTTTTGAGAGGGAAAAAAGGGTTGGAGGAAAGTTTAAAGGAATTGTTGACCCAAAAATGAAAAATCTGTCATTATCTAATAACCCACGTCGTTCAAAACTCGTAGAACACAAAAGGGCTTTTCACACCTGCAATTGTTAACTCGCCAAGCTGAAAAAAGGACAGCTTAACCAGGACCAGCCTGAGCTATTGTGCTACTTTTAGCTGATTCAGATTGGTCGAGCTGGTCTCCCAACCTGATTTCAGCTGATTTAAGCATAATTTCTCCAAACAAACTGCAACAGCAAACTGTTACAGCTTGGGAGACCAGTTTAAGGGTTAGTTCACCCAAAAATGAAATTTCTGTCATTAATTACATACCCTCATGTTGTTTCAAACACGTAAGACCTCCATTCATCTTCAGAACACAAATGAAGATCTTTTTGATAAATCCAGGAGCTTTCTGACCCCACATAGACTGCAACGTTATTACCGCTTTCAAGGCCCAGAAAGGTAGTAAAGACATTGTTAAAGGTCCCATGGCATGGCATTTTTCTATTATTTTATAATGTTTCCTGAGCTGTACTTATATTGTTAGTATGACTTTTACATCATAAAATGTCATAATTTAGAAATAAAAGGCATTTTTTCTATACTGCTGTTTGCCCTGTGGCTGAATGCCCTGCTTCAAGAGGCGTGTCTGCTGTGAGACTTCAGTAAAAACACCCACTGTTGTGATTGGCTGACATCTTTGCATTTTATATGAGCGGAGGGGGCGTGGTTTATCGAGGCACGAGCAGGCACGAGTCTGCCAGGGAGACGGATGGACCTGAGTTCACTTCACATCAGTTCTCAGCATGTCTTAACTGTTTTAGTTACAGCATATACTTTATATTAGTCTATTTCTAGTCGGAGGGACTGTCACTCATGTCAGAAAGTTAGTAACTTTAGTAAATTATGGATCAGCGCTGACTGGAGACGCGAACCGTTTAGAACGATTCAGTCCGATTTGGTGAACTGATTCGGTTCACTAAAAAGAACTGGTTCAAAAGAAAGATCGTTCGCGAACCGGACATCACTAATGTATCAGAGACTGAGCTCAGCGATTGCTAACAAAGTTATTTATAGTAACTACTGAGTTATGAGAGCGCTGTCAGTCAGCGCGAGTTTATTGTGTTTGTATCTGAGAGTTCTGAATAAACAGTCACACCGAGTCCGTCTCTTCATCATTATTCTACCAACTTTGTAACACATGCAAAGTACCATTACAGCTGTCGAGATGAACGAGTTAAAAGTAAGTGTTGATAATAGCATTATTTTTTAAAATAAAATAAAAGCGTCAGTGACGCGCGTTGAGTACACAGCGCAAACAAAGACACAACAGCAGTAATCGGATGTAATCCAGTTTATTGTGGGGCTAGGCTGGCTAGCCCGGATATGCTCAAGCTTACCCCCCTTCTGCTTAATCTCACGCCGCGTTTGGTGCCTCCGCTGTGGGCCAGATGCAGTACTGTGGGTCGGGGATGTTGAAGGCCGAGCTTCGGCGTGTGTGAGGTTTATCTCTGCTGATGTTGAGCAGAAACTCATGACTGTATGCACATTTTAGAACCGATAGACGCGACGAGGACGTACAAAAACACTGACTCACAAGATATAAAACACGAAAACACCGTTCTGTCTGGAGAGAGAGAAGCCGCATTGTGTGCACGAATAATAAATAATTAGCTACACATCAGAAATCACTGATCACAGATCAGAAGGAACTGAAAAAAGACTTCTGTTTTCATTTGTACATCCAAACACTGAGAAACTGCCAGCGTTCACTCGTTCACAAGCAATGATGCAATGATCTCTCGACGAGCGTTTGCATGGGCGTGCCAGATTCTCTGGGCGGAGGAAAGGGAGGAAACCGTGCCTGCTTGGACGTCAAACCAGGAGACTTCAGGATTGGCTAGTCTGGCCTGTCATTTTCTCAAAGGCAGAGAAAGACAGCCACAACTCGGTTTTACACCGATCAACATTTCTATCCACTTGGGGACAATATTCAGGCTAGGGGAACTCATATTAATGTTGAAAAACCTCATAAAATGAAAATTTCATGCCATGGGACCTTTAAAATAGTCCATGTGACTACAGTGGTTCAACCTTAATGTCATGAAGCACCAACAATACTTGTGGGTGTATTTTACTTCATAACGTGTTAGATATGGATATTTTTCTTACAAAACCCCATTGATTTGCTTCAGAAGCAAACACCCCGGAGCCATGTGGACTGGAGTAAGTTTATGATGGATGGATGCACTTCCAAACTCGTGGGCCCTGTTCACTGCCATTATAAAGCTTGGAACTGTCATGATATTTATAACTCCGATTGTGTTCATCAGAAAGATGAAAGTCATATACACCTAGGATGGCTTGAGGGCGAGTAAATCATCAATAGTAAATTTTCATTTTAAAGTGAACTACTCCTTTAAGCTCAGTGTGGCAAACTCTAAAAGGAGGTCAAAGCAGCTCTTTTTTATTCAAATAAATCAGATTGTGACAATATAAAAAAAAGTGATTAAAAGAAAGTACCATAAAAGTGGTCCATTTTAGACATGCACTATAGAGTCTTGTGAAGCCATGCGAAAACATCATGTGAAGACCAGACAAGTCAGTAAATCACAGATTTTCATTTTTGGATAAACTATCCGTTTAAGGAATGACAGCGCTAAAAAAAACATTGGAAAGTAAAAAAAAAAAAAATTTGCTACACGTGGATCGAAACCCTCTGTTATCGCAATCTTAATCTGTGGGAATGATATCACTCAAATAGACGCAAAACACACACTCTTCCAAGTCATCCTACTAAAATGTCTTTCCGCTTTTTTGACTCTCATTTTCAGACGTTTGCTTGCAACTTCATCCAAGAGGCTGGCTACTCTAACAAGCTGTGACAAACACAATTGCGTTCTGCTAGTGATGTGAAGATCAAAGTTGTCAGGGAAGTGAGCCATATGGCCAACGCATGTACGGCCCAAGAACTCTCAACATAATCAGCCACTGTCTGATCTTCTGCACGGGACAAAAATTAAAGCCAAATGTTCTGAGGTGTTGAGCAAAAGCGTGAAATTTTCCTAATGCAACGCACAGTGTTTGATATTCACAACTTCATTGGTCTTCCAGAACTGCAGGTTTTTATGTTAAGTTTATAACATCAACTAGTATATTTTCCTGTTTTTGATAACTCTCTTCCAAAACCTTGTGAGCTCTCGAACAACATTATGCTAACTTATAAGACATATTATTGGATGCATCTTTTATGCATAAGTCAATCCCAGAATGCACTGTGACAAGCACAGCAGAAATATATATATATATATATATATATATATATATATATATATATATATATATATATATATATATATATATATATATATATATATATATATATATATATATATATATATATATACATACACACTGCACACACTACAGTTCAAAAGTTTAGGGTCAATATATTTTTACTTTGTAAAGAAATTAATACTTTTATTCAGCAAGGACAAATCCGTAAAGACAATCAAAATTATTTTGAATAACTATTTAAAAAAATATTTCAAATAAATGCTATTCTATTCATCAAGAAACCTTAAAGAAATGTATGACGGTTTCCACAAAATTATGAAGCGGCACAACTGTTTTCAACATTGATAATAATCAGAAATGTTTCTTAAGCAGCAAATCAGCATATTAGAATGATTTCTGAAGGATCATGTGACACTAAAGACTGGAGTAATGATACTGAAAAATTAGCATTGCGTCACTGAATAAATTACATTTTTATATTTAAATGGAAAACAGTTCTTTCCAATTGTAATAATAATTAAAAAATTTGTGATCAATTAATTTAAAACTATTTTTGATCAATTAAAAGCAGCCTTTGTGATCTTAAGAGACCTTTCAGAAACATAAAAAAATCTTAACCATAATAATGAATGTGTAATATTGTAGGTCTGATCTGAAATCTTATAAGATGCGGCAGCCGCTATATGAAATCAGAAACAGCAGAAGAGTATAGAGGTTTGAGAGAAAATAAAAGCATTGGCTACAGATGTATTGTTGACGAGTGAAGATAAAATGATAAGGTGTCTGCAGCTTTCTCTTCTCGTAATTACAAGATGCTTGAAATGAGAAATACCAGACATGCTGATCCTGTTCTCCTGTGCGCCGCATGTCTCTGGTGGTCTATTCTCAGCATCGCTATGAGACTGTAGAGGTTCTACACAGTCTCATAGCGATAGACGCAGAGACAGACAGGATGAAAGACAGACAAGCAGAGAGATGGAGAGAAAAACAATGCTAGAGATAAAACTCCAGGAATTCATGTCTCTGTTCCAAAACCTAGAGAGCTGCCCAGCCGCCTAGTCAAGACAAGTCAAGTCACCTTTATTATATATATATATATATATAGCGCTTTATACAATTGTTTCAAAGCAGCTTTACAGTGATAACAGGAAAATTATGCATTTCGGCTGTTGTTCAGCTAAAGTAAGTTCAATTGTAAAGATGATCAATTATTAAATGAGGTTATTTCATCTGCAGTTCTGCCAAAAAAATATGCCATGGTCCAGCAGTTCAGTTCTCACACAACAGCGTTAGTACAGTCAGATCAATAGTATTGTTGAATATTAAGTGTCCCAAACTGCCTACGTGCATCTGTTCATGCTTACATTAATAATGATCTTTATACACATTAGAAGAAACAAAATGACCCTTTTTTAGCACTTTACACATGCAAGAAGAACATTATCTGCTACAGTAGTACGTTCTTTAGTTGAGGGCTTTGGACCAAACAGCACATATGAGACATACTTTTGGTTTGGCGAAGGGCGTCTCATGTTTTCATTAAGGTGAGAGCAAAACCACAAAATAGGACTCTTCATCGAAGACCTGGCACATTGTTTCAATGCTATGTCAGTGGCTAGGAGAGCACATGCACAGGACCTAAAATTAGCTCACCTATGCTCTTAAATATTAATTGACTGATTAATATGGAATTGGGCCTACACCTAGACAGCTGCACTCCATTGTACAGCAAATCATAACATACTTCATATGTAACATTATTAGAGAGTCAAGCACTCACTAGACCTATAAATATACATTTAATGGTAAACACTGTCAAATCAGTTGTGTCAACCCCAAAAGGACATAATCCACTGTGACTGTAGCTCAAACAGCAGAATATGGTTCTAGGAAATGAGCAAAGCTGAGAAAATGTAATAAATGCAATGTGAGTTGGTTTAGATAAAAGCATCTGCCTAATGCATGAATGTAAATTTTCTGCAGGGTGAAACTATGAGTGGTGCATGCCTGTGTAAAACTCACCGCCACAACGTTAGTGTGTTCTGGGTGGTTTCCAGATCATTTCTATGTAGTTATGAAGG
The DNA here is from genome assembly GCF_949357685.1 of Gobio gobio. NCBI lineage: Eukaryota > Metazoa > Chordata > Actinopteri > Cypriniformes > Gobionidae > Gobio > Gobio gobio. The sequence continues at coordinate 56,087,199 of NC_137098.1, forward strand.
TGTTCTGAGAAGTTGTTAGCGTGATGGTATGCGGTTGCCAGGGTGTTCTGGGTTGTTTCTAGGTGGTTAAATCAAAAGAGCCCACCCTCAAGTCTCTATGATACTCCTGTGTAAATATGTGTGATTTTCCCAACAGTTTTAGTGTCAGCCAGGCAAAAAAACTGCAAATGTGTTCACAAAGACAAGTAATAGCACACCTCAACAAGCCATATTAATTGAACAATCATTCATGTACATGGCAAAAACAGTGCAGGAAAATTTATGCAAAAAAGTTTAATATAGCACCAGTGTCACAGTTATGTTCCACTTGTTGTAGTTTTCATGGACTATCAGTTGTTTTCATTGGTCACATGTCTGTCTTTGTTCTATTTTCCCGCCACAATCTGTCACCATGGACACTGATCACATTCATCACAGCTGTTTGTAATTTTAGTTAATCATCTGTGTATTTAAGTTCCTGCTTGTTTTCAGTTCATTGTCTGGTATTGTCTTTGCACGAGCACACTCTTTCGTATGTTGGCTTGTAATTTGTATCTTATTATTAAAACCCTGATTCATCTTCGTCTTCATATTCCTAGAGCCCGAGCGTTACAATGAGAGGTTTAAATCAACAGTAATTGATCTATCTATCTTCTTAGGAATTTACTATGCATTCCTATATATTATGGAACACAGAATTTAAAAAAAAATTGTATGCACAAATCAAAAGTAGATGTGTACAAATAATACAATTGTGATATGGACTAGTGCCTGTTAATATTACAGCACAAAAAGGTCAAAAAGTGTACAAGTAACATAAGTTTGGTAATTCCTGTCTTAGCAAACAATTCTAACGAAGTAAACAAAACTTTACTGTATGTGTTGATTGTAGATTGTAATAACCAATTTAATAATAAAAAAGGCAAGAAAAAGATTTGTTAAAGCCGAATGCATATCTAAACGTTTTCTTTTTCCCCTCTTGATTTCACAAGTCTCACTCCAGGCAAAATCAGGAATTCTCATTAGGATCGGCGCATAATAAGACGTCCTAATGGTGCAATTTATATCTTCTCCAAACGGAACAACCGATTGAGTCTCGCCATGAAGCTAATTAGCATGATCCATGACAGCAAGGGGAATTGAGGTCAGAGAAATCAAGATTTACAGATTAAATGAATTCTTCTGACTTATTTGGCCTCAAACTTTTGCGATCCAAGACAGCCGTGACGCATTCCCTAAAGGAAAGAATTCAAATGCAACGTGAAATTCCTGCAGAGTTAACGGCTAGCATTAGCAGGTGCTAACTGTCCTGTACATGTCACTGAGGCATAAAAACCACAAAAATCTGCATTCATCATAATGTGAAAAAGATATAAACCAATCACAGCGCCAAATCAAGCCTGAAATGAGACTGGATGCCAAAAAGTCGACCCCTGCTGTAACGAAATGCTAAAAATGTGAAAACTTCTCTGCTCCTTAGTCGGCAAGAATCTGGATAACGCTCCAAATATGCTCATCAAACCATTCAGACTGGGAGGTCTGTTTTGATTAAACGATTTCTTCCTATCCAACGCAAGGTTAAACAAAGCTGGAAGGGCTTCCAAACTAATAACTCTTTATCATGGACAAGATCAGTGTGATGAAAAAGCTAAACAAGAAAAACCTCATTCTTCTCTCTCTCCCGACATTCCCTCTAGGATATCACTTACAACCACACACTCACATATGAGAAAACACACGACGAGCTCCATCAGATCCAAAACAACCCCTCTCTAATATAGAAGATTGCACAGAGACATCTTGCACCATTGTGCTGGTGCCAACACAAGATGGCAGATATAAATAAAGATGTGGCAAAGCAAAAATTCACAGTTCATAGACCTTAAATGTTCTTACCATCACTGAAAAGCACATCTGCAAGACCACATTTGAGTTATGACGTTTCACCCGAATGCAACTTCACTCATCTTGAGCATGGTAGTAGAATAAGGTAATACTAGGTAATAAAAAACACTTTTCTGTCACTTAAAAGCTTATTTATTCATACTAGAAGTGTAAAGGAATACCACACAGTCTATTCTGACATTTAAAAAAAAGGCTTAAAGGAACAGTTCACCAAAAAAACCTCACATTGTTCCAACCCCATTTGCTGTTTTATATTACCTTTCATGTAGAGACATTTCTGAAGAATCCTTTCACAGCTCTTGCTATACAATGTCAATTCATAGTGTCAACCACTATATTTCAAGAAATCAAATCAATGAACAAGTTGAACAAAATGAAAAAAACAACCCCCAATTCCTACATTTTCCCAGAGAATTATAAAATAATTATTTTTTATATATATTTTATATTAGACAGTTGGCTGACCGTCTGATGCATATGGCACACTTATCTGGAAACACTCCAGGAGTTTCGAAGTCGTCATCTGATTGGTTGAATTCTACAGGATGTCCGCAAGATGTGCGTGTTGCTTTCTTTTACAGTCCGAACAAAACGAACTGTGATTGGTTGAGTTGTTAGTCAGACGGCCTCTGGGCGGTCCTTGGCCAATGAAAGCTGCGATAGAGTCCAGACCTTCTGCCATCAGTCTGAAGGTATGACTATGCGAGACTAGTAGCAGTGTAGTTCAAAATTGAAAACTGAAATTAATTTAAAAATAGGGTAAAAATTAGCATGAACGTTTTTTTTTTCTGAAACATTTTAAATTTGAAACATCGTGTTATTAAATGTAACTACTTGTTTCAAAAATGTTCAGAGAACATTGAAAAGTAACATTCTTTACAAAGCAAAATTATACAATGGAATGTTACCTTAACAATCGTATATAAAACCCGAGAAAAATTCTGTGAACATTCAGAAATAACGTTTTAATAAATTATATAAATAATTTATTATTTATATTAATTATAAATTATTATATATATATATATATATATATATATATATATATATATATATATATATATATATATATATATATATATATATATATATACACACACACATACATACATACATATATTTATATATATATAAATATATATAAATGTAGCTGGGTTAAGCAGCTTCGCATACTAACCATATCACTGATTCAATGGCTGATTATATGTCAGCAAACTCTGTTGAGCAATTATACTTACAGAAATAGTAGGAAATTGTGAAACAAATGAAACCGCTAGCTGATTAGTTCCGGTGAATAAAATTGCATGCTTTCCATCACCATTACCCTTCAGTGAAAGCACCTTATTAAACTCATCTTTGAGATTCCTTGCTTGGCTCTAAAGCGCCCAATGGAAAACATCTTGCAGGTTCAATATTTACATTGGCAAATGTGTGCTAGCCTCATCTGCTCTCAAATATAGAGCTCATTCACGTACATTCAGATTTCAAGTTCAGTGTTTCAAAGGAGGAATACAAAAAGTCACGGCTTGGACTTGGATCCAAAAGATGGAATATATCAGCATGTTCAAGTGTTTGACACATTAAAAGTAAAGTTCTTACCCTCGGTGTGCACTGAAGTGAGCTGAGCTGAACGCCCGGTTATAATTCATTCCCTATGGCAGTGGTTCTCAAATGGTCAGTTATGACTCGAAAATGGGTCACAAATCTGTTTCTGGTTGGCTGCTGACCGCAGAAAGAAACAATGCTAAATGCAAACAACAACATTTAATTAACTTTATCACAAGATACAGCAAAAAAATATATGTATAAGGGAGGCTAAAATGCTTCCGTTTATATTTTGCATCTGTTTTTGGCGACGTACCTCATGCATGGATTACCAGTGTTTGATTTTAAGGTCAGTTTTGTTAGAAAAAACATTTGGTACCGTATGTTTCCTGAAGCAAAACCAGATGGGAACCACTGCTATATTCTGTCGGAGGCTTTCTGAGCAGCAGGCTTGCAATGGGAGTTGTGGGATTGACAGCAGAGCAAGTGGAACGAGAAAAGCTTGACTTAATACATATGAGAGATGAAAAATGTAGCATTTTTGCAATTGTAATTGTGCACAGAAATAATGGAATTATTATTAGCAATCATAGATCACGCTAAATACAACCGTGCTCACATCTTTGAGAAGGTTTCTTCTGTGTAAATAGGCAAATAGAGCTTTCCATCATGTCCTGTCCTCTCTCTACTGTCCCTACAAAACCCATTTTATTTCTATATGACCAAAAGTCAAAACACAACATAATGCTAGTCTTTTCAAAAGGGTAGTCACAGTAATAATAAAACTGTGTGAGACTACTAAATTGCACAAACAGCTGGTGCTTCACTGTCTGTTTATAGAAATTCCTAAAATATGAGTATTACTTAGTCAATGATCCATTTATACTTGAAAGTGGTGAAACGGGTTAAGTAAGAGGGACAGCACAGAACCAGATGTTTTAATGTCCTTAATAGACCAAGTGACCTGCGCACTGTGTCAATATCAATTTCACCCCAAGCGATATCATGAACTTGTCGTTTGAAGAACAATTTTCCTGCTGGAAGAGTCATATATGAGGAAAAACATGCCGTAAAACATCAGCGGAAAAGCAAAAACATCATTTTGCAGCTGAATACATAAATACAAGCAATTTTATGAGCTAACTCTTAAAACAAATCCATTTATCTTTGCAAAAAGTTGCACTCCCAAATCCAGAGACACCAATTGTACTACATCAAGTTAAACACACCAGCGATCATTAATCCCGCGGATCCAAACATTTGCTCAGCGTTTGGCCCTTCCTCTGCCTGCTGTGAAAGAGTTTAGTGATACTAATTCCCAGGCTGCTAATTAATCCTCATGTAATTTTGGAAGTGAAAGCAAAAACGTAAACGAGATGAGATGAATATGAGTCTGCCGTGAATCATTTGGCAAGAAAAAATGAACTAAGCCTCCATCTACCCCCAAACTCGCCGCTTGGAAAATTCATTATGAAAAATATTTTTCAAAGCCTAGAAAAGAAAAAAAACGTACACTTTCCAAAGTAGAATGAATGAATGAATGAATGAATGAATGAATGAACGAACGGAGGAAAAAAATTCAAAGCCTAGAAAAGAAAAAAGTGCACTTTCCAAAACAGAATGAATGAATGAATGAAAAATGTTTTTCAAAGCCTAGAAAATAAAAAAGTGCACTTTCCAAAGCAGAACGAACGAACGATATATAATAAAAAATGCAAATACATAAAAACCTAAAAATACATTTGATAATACAAATGTAAAACCATTATATATAAATGCAATTAATGTTAGCAAGTGTTTATGCTTTTATATATGCTTTTATAGTGTGTGTGTGTGTGTGTGTGTGTGTGTGTGTGTGTGTGTGTGTGTGTGTGTGTGTGTGTGTGTGTGTGTGTGTGTGTGTGTGTGTGTGTGTGTGTGCGTGTGTGTGCGTGTGTGTGAGCGTGTGTTTATATGATTTATGAGGACAAAAAATGTGTATAATGACATGGGTATTACACTGGTATTACAATGTAAACGTGGTTTATGAGGACATGTCCTCATTTTTCAAATAGCTTTAAATCCATACTAAACAATGTTTTATTAAAAATGTAAAAATGCAGAATGTTTCCTGTGATGGGTAGGTTTAGGGGTAGGGGTAGTGTAGGGGGATAGAATATACAGTTTGTACAGTATAAAAACCATTACGTCTATAGAATGTCCTCATAATGTAGTTGCACCAACATGTGTGCATGTGTGCTTGTGTATACATACATTTGTAGATATACATTTGTGTATATATATTAGTGGTGGGCATAGATAATTTTTTTTTAATCTAGATTAATCTCACTGTAATCTTGGAATTAATCAAGATTAAAATGGCTCATTTGAATCCTGCCGAAGGCATTCAGAATGCTCGTAAGTCATCGTTTGTCTTTTTGTAGTTTGAATAATAAATAACTTCTGTCCCTTTAAGACCTGACGCACACATGGATCCCAAACACTGTTCCTGATTGGTTACGACTGTATTTACGTTAAAACTCACCACGATTGTCATTGAGACATTTTTTGAGTGTATTTGACCACTAATAAGCTGGAAAAAGGAGCTCATTTTTGCACTTGTATGTCAGAGGCGGCTTTATTACGGTATGTGTGTGAGCGCTTCAGATGCGAGCGCGAAATCTGCGGGAATTAGTAGAATTAATGTTTTGTGCAATCCCGTGCGAAATTCAGACCGGTCACACCAATACTAGCACGCTGTCATGAAGAATAATCCAGCAGAACACCCGTTCGCAATGTTCAGAGGGTTAACCGGACTGAATGAGAGGAGGCGGGTGCGTGTCAACTCACTGTCGGTCGGAGAGGAGAGCGCAGCTGATATCGATACTATAGAAAATGAGTATTGTATCGTTTCAGATATTTCAGTATCGATACATAGCGGAATATCGATATTTTTGACAACACTAGTAGGCATACACACAGGTTCTTAGACTCGTTCTCTCGCCCCTACAGTGCAAATCGTCTAGGTATACATCCACGCTAAAATATCAGGGTGAAAGTCATCATAGCTTGCGTAGGACCCAGCTCCCAACCCAACTTTGAGAATAGATTAACGGCGATATTTTTTTTATCGCCGATAAGAGTCTCACGTTAACGCAGCACATTTACGCCGATAACGGCCCACCACTAATATATATATATATATATATATGTATATGTATATGTATATATATATATATATATATATATATACACACATATATATAATAAATAATGAATAATAAATATTGAAATATTGCTTTGTGGTTAGTTTCTAATCATCTGATGCATAGCTTTCTGTGGTGGCCATTTATTTCTATGTTTTGGACATTCAGTAAAGTTTAATGACACACAACATTTTACACGTTGCATTCTTGAATAATTACTGAACCTAAATGTATGGAAAAAGCAATGGATCTTTACTGTATGTAAACTTTCATTTTTATGTGCTTCTCAGTCCCTGAATAAGGTGGATCGGGTCGGACAGAGTGCAAATCGCAGCATTTGGCTGATCTCCAAACCACACAGTGCTGAAAAGCATCTCAATTAAAACACTGAATGGCCAACACACACTCTCCTTCATCGTGTCAGGCTCTCAACACTGAGCTAATGACAGAGGTCGGAGGATAATCAGCCATAATTAGTGCAAGGCAATCTTAATGAGACTGTTTTTCTTGACACCTAATGATGCCTGTAAAGAAGTTTGAAAACAATGAACAAAGATTTATGATTCTTACAATCAAACCAATTAACCGTCACATCATTTTTAAGATAACTTGAGTTAAATATTTCTTAATTATTATTAATAGTTGTTGTTGGATTATTAATAACCAACCTGAATAATTGAGCTAACTGTGCCAAAAGCACTAAATCACAAAAAGCAATGCAAAGGAGTACATTTATTCAAACATGCAGCAGCATTTATAATAAAACATCCTATTTGAGGGGATATAAACACATTTACTGCCATGCTTGAACTTCACGGTATTCACATAACAAAAAAACAAAAAAAAATACAATGAGAATCCAAAACTAGTCCCTACTTCAAGGTAAGTATGAGTCTGACTGAAGTAATAGCACACCTCTCTTCAAAAAAAATGCATGATTTGAGGTATCATTCATCTGAAGTTACAGGCCAAAATGTATTCAAATCTTTAACCCCAAGTATTAATGCAATAATAGTGATGCTTGTCATAGTGAAACCCAATAATTATCAAGTGTCACCCAGAATCAGACTCAGTACCGCAAAGTAAAACACAGGGTTGGGAGGGTCGCCTTCAGTCCCCTGCTGCCTTTACCCCATGGGCCAAATACATTAGCTTCTCACCCATTCCATTTCATGTTTCTCAATGCCAAAAGTCCAGTTGTATGCAAATCCAAGCCAAAAACAGCTCAACAGCAGCAGCAAACGATGATTTGACCTCAATTGGCACATGTCGTCAGCCTCATTGCCGTTTATTAAATATAAGCAGAAAATTAGGCTACATTTCCCTAGCGATACGATATCCTGAAGTCACTTCGCAAGTACATGAAGCCTGTTATTTTTCCTCTTAGGTGCTAAAGGCAAGGGGACATCGAGGGGGAGAGAGATTTCTGGGTAATGGGAGGGTGGTGAGGGGTTACTTGGAAGCTGGTTTGTATCTAAAGTTACATACAGTATATTAAACAACTCTAAAGCATGTAGTTACTCTTGAATTAAACCCTGGATCTGCGACTACCATCTTTAACTCTTTCCCCGCCAGCAAAAAACGTTGCCAGCGCCAGCCTTTTTGATAATTTTCACAAAAAATGTAATGGCCCATAGAATATTGTTGTATGAATATCTGAGCATGCAATATATCAAAAGAAAGAGCAGACCCTCTGCTTTTAATCAAAATCCGTTTTATTCTAGCTTCATGCATTCCTTTTTTTAATCAACACTTGAATGTGGATAAGTTTCATAAAAAAGCAACATTTTGAACAAAAAGCTGATGTTTTTGTCAAAGACTACATCCAGATCAGATTCAGAACGATGATCAAACACAGATGGAGTAGATCGAGTCCATCAACACCCCTAATGCTTGCACAGTCCTAGAGCTCGTCCTGGATCGACATTTCATTCAGTAACATTAGATAGTTTTGATTTATGCTGTTTAATTTTGATGATCACGTTATTTCACATATGCATCTACTTACATACGATCGCTTGTTTTTTTGCGTCTTTTTCGCCTGTGTTTGGCGGGGAAGCGGTTTTCTTACAAATAACGGAAAATCAGGGTGTGTGCTTTTGACTTGGACCAGGAAGCAACCACTCAAAATAATGTAGCAACCACCTAGAGGATTCTAATAACTGCACAGCAATGCCCTAGCTAACAACACCCTGGTTACTGACTAGCAATGCCCTTGAAATTACCCAAAATACCCAAAATACCCTGGTAGCCCCTGCTGGGCAATGAAAGAGACAAACGAAAATGGCCATATGGTATATAGAGACTTGAACATCACCGATATTTGATGGTGAGCTCTTCTGACTTGGACCAGTAAGCAACCACTCAAAATAAATGTAGCAACCGCATAGCAACACCTTAGCAACCACCTAGAGGACTCTAGTAACTGCACATCAATGCCCTAGCTAACAACACCCTATTTACCACCTAGCAATGCCCCTGAAAAACCCCAAAACACCCTGGTAGCCACCTAGCAACTGAAGAGCAACACCTTAGCAAACATCTAGAGAATTCTATAATCAGATTGTTAAATTCACTGCTGGGAAATGTAATCGGCAAAAGAAAATGGCCATATGGTATCACCGATATTTGGAGGTGTGCTCTTCTGACTTGGACCAGTAAGCAACCACTCAAAATTGTGTAGCAACCGCATAGCAACACCTTAGCAACCACCTAGAGGACTCTAGTAACTGCACATCAATGCCCTAGCTAACAACACCCCATTTACCACCTAGCAATGCCCTAGAAAGAAAAAAAACAACCTGGTAGCCACCTAGCAACTGAAGAGCAACACCTTAGCAAACATCTAGAGCATTCTATAATCAGATTGTTAAATTTACTGCTGGGCAGAAGGGGGCAATGAAAATTGCCATATGGTATCACCGATATTTGGAGGTATGCTCTTCTGACTTGGCAACCACCCAGAATATCTTAGAAACCACACAAGTAAAACCTTAGCAACCACCTAGAGAACAAACTAGTAACTGCACAGCCATGCCCTAACAACAAACACCCTGACAACCACTTAACAATGCCCTGACAATTGCCTAAACACCCTGGTAGCCACCTAGCAACTGCACAACAACACCATAGCAACCACTTAGAGGGCATTAGTAACTACACAGCAATGCCCCAGCAACCATCACCCTTAGAACCACCTAGCAATGCCATTGCAATCACCCAGAACAACCTGGTAGCCACCTAACAACCACGTAAAATGCCCTAGCAACACTCTAGCAACCACCCAGAACAGCTCTACAGTCATGATGGCAAGTTTTGCATGGGCAAGTACCTAAAAAAAATATCTGGTTAATAGTAGACTGCCATCACAGAGTTCACGGCTCCTTCAACAAACTTGGGTCACCCCCCCAAGAAAAACAATGGAGCAAGGCTACAGTTGTTTTTATGGACACAGGCTGTTTAAGAGACTTCATGCCTTACCCTACGCTTGTTTCTGTACCCTAGCAACGCTCATTGGCAATCGCAGTTGAGTTTTGACGAGGATAATAAGGAATAGACAGTCACTGGTGGATGGTCTTTGGCTGTCTCTCAGGGGCTGATCTAAGGGACAATAAGCCCTTTTTTGTTAGCAATACTGTTGGCTTTGGAACTAAAACTGCATCTGGAAAAGGGGAAGTTACTGCCTGACAACATCTGCTTGGTCTCAAAGTCACTCTCAGTACACTCACTTTTATTCTCACGACTGTCTTCCCAACACTGTGAAAAAGAAAGAAAGCTCTATAATAATGGTTCTTTGCAACAGCAAGGGACACCTGTTATTAAGAACCATTATTTGCTGTTTAGATTCTTGAATAAAGTTCTAGATCTGCGTAAGTTAGAGTGCTATAACTCAAAACCGTTTTCCTATGGCATCATAGGAACTTCAAAGGCCTCCCACCAGTGGTCAGAGTGCTCTCTCTTTGGAGTCACCAAACATACACTCTTAAAAATGCTGGGTTGTTTCAAATATGGACAAACCCAACTGCTAGGTTTCAAATTTTAATTTAAAAATGTAAACCTACAGTTGGGGATGTCCATATTTGACCCAACCATGGGTTGAAAAACCCAGCCATTTTTAGAGTGTATTTTGCACTATAAACACACAAACACAGAAACAGCCGTCCTAGCTGAGTGGAACAAATTATTCATTAACCGAAAAGAGAAGAATAAAGTCTCAAGACCCCTGCATTCTGTTCTAATCTGTTGCACTCTAGCTTTTAAAATGCAAGAACACTATGTAAATGGCACCTAATAGATTAAAAAGCAACAACTATGAAACATTTGACTTGTAAAATAGGGGTCCCCTGACAAACAGTTTAGGAATGGCTGTTCTTTGGCATCACTAGAGCTGAAATTAGTTTTCCTATGGCATCATAGGAATTTGAAAAAAGGAACTAAAATGGATATTCCACCCAAAAATGAACAATATGTCAACATTTACTTTACAACATTTACAACATTAACAGTTCCAAACCTGTATAACAACATTAAAGCAATGACTTCCATATCATATTTCTCAAAATATCTCCTTTTATGTCCCTACATTTTTAAAACAACATGAGGCTGAGTAAATGACAGAATTTAGATTTTTGGGAGCACTATTACTTTAGGATTATTATTGGCATTTGACATTGCCATCTCATAAGAGAAATATTGACTTATATGAATGGTAACTTATAGGGACTTTTATGCTGTATAACCAAAACATGCTCTTATGACATTCCTCAGCTCTAAAGATTGAAATAAAAATAGGGAATATTCTGATATAATCAAGAGTTTGAATTATGCAAAACATAGAAGTAGATGTTAGAATATTTTGATTATATTAATATGACAAAAATACTAATAGATAATGGAATTTTAGTGCCATGTTTATAAAAGAAGGATTTGTAGCATAATAAGAATAGTCATAAATTAATGTTTTAAAAATAATCTCATAATAGGACTTCTACAAGAAAAAATTCAAAAGTTTTGAGAATAAAGTCAAAATTTTAGGAATAAGGTAACATGACAAGATTAAAGTAGTAATATGATAATAAATAAAAGTTGTAAATGTAAAATCAAAAGCTCTAAAATGCTTACTGCTATTAAAAAAATGTCATAAGAAGAATTATATTAGTATTATATTCATTTTCAAAAATATATAACAATACATTTTAGTGGTTCAGGACTTAAATAGTGAAATAACTCTCTTGACTTGAAGGGCGCGCTGTGTGTGTGTGTGTGTGTGTGTGTGTGTGTGTGTGTGTGTGTGTGTGTGTGTGTGTACCGTTCGCGCTTATATTCATCGATCGTGTGGGCCAAGCAATAAAAAAATAACATTCCAATCAATCGCGGATGGATGAGAGATAAATCATTGTTTGTTTGATTAAGACATTTTCCGAGCCCTGGCTGTGGGCGATTAATTCCGGTTGAGGTTTCCCCACACGCTTTCACTGACAGGGGAGCAGAAGTTCATTAAATATGCAAATCTTATCCAATCCTAGCCGTGGGCATTTACTTCCAAGTCTTCAGTGCGGCACGCCCATTAAAACCAAGCATTTCTTGAGAGAGACTCAAAACTAGGGCAGAAAATAGACTATTACTTATTCATTATGTTTTTGAATGTAAAAACCACACAAATGTCAAAAATTGACCTCAGAAAACAGTATAAATAAAATAAAAAAAGCCAGTTCATGACACCTTTAAATAGGAAAAATATTGAAACTCTTCGGTCATTTTTTGAGCGAGATGCTAACGGTCTAATCAGATTCAATGATCTATGCTAAGCTATGCTAAAAGTGCTACCGCCAGACCCGGAGATTGGCTGAATGGATTCGAAAACGGTAAAACTCAACTGTTTAACTCTAGAGGAGTTGGAAAATGAGCCTATTTTCAAAAATAGTGGAGTGTTCTTTTAAGGTCCCCTATGGCTTCAGGCTTCAAACCCATTTATGTGTAAGAGAAGTCCTGATTCATTCCACTCTTCAAAAAGGCTTCACTATGTATATACAAGAAATAAAACAGGGAATAACCAAGCAATCACTGCATGGAAGATAACACTGACACAAGATGATGCTCAATGCTGCCCAGGCATCGGAGAAGCTTGCATGTGGGTTTTGAGGGGAAAATTAAGGGTTGCTAGCACAACCAAATACATGTGTCAAGAATTTAGGAGTCTGTCTAAAGAGGAGGTGGTTTTGAGAATACACAGATTCTGATGAAAGCTGGCTCATCGTTACCACAGCTGAACTAGACCAGAACATCTTTCCTGCATTAGAGACTTTCCAGCACCTAGCATGAAGAGGAACTGATATCATAAATAAAGTATGTTAACATGCTGTCAGAATGAGTGGACGTTCTGTTTGATGTGCGATTCAGTTGTTTTCCCTTCGTGTTTTAAACATTAAACCATCATTTCCTATTTATCCAAAATCTAAGGTTTACACACACTTCAGACAAGGACATCTGCTTTTTGAATATATATCAACAACTTAGTCTTCGTGAAAACATACAGTACTTGACAGTATCGCTGGTGCTAATCATTTTGTGGTTCTATACACAAACAGATACTTCCAACAGTCCAATGACTTCTTCAACAGACATGAGAAATAACAAACACTCTTCAACTGCTAAAATACCTCAAATAGTCCTTGGACAACCAAGTGTCAAATATACAAAGTCACTTACTTAGATACTGGCATGTGGAAAGTATACAGAGCAAATACCATTAATCAAATATGATTAAATATAAAATATATCAGCCCAGCAGTTATTATCAGTAATAAATGCAGGGCTGTATTTAGTAAAGCAAGCAAAGCAACAACAGAATAAATTCAACAGCCGACGCATTGTAAATTGATTTTCTCAACATTTTCTTATGTACTCCATTCATGTACACCTTGTGTTGCAGAAAGAAAAATGGATTGAGTTTTTGAAACAAAACACAACAGTAAATTACAAGAAAGCAGTGGCATTAGCAAGTTAAACATGTTTAACCCTTAAATGCATGAATGTTTCGGCAATCATTATTACATATTCTGGTCTTTAGAGACCCGGGTCTATATCTATCTCTACCAGTCACGATAAAATAAAACTCTCCTGATATAAGAGTAAACAGTCCTTGCTCTGCAGTAAATCGCTGAGCCATTTCAAGTTTTGCTGATGATACTTCCTATTCTTTTGTTTTCTGCCAGCAGTAAATGAGTGAAACATCACTTCATCCTTGCATATCAGACATTGCCACCTTGTGGAATAAATTGGCCTTTAATTGCACTTATTCAGTCATCTAAGATTCAGTTATTGTTGTGCAGAAAAAAATATACTTACACTGTTACACACCTCGGGTCGTTAGCAACCCTATACAATTTCTAAAGAAAATGAATCGGAAAACAGGCGTTCTTTTATAATTTTATTAGATTTTGTTGTTATATTGTTTATAATGAATTGATTGAGGAATAGTACAAAGGTTTTTAAAAAACGAATGAGGAGGAGGGTAGTGAATGACATCACGGGTCACTAAAGACCCGAGTTATGTGTTTAAGGGTTAACCTTACGTGATGTATTGAGTTGGTGGCAAGCGCATGGTAAACTGGGTGAAAAGATCCTTTTTGAGTAAAACAACAAAATCAAGCCTGCCTGTTCTTTTGACTCATGCAGTCTTACTGCATATCGCCACCTACAGGCATTTTGCACAATCAAGCTCCATTCATTCACCACAACGGTAACTACCAAAACTCCAACATAGCAAACTCCTCTAAACCCCAACATAACAGAACATTAAACTCCAACAGCTCTCCCTCTTTTCTCAGCTTGCTCAAAAACACATAAAATAGCACCTAATTTCAACATTTACTCTCCCCATCCAGTCTCATGCAAAGCATGCTGGGAACTACACATCCTCTGCCCAGTTTCAGTTATGCTACGTTAACACTAATGGAAATTATTGAAGAAGTCCCAACACAAATGAATTGAGTAAACTTCTGTTTTGCAAAAGTAAATGGACTGCGATTGAGTGTCATTAAGAAGCAAAATCATGTCCTCTCATTCAGCATATTAATATTCACTAGCAGCACTGTGTGCCATAACCTTTCCATGTGATCCATGGCATTTAATTCTAACAAGATATAAAACCTCTTAAGTTACATTCCTTTCAGATTGTAGCTATATGCACGCTTCACCAAAACAGGAAGAATGACAAGTTCGTAAGTGAACCATAAGTGAAGAAGAAGTCAGGAGAACAGAGGCACAGCCAACATGTGTATGTGTTGGAGAAGAGCCGCAGTTCTTCTCTTCCAGCCCCACAACTTAACAGCACACTAATACAGATGTGCGAGGCTCTGCTTGTAAATCTCCCCGAATCAGGAAATACAACACAACTGGAAATTTCAGCAGAACGTATTACAGCCGTATCAGCTTGCGCTGCAACCGCTGAACCCTCACGACTGTCAGGTCTGGGAACTCAGAAACGAGAGGACCACAGTGCTCTATCCCAATATGTCCCGCTGTACACCTCCCTATGGGCGGAACAGATCCCTGCTAATGCTCAGATTTGGTTTGCAATGAAAAATGTTTCAGATTTAAGAATCAGCACGATTCTATCCATAAAACCTGTAGACTGTTACATAAAACCAGCACTAACCAGGAAAACCAGTAAAGATGTGCTTGCATATACCTGAAATATAGTATCGGGTATATACATGAAATATAGCTAATATCTGGAAAAAAGACATTTATCAGGCACGTGATGAGCAAAGGACAAAAAATAAAGTGCTGTAAAAAAAAGTATTTCATAATAATAATGTATTATTATAATAACGCTGAAAACATTAAATTATAGCTGGCACCGCTTGCTCTTGCAGTGAAGCAATTTATTTAAGCATGAAATCACACAGAAAACACACTTTGTTTGGTAATTGTTTAAGGCCTTTTTATGATTCACTTCATACTTCTCAGGTTGGAAAATATGGAAATCTGTATCTGTATAAATATGGAAAAACCTGATTTATAATTAAACAATTAGCTTCTGAGAAACTATAGTAGGTAGGAGGTCATAAAGGCTAATCTTTGTGCATATACGTTTGGAATCCCATCAAATTTAGAAAGCGTGAACGTCAAAAAATAAATAAAAATAAACACATACTACACCCATATGTGGTTTGAAATCCTATTCAAATCTCATATCTGGAAATCTGTTTCAGTCTGACTGCTCTCATTGGATTTTCTTATGTCACTTTCTCACACCACGTAAAACGTAAACATGTCAGGCGTTGTTGCAGAAACAAGGTTCTATCTCATATCCACAATGGTGATAGTTCACTGATAAGTTTAAATCTATAACATTTTGGATATCAGCTTAGATTTTTAACCGTTACACCACACCACCTCATAAATGTCATGAAAGTTAGAGAGAATAAAAATCCCATAGCCTGTATAATTATGAATTTTATTTTATTTTTCTTTCATTCAAGTAGAGGACCCAGCAAAACTTTGTTTGGCTGTGTTCAAACTCTACCATATATATATATATATATATATATATATATATATATATATATATATATATATATATATATATATATATATATATATATATATATATAAACGCTGGATTTCAGCATTCGAAATCATCTGATGAGACCAAAGCCTAATGAAAGATACAGACACATGCCATGTTTGGCCTAGATTCCGGTCCGGTCACTGCCGCAAACAGTGCCAACCTAACTAAACACACATTGGCTGATGTGAATGATAAAAGACAGCTTGTAGTGCAGCCCCGACTTGGCTCTGTTCAAAAGCCTAACGAGCTGTAGACAGAATTTAAAGTGATTATAAGCACGCTCTAGATCAGTGTTATTATTGTTAACTAAAATTATTAAATATTGTTTTCAGTTGAAATAAGTTTTGGTCAAAGTACTAAAATTACTCAAAATAAAGCTGTATGGAAATGTATTAAAGTGTCCCTATTATGCTAATTTAAAGGTTCCTAATTTACTTTTGGAGGTCTCCTACTATAGGTTTACATGCATCCAAGGTCAAAAATCCCTTTTTTCATAATATACATTGTAGCATTATGCCTTTTTACACAGTGTCTGAAATGGTTCGATAAAGGATTCAGGGCCCTATTTTAATGATCTGAGCGCATGGTCTGAAGCACATGACGCAGGTGCAATTAGGGCGTGTTCGAAACCACTTTTGCTAGTTTAACAATGGAAAAAATGGTCGGCGCGCCAGGCGTATGGTCCAAACTGGTTGTCCCTAGTCTCTGAATGAGTCATGGGTGTGTCTTGGGCATGACGTGCAATAAACCAATCAGAGTCTCATCTCCCATTCCCTTTAAAAGCCTTGGCGGATTCCATATTTACAAGGTGGAATTTGAGTGCTTCTCCAGAGAGGAATCCTTTTTTTGTATATTTAAAAATGTTTGTGTGCTGCTGCCCTGTGTGTAATAGTAAGCAGAGTGTACGCAGGTTGTGCACCCACCTATAGGTGCATATCACTAACGCGCCCTTTAAATAACACAAAAAATACTGCGCTATTGACTTTAGACCAGGTTTTAGTCGAACAATGGCGCAATCGTTTTCAGTTGCTTCAAAATAGCAGTGCACCAACAACAGACCAGCACGCCCATGGGCGAACATGCGTGAGTGCATTTAAACAACGCGGCGCTGGACGTGAAAACTAGCAAAAAAACACTTGCGTCGCCTGGCGTCGAATTGTGCCGGGTGTATGATAGGGCCCTCAGTCTCTAAACCCCTTCTTTCCGAGAGCATGTTCTGATTGGTCAAACGGCCAAGTCCATTGTGATTGGTTTAGGGCTTACAGCGCGTGACAGAAACTAAATGGCCATCAACCATATCTGAATTTCAGCTCCAGATCTTCCTCAGCACTTGATCCACAGTGTTATGAACAATAACAATGTCGTCTGCTTTACCGTATCAATCCCAGTCCACATCCTTTGGGAGTGCATTCAAAGTGATTTGCTTTCGCAGCACTGAAAAAAGCATCTTCTCGACATGTTGACAACATAAACCAAACTCTTTCAGGCCTCGGCTACAACTACAGTGATTGAAGGTTGGTCAAAGTAGATGTTGTTCGCGGGCAGCCAATGAAAACCATAAGCGGGCATTATGCAAATCTGGTACAAACCTACATGGGTTCAAGCAGGAAAGACTGGACAGGCAGTTCAGAATCGGTTCTCTCTTTTGAAACTTTGCAGACCTTTTACATTCACAAACAGCTATATTACAAAGAATGTTACAAGAATTTTAATATTCGAAAAAGCATAATTGGTAGACTGGGTAATCCCAGCCTGATCTGCCGGCGATTTGATTTCGCCCTGCAGCTCAGGCTGGAAACCTGTAAATGTTCTGTCCTGCTTCCGTTACAAATTTGCAGGGACCAAATACAAACTGGCTTATCCACCTGGCGCGCTATTGTTTAACACGATGATGATAGAAAAACGACGGCAAGCAGCAAACCGCTCATCAATGCTACAAACCAACACGTTTGTTGACACGTTTCCTGCCTGGAGTTTTCGCGTCGCTCTGCAAAGTACATCACCCAGAACGTTGGTCTGATTGGTTGAAGCAAGGACTATCCAATTGCGTACAGAGTCATTTGAACTATGTCCAATGAATGGGAAAACTATGATCATAGTTCAGACTCCCCAGACTAATGTTCGATCTTAAAAGATTGAGCTTGGTCTGGTGATAGCCAGATCCATAATTGAGGCACTTTAAAAGAAATGTCAAAAGCACATACAATTATTAAAGCTTAAAGTAAAATAAAAATGAAAAATGTAAATAAAAAAATGTATTTACAATTTTAATAAACTATAATAGTATATAAAATAGCCCTGCTCAAGATACAATATGAAGACTGTTCCATAATATAAGATATTTTGATCAAATTTGCACAGAAAGCAATCTCACATTAAATTGTAAAAAGCATTTCAAGATGACGCCAGATGAGATTAAAATTCGAAATATCAATAAAAAACTATATTTTAGTATCAATAAAATTCAAACAACAATTAAATAAATAATTCTAAAATAATGCAGTAACTAACATTTACTTTTTTCTCCAGTATCTGTGTGTACAATATATTTTATGCTTTAAAGTATAGTGTCATTAGCAAAATGCTAACATCAAACTCTAATGAAATCAGTTGTGACGTACAAATTAGTCACTTACAAGATGCCATTTCAGTTAGGATGCTGCCTTAGAAGGCAGTTGTCTATGTAGACTGTAGGTAACTCACTCGTTTTTGGAACAGAGCCCATATATTCTCTTGTTATTTTGCATAACAGACCATCAGTTGTACATCCACTTAAAGATGCCATAGTTTCTCACTACCTCACAACAGGCTGTCCTGATTTATTGCCGTCTTTCTTTGCCAAATACATGGAGGGCTATGAGCACAGATGGGACACTTCCCTGGCTTGATTATTTGTACACTCTTGCTATTTAGCAGGGTGGACTTTGCAGTCAGAAAAAGGGTATTACTAATCGGCGTGCAAGCCAAGAGGCACGTCAGAAACCTGGCTGATGCACAGCCGATCAAGATAAGATAAAACAGGCAGGAAAAGATGGGCTCTCTCGCTCTCAGAAGGGTCAAAGGTGAACATCTGTCTGGGACCACATGTGTAACGCTTGCTAGATACTTACAAATAGTGTCCAGTCTAGTCACCCTATGCTAGGAAATTCAAGTAAAACCAGCATCTGAAGATACAATAGCTGGTTTTATATGGTTTATAGCTCGTCTTAAATGGTCATTGGCTAGTCCAAGTTGGTTGATCAGATGGACTTTGTGATTGAAATCATTAAACCACTTTGGTGATCTGATAAACCACCTAAACCAACTTGCACCAGCTGATAAACAACTTCAAGAAACCATGTATAATATATGCAATACAATTAATATATTACACATATTAATAATAGTTTGTGTATATACACAATATCATGGTCTTAGATGGTAATTAGCTGGTTCAAGTCGGTTTAGATGGTTGATCAGATGGACTGATTGCATGATTAGGACTGGTAAACCACTTTTTCTAAGGGAGGGGAGACTCAATGAGCTGATTAACCACATTTCCAAGCAGTTTGAAGGGGTCTGACCACCTTCAGCCGGTATGACCTGGTTTTTCTGGCTGGAACAGGGGATATAATTATGTTCCTTGTTAGCTTTGATCATGAAGCTAGCTGTTAGCTGGAAAGAAGGTAAAAGAGTGGCTCAAGTAAAAATAAACGAGAGGATGAGAGATTCATTTGTTCTGATTAAAAAGCTTTTCACAGAGTGGGAAAAAGCAGTGGTAGAGGAAGGAGCGAGGGGAACTGTGTATGCCGAAAGGAAAGCAGAAGATCAATAGAGAGAGAAAATAGACATAACAAACAAATGGACTAATAAACATTCGGGTTATATTTGGCTTAAGAGTCTCCGATGATAAATGTCTTGAAGAATTTGGTTCAGATTAGACAAGTGATGTCAGCAAGCATGTGTACCTGTTACAGATCAATCTCAGAAACTCTCTGATCAACAATCATGTCTAGACGGTAAACCTCGTTCTGCAAAAAAAAGATAGTGTTAGACCAGAAATATACTCTACTTAAAATGAAAAACACAGTGAAAACGAATCAAAACAAATCACCTGTCTTGGATTTCTTGCTGAAAGATAGAACTAAACAACCCACATCTACAACATATACAAACCTGGCAGATAATGACTACTCATGCTCTTAAAGTGACTGGGACACGTCATAATTTACAGTGAAATACAACAATCAAAATATAAATAAAATGTATTCTAGATTTTACTAACAGGCTCTGTTCTAGTTACAAGAAGCCACAGCATCCCAATAACAAACAAGAAATGAAGCGAGTGAAGTTTCATCAATTGGAAACCACTGATAGTGAGACTGTGATACTTACACCGCTCCCCTAGAGGCGACAGCAGTAATTGAGGTTTGAGAGGTTGTTATTTCAGAATTGAAAAAGGCCTCTGAAGACTAACAAAAGTTGCATAATATGATTTAAGGCTAATATGAAGACTAAACTGAAACACATGGGATAAAGACCACATGCACCAGAGCACCATAAAACTTGATCAAACTTGTCCAGCAACTGGATCAATTCTGAACCAATGCAATAAACCTGCACAAGATAATGCAAAAATATAATATTTTAAATCTTTTTTATAATTAATCTAATTCATTAGAGGCAGCCAACCACAGGGGCAGATGAATAAGAAATCCATGACATCACAATAATAAGCCGGCATGGAAAAACAGCACCATGTATACCAAAACAGACACCATCGTGCACACCATCTAATGAACTTTAAATATATATTTTTTAAATACTTGATAGAAGTTGCTTATTAAAACATACAAGTTGGTTTAGGTAGTTTACCAGTCCTACACATGCAATCTATCAATCTGATCTCTAAACTGACTTGAACCAGCTTACCAACTTACCAACCACAATATTGTATACAATATGTATAGGTGTATATACTGTATATCATCGCTGTTGGTCGATATTATTACTGTTGGTCATACTTTACATCTGTCTGAGGGTTTTGGAAAAATTTTACTAATGAAGAGTATTCAAAAGAGCTGTGAATAAACCTTTGTGAATTACTCCATTGGATCCTCAAACTGTCGGTAAAACCTCATAACTCCACCCCACCTCTATCATGAATAAAGTGCCGCACACATTTTGGTTGTTTGCAATGCAAAGGTAAATAAAGAACTGTTTGTACAATAAGTACAGCTTAAAAGTAAGGGATAATCCACGGCTAGCTGTGCATTAAACAATTTTAATGCATGATGTGGAGGCAAAGAACCGCCCGACGCGAAGCGGGTGCCACTCCTGTCAGCTAAGAACAGGAAATTGACGCTACAATTCACACGGGCTCACTAAAATTGGACGATAGATGACTGGAAATCATCCGAAGAGTCTCAACATTCAGATGTTAGGGTCAGAATTTGGCTTAAACAACAGGAAAGCATCGATCCGTCCTGCTTTATATCACCAGTTCAGGCTGTAATGGTGTGCGAGATACTTTCTTGGCACACTTTAGCACAGGGGTTTACAAACTTTATGATGCCAAGGACCCCCAAATATGATGAACCTTTATGAAGGACCCCCTTCCTAAAATCCATATATTTATATGTACGAAAAAATATTTAAACTGTTAGATAAATAGTCAGTGTGATATTATAACTACAACATATTGTTTCCCAACTTAAATTGGCAATTAATTGGATGTATAAACCTGAAGAAGAACATTTTCAATTAAAAATTATTTGTATAAGCAACTTTTACAATAAATGTATGTAAGCAGTGTACGTACTGTGTTAAGAATACCGCCTTACAACCCCAGTGAGCGAGATAAAGGGGACTATAGTGAGAAACTCAATAAAGATACAAAGGAAACATATACAATTCTGGAATGTATACAACAAGAAAGGAGAGCAACATTTAGAAATGAAACCGTTCATTCAAGTCTATTCAGTAGACTTTATCCATTTTTGCTTTGTCTTTGTATTCTCAGAAATTTTCTGGGGACCCCTGGGGGATTCGCATCATGGATGTGCAACCGACAAATGATGATGCTATCATGACAATATGCACCAAAATCTCTGAGGAATAATTTCCAGCACATTGTTGAATCGATGCCCCAAAGAATTAAGTCAGTTCTGAAGGGAAAAGGGGGTCCAATCCAATACTAGCAAGGTGTATCTAATAAAGTGGCCAGTGAGTGTATTTATATAAAAGAGTAAATAAATAAATAAATTAGGTTGAATGTCACAAGATATATTTTGGTAAAGAATTACAAATAATGTGCAGTAAAAACCAGCAAAAATCATTGATAAAGTAACACACAGTTGTTTTGATTTCATTTTGGTTAAAGCTTGATGTATTGAATGCGTGTTTTTCCAGAAAAATATTATAAACATAATTTGGGTGCAGCATGGGTTCAAACCCAGCAAATGGAAAATTGTTAATCCTAAGGAGACAAAATAAATGGAACTGGAATAGCTGCACTTATATATATATATATAAATATATATATATATATTTATTATCCATCTTTTTTATTGGGCCTGTAGAAGAAAACAATCTGCCAAAAGCAGCACACTCTTTGTCCTAGTTCTCTAAACATAAAATCCATGCATAACAAAAACATCTATTGCTGTTTTGCTCTTTTAACCCAAAAATGAGTGTGTGTAACTTTTAGAGAGTTCAATGTCTCTTCACTGCAAATTGTATTAAACACAAATTAGACTTCAAAAGTAGATACAAAGTATTAAAGGTGGGGTGAGTGGTATTATTTCAAAAAATGCTTTAGAAAAGTGTCTCGGACTGAGTATCAAAACAAACGTATAGCCAATCAGCAGTAAGGGGCATGTCTATTAATGAAGGGGAGAAGAGAGCGCTCAGTGCAGGTCATTATTCAAAAGACACGACACAGGACGGACATTAGCCGAGTGACGACAGAAAGAGAGAGATAGCAGATAAAAAACAAATGTGGAAGATGTCTGTGGAACAAAAGAAGGCTTACGATTAGGGTTGGGTACCGGTCACATTTTAACCGAAATTCGGTACCGGTACTGTCACAATCACAAGTGAGAGTGCCCCTGATTACCACCTGAGGGCACTCCACCCCAGACTGTCACTCCATCACAAACTACATTACCCATAATCCTTTGCCCGGACTCATCATCACTCATTGTTTGCACCTGTGGTTCATCACCTCATTACCCCAGCCTATATAAACCATGTTCACTCTGTCATTAACGCTCAGAAATGCAGTTAACAACAAACAAGACTTCGCAGTTAATGACAGAGTGAACATGGTTTATATCGGCAGGGGTAATGGGGTAATGAGGAGATGAACCACAGGTGCAAACAATGAGTGATGATGAGTCCGGGCAAAGGATTATGGGTAATGTAGTTTGTGATGTAGTCCGGGGTAGAGTGCCCTCAGGTGGTAATCAGGGGCACTCTCACTTGTGATTGTGACAGGTACCCAACGGTACCTTTTTTCGGTACTTTTGAGATGTTTACATAAATAACTGTAAAGAACCTGTAAGTCATTTTTAAAAGTGTTATTGACATTATGCCAGAGCTGCCCTGGTAGCTGTCTGCCATTGTCTGTGATGTTTGATTACTGTAATATTTACTAGTAAATAGTAGGCTACTAGGTACTTAATTTAATTCATAAAAACAACCATATTATAATTTTTTCTTTTAAATTTAATTTCTATGAAAAGATTTCCCACAAATGATGTGTTATATATTTTCTGGTAATCAAATGAAGACATAAGACATTAATTTAATTGACCTTTTTTGTCAAACAAAGTGCTGCACAACTGAGATTTATATGGTTAAAATTAAAACATTTATTTTTAAATGTTTATTAAAATATTTATAAAAAATTTAAAAAAAATTTTTTTTTTTTTTTTTTAAGTTTTGATGATTTATTATTATTACATTGAGACGTATCTAAATTCTACTGTACAACAGTCATTTATTTGTCAAGTTAGACAAACTTTTATTTTGACGGGTTGCCATGAATTTGAGTTTCTGTGTGTTTATGATATGACGGTAGTTTTTCTCAAATGAAACGGTAAAATGCTCATGAAGTGACTCTCAGTGGCTCAGGAGATGACGTTCGTGCGTTCATGTCCTCATATGAGAGGCAGAAATGGAAACATGTGACCTTCACGCGCGATTCTGAGTGAGAGAGTGTGTGAGGTAAACCCATAACGTAGACTGTAAACCGCGCGTCTACGCATTCATTCGCACAGAGACACGTATGATTCGTATTTAAATGGTCTTTTTGCGGTTTAATATTCACAGACACAAGTCTATATCACAATATGCATTCTCAGGTACCGAAATTTGGTACCGATTGATTTAATGTGAATCGGTACTCTGTAGTACCGACGTAATTCGGGCGGTGCCCTTAAAAGAACCGAGTTCGGTACCCAACCCTACTTACGATCAGGGAAGAAGTATCAGCTTTCCAGCGCTGGAGAGAACTCAAGGAGCGAAGGCCGAGGTTGCTTTATTTCTTCTCGATAGGCGAGTAACATTGATTTTGTTTTGTTTCACAGAATTAATATATGCTGGCTTTTGCTTGAATATGCTCATGTGTCATGTTTGCTTGCTTGTCCCTTTGCGATCGTATTGTCTTTCACTTCAGCGATGATAAAGACCCATTCATTTCCACACTGTATAAGCCTGGAGCGTCTAAACCTCCTCCACTGTCTATTTCAAGTGTCAGCTCCCAAAGTGTGTCCGAAAAGTAGGATAATATACTCCTAATATATGTTTGTTTCCTTTGGTTCCTCTTTTCGTGATCGATATAGCCCTCTAATCTTGTCATAATTGTAATATGTTTGTTAGTTGGACTGTCGTGCTCGTGCTATCGAGTTGTTCATGAGAACTGTGTTTGTGTTTTTAGGATGGAAGGGATGACTTTTTCACTGAACATTCGACCTGGATAGTAACACACATTGCTTTCACTTATTGATGACATCATACCCTCGGCCGGCTGGCAAAGCAGATTCCGCCTTAGTCGTTGCCTGGGTTACATATGTGTGGGGTGGAGCTATCAAAATAGGGGCGTGTTTGTTTTGTTGATTTGTAATCAACATCGGTTACCAGAACGCCCTTACCCCACCTTTAATGCAATCAAAACAAATAAGATCCGGTCCAATTGATGTCTAATGTAAAATCTGAATCCTAAAGTTCAACCAGTTTTAAAACCACTGAACCTACTACTTCTGTTAAAATCTTCACAGATTACATTGACACCAGCCTGTATCCACACAGCGTTACCATGGAAACCTCATATTCAAGCGGTGCTGCAGATGTATCAGGATGCATTACCTTGAGCTAGACCTGATGGGAAACTAATCAAGGTGTAACTCCCGTAAGGTTAATGAACCCTGGTCCCTGTCAGTAATGAAGTGCTCTGGACATGTTCCACAGCTTTTATGTGGAGAGCTTGGTGAAAAACCACTGCCTGGCTGCAGGACATACACCCTCACTCTTTCATTTGTGCAGACCACAGTCTGCCGTGTGTGGAGGAGAAGTCTTGAACATCCTACAAGCCCGTCACAGCTGACGAACGGCAGTTGCAGAGGATGGACACTGTGTGCTAGACACGTACGCCCTTGTTGAGCATGCATCATTTTGAATTCATAACACCACCCTGCATCTTATTTGCTGAATGAAATCCAATACTTGTTTCTTTTTCCCCCTTTTTTTGTGTGCCTGTTTTGACCTAGCACGTCACACTTTATCACAAAATATGATGTGCTTATCTGATTTCGACAACCATTTGTAAGGAAGAAGAAAAACCTGCTGAAAAGACATGATTCCTGTCTTACTCTGGGTTAAATTCCCAGACGATTTTCACATTTATTATTTACATTATTTTACGTTCATTAATCGTGATTTTAAAAATTTGTTACAATTAAGTATGGGAGTCTGTTTCCACCACAGAATAAAAAAAGGTATGATTGAAGGTATTATGACATTCCATCTCACAATTCTGACCTTTTTTCTTGCAATTGGGTGTTGTGTTTTTACAATTCTGGAAAAAAAGAGGCAGATATAAACTCACAATTTGGACTTTATTTCTCGCAATTGTGAAATATAAACTTGTTATAGTTATAGTCAGAATTGCAAGATATAAATTCAAAATTGGGCAAAAAGTCAGAATTGTGAGATATAAACTAAATAAAAAAGGTAATTGCGACCTTTTTATCTGATAATTCTGTCTTTTTTCTCGTAATCGAGTTTATAGCTCGCAATCCGCACTTTATAAACTCACAATTGTGAGAAAAGCTATCGCAACTCACAATTCTGATATTTTCCCTCGCAATTGCGCATTTATATCTCACATTTCGGACTTTATTACTTGCAATTGCGAGAACAAAGCAATAATCTTTTTTATTTTTTATTCTGTGCGGAAACTTCCATAATTATGGCCAGTGACAGAAGAAAATGGAAACATGACATGTTTTGTGCTACATTTGTAGGTGTTTTACTACTGTACATCCAAACAGCGACAGAAAATTACAGATTTTGTCATTAAAACCTTAACTTGATATTTGGCTCCCATTGTTATTCTGATAAGTGCATTAAAGCTGAGACTTTCGGTATATAATTTTTTTTAAATGTGGTAATCTTAGGCCTTTTTTGCAAATCAGTACATTTTCTTCCCCAAGATACAGGGCAAACCTAGGTGGGATGTCTGATTTTCTCAAGCTAGAGCTAGAGTGATACATGCATCCCAATGTTCACCAGCAAAGGAAAACCACAGACACGGTGAAGACAATCTGCACATCATCAAGCAACACATCGTGGAGGAGCAGATGCAGAGCTATGAAAATCCTCCCATCATGAAAGAATTCCCAGCAGTGTGTGGAGAAAAGAGTCAGTTAACCAAACTTTTCGGCTCTCTCATTGATGTGTGCTTCTATCCTGAGCTTGACCACCTAATGTCATCAATCAGCTAATCAGCTGCCCAAAGGCAGCCGGATCTCATACGGCTCCAGATGAAGTCATGAGTAAACCATCAGTCCCTCCCTGCTGAAGAACAGTCTGCTATATGGAGCAGAGACGGCAGTAATATCATTAGCTTCGCAAAACAAATGTCAAAATCATCTCAGGTCACATCATCTAAGCGGCAATAAAAGTAATTGTGCATTTCCTGAAGTAGTGTTTGCAAGGCAGCATAAATAATAAGTGTTAAAGGAACACGCCACTATTTCGAAAATAAACAGTTGAGTTTTACCGTTTTCTAATCCATTCAGCCGATCTCTAGGTCTGGTGGTAGCACTTTTAGCATAGCTTAGCATAGATCATTGAATCTGATTAGACTGTTAGCATCTCTCTCAAAAAATGACCAAAGAGTTTCAATATTTTTCCTTTTTAAAACTTGACTCTTCTGTAGTTAAATTGTGTACTAAATGAAAGATATGGCTAGGAACTAGCCTGGATGCCAGCCGAACTTAGCCCCGCCCACAACATTTTTACTTGGGCAGTTCGGTCTGGACTTGATCGGTAGAGAAGTAATTATGCCTGAACAGAAACTGTTCGGACCAATGAAATTGTCAGGGCGTGCTAGACGATGATGGACAGATGATAAACAGTAGCGTAATCATCCACGTCATCAAAGGCACTTGGGTTGAATTTGTTCTAATCCTAAACGGAGAACTTGTTCGTATATGCATTCACCTTTACTATTTCTCTCAGAAATGATGATCGTGTTGGTAAGTACTCTGTGTATCCTTAAATTCTTTTTTTACAACACCGGCAAAGATCGTTTACACTAATCTTGTTCTTCTAACGTTAGGCTACTTATTCAAGCGTGTGTGCAGACAGGGTTGCCAAGTTTTTACAACAAAACCCGCCCAATTGCTAACGTTCCTCAAAACTAGCCAAAAACAAGCCCAATAGCTTTCCGGGGGGGTTCTCCAGGGAAAAAAAGGCATTTGGGGGGTAAAATATGTGTTATTTTGGCAGCGCTGCCTGCTAAAATTCGCATTCCTGGGTCTGTATATCACATAATTGGGGTCGCTTCAACCCGCGGACTTGGCAACACAGTGCAGTTCAGTTCTGTTGACATTTGACAACTAACGTTATGCGTCGCTCCGTTGCTCTGATTGGTTGTAGGTCTATCCAATTGAGGTCTTTCCTGGTTCGGTTGAAACACGCCCCATAATCACAGCCCAACTGAGCAGTATCAGACTCATATTCTGACTAGAATTGAGTATGACGACGTCAGGCTAGCTAGGAACTATACTCTCATTCCTGCGTAATAATCAAGGATGGGTGCAGCAGGCGCAATGAAATTACGCAGCACCTGAAAATAGTCCCCAGTACGTTCCCTGTGCAAGCAGGTTGCCACGTTGGTGATGTTGACGGAAGTTAGCCTATTTTTAGGCGCTGCATAATATCATTGTGTCTGCTGCACCCATGGTACAGAAGCAAAGTTCCTTGATTATTACGCAGGAATGAGTAACTTTTCATTTTCCGTCGGTCTTAGTACACAATGTAACTACAGAAGAGTCAAGTTTGAAACTCTTTGGTCATTTTTGAGTGAGATGCTAATGGTCTAATCAGATTCAATTATCTATGCTAAGCTATGCTAAAAATGCTACCGCCAGACCCGGAGATCGGCTGAATGGATTCGAAAACGGAAAACCAGGGGCGCGGGATATCGGGGTGCTGCAATATTGAATTATGTTTTTAAAACATACATGAGGTCATAATGTGACCATTGCGTAGAAAGAATGCATAGAGCGGTATTAGGCTATTTCCACCAGAGTGGAGAGCGCCTTTCTGAAGATTCTGTTTGTTTCTGAAGCTCATTCGCTCAGCCCCGCACGCTAAACCCAGAATGCCCTTTGTGACATATAGGCCTATCTGAAATAAGTAGCTAGGGGTGGCCCCATCTAAAGTTTTTTTCTAGTAGTTGTTCATTTAAGCCATTGTTCACACGGCGCCAGCGCCTCCATGTCATTGTCTGCTATATTTGCTTATTATTTATTAAATCAAGGTAATTGGTTGATAAAATGTTGATTAAAATTAAGATACAATTTATATAAAACGAAATTCACATTAAAGAAATGCTTTCAACAAATGAAGTGGTCAAAATCATTTCTGACCCCCATGTCTTCTGACATATTTCGCATCTTATGTGTCCTGTTCACTTTTCATAATCAACGTAAACGACATTTAAAAATAGGCTAACATTATAATATTTAAACATATAAAACTAAATACGTGTTTTAATGGCTATAGTAGGCTAGAGTACAGAGAAATGTCATGTGGGAGCGGGATTTGAGCGTCGTTTTACCGGTGAGCGGTTCATGAGTGGAGCTCCGCACCGCTTCCCTCACATGCTCTGGTAGGCAGGTTTTTTTGCATTAATTTGATTTCATGTCGCTGTGCAGGCTCTTTTACTGTATAGGACAGTGTTTTATTTAAAGGTTTAATATAGGCCATAATCCATTGCATTACGATTGCAAGACGGATCAACAATGTCAAAAATGTGATGTGCAGTTAAATGTCCCGTTGTGTATGCTGTTTAAAGTGTTCTCACTGATATGCTTGTTGTCCCTAGTGTTTTATAGACTTCTTATTCAAATGTGGTGACATTTAAAAAAAGTGGCATGTTCCTTTAAAAGTGATTAGGATTTGTTAGATTGAGCTTCTGTATAGATAAAATGATCTAGGTAAGGACATTCAAGTAAAAAACACTTTTATGCAGACGATACTATTATTTATACACTTGCTAGTGCTGGGCGGTATACCGGTTCATACCGAATACCGGTATTTATTTTTGTTATGATATGAATTTTGATGATACCGGTATGTTGCTTAAACAACGTTCGGAACGCAGCGCGTCATTGTTTGAGAGGGGACGCATTTCGCTGTTGCACTTTACTAGTGAGAGCACAGCTGAGATCACATCACTGAATCCGAGATCGCCTCCTATACCCTCATTCACTATTCCCTACGTTATCACTTTATTTGAAGGAGTGAATGAAAACGAGTGCGTGCAGTCTGACAACCGCTGTGTCGGCTGTACACTCGCTATAGTGGTGCGATGTGGGATAGAATGAGTGCACTCAATAACGTCCACTATGGTTTCGGACACCACTAACGCGCTGTCCCCTCCAAATAATGCCCTTTTTGAGGTTATAAGGGGCGATTTCGGATTCAGCCCTTGATTACCGTGTAGAATTCAAACTACACGCGGCGCGCGCGAGAGAGCAGTTTCTGCGCGGAGCGCCGCGATGAGATTAACAACGCTCACCACATGGATCATATATCACTGATATAGACCGGAGTGAGCGCGTTTAAGTTTTTTATGGAAATATTTCATATACTATAGTGCTCTAAACGTGAACCCGAAGCGTGTATGTGCACATATTTCATCACTCATCATTCGTCTTCTTCAAATGAAATGAGCACTGATTTGGCTACACTGAACCATACGTCTGATCACGGCCGCGATGGATTTTTCTGCTATACAAAAGACAATGAATGATATAAGTTAATAAATAAACTGACAATTCAAAGAAGAATGGGCAAAAAGTAACTGCTTTATTCTTTCTGTGTTAAACTCTGTGTTAAACTGTGTTAAAAAATGCTTTTCTTACTTAGTATTTTTGTCTTGTTTTCAGTCCAAATATGTAAAAAATGTTACATTAAAGGTCCTGTTCTTCGTGATCCCATTTTTCAAACTTTAGTTAGTGTGTAATGTTGCTGTTAGAGCATAAATAATACCTGTAAAATTATAAAGCTCAAAGTTCAATGCCAAGCGAGATATTTTATTTAACAGAAGTTCCCTTTCAAAGCCTACAGCGAACGGCCGGTTTGGACTACATCCCTGTACATCCTGCTTTAATTACGTCAGTAGAGCAGTTTGTTGACTAACCTCCGCCCACAAGAATACGCGAAAAAGGGGGCGTGGTCTTGTTGCTCCCTCGTGGAGAAGAGGAAGTGTTGCGTTCGGTCCGGATCGGTTGCGTTTGTCGCCATGTCGTTCAGACGCTGTTATTTTCACCCCGGAGTCAAATCACCTTTGTTTGGCCTTCAGGGGCTGTAGTTTGAGCGCGTTCACCTCCCCGTTATGGTGAGAGGCGTGACCTTCCCGGGCAACGTGCCCTAAGCTGCTGTCGAATCACAACACGGGAACCGCTGGCCCAATCAGAACTCGTTACGTATTTCTGAAGGAGGGACTTCATTGAACAGGGAAATTCTCAGGCCGTTTTGAGGACAGTGAAAACAGCGGTATACAGATAAGTAAATTGTGTGAAAAATACTGTGTTTTTTTACACATGAAACATGAACACATGTTATATTGCACACTGTAAACACAATCAAAGCTTAAAAAAAACACAAAAAACGGGACCTTTAAGAAGCATTTAGTAGACAAGCAAAAGTTGTCTTATTTTGGGGAAAAATAACTCAAAATTAAGGGAGTTTTTGCTTAAAATAAGCAAAATAATCTGCCAATGGGGTAAGCAAAATAATCTTAATTCAAACAGAAAACAAGATTATTTTGTTTAACCCATTGGTAGATTATTTTGCTTATTTTAAGCAAAAACTCCCTTCATTTTGAGTTATTTTTCCCCAAAACAAGACAAAAACTTTTGCTTGTCCAGTAAATGCTTCTTAATGTAAGATTTTTTAGATATTTGGACTGAAAAGAAGACAAAAATACTAAGTAAGAAAGCATTCTTTGCAGTGCTGATGTGTCATTTGTTTAGCTCTTAAATGTATTGCAAATATCCGCGTTTCTCCCTTGTTTTGACAGTTTGTTGTAGGATTTTTTTAACAACAAGATAACATTTTTGAAATGCTTACGGTGCCCTCAACTCTCTGTGGTCATATTTTAATATTCATGTGTAATGAGTGTGTTGCAGGTCTGTGTTTTATTGCTTGTCTCTCCACAGCATCATTTTGTGGGGCTTTGCAAACCTGTATTAACTCTAGTGTGGAATTTTTCTACAATATTCACCCGTCATGACAGTAAAACCGGGCATTCTAGTCAATCTACTGCAGTATTTCCTCTCTCAATCAGTAGAAAATGTGATTAACACCCGGTCATGCATAGGGGAAAAAATACCGTCATATACCGTGAAACCGATATAATATAGAAAAATACCGTGATACACATTTTTGGTCATACCGCCCAGCACTAACACTTGCACTCAAAAACAGTGTAAGATGCATAAAGACAGCCGAAGACTGTCTTTGAATGAACCTGGAACAACTTTTCCGAGAGGCTTGTACTGTTCTGTCTAAAGCTGTGACTTCAACTAAAAATAAATGATACATATAGTCACTTAATAGTCACTTTTAGTTTCATTGTCTTGTTCTGTTTAGTTTCTAGTCATGGTTTTCTTTGGCACTGTATAGCCTGGGTTCTAGCATGTTTCTCAATATGCGTTCTTGTCTGTACTTGTGTTCTTGTGAAACGCCATCAAATCACTGCCCAAGTACTGTTCTAATTCAAAGTGCACATCTAACCAAGTACAGTTCAAATCCCTGGATGTGTTCTTGATCCGCCCCTTTTATCGAGGATGCATCGAGAGGTGACTTGTGCGGACTTGAGTGAGCCAGGTATCCCAGAGTGCATCTCGTGCCAACCAGCAAACGTCAATAGCAAATTGGCAAGTCCGAACTACCAAGGGCTTGGTATTGTGAAAACGCCCCTAGTTCATCATTAGTTGTCATTGTTTCTGATTAGTTCACACCTGTTCCCTGTTCTGTTGATTATCATTCCTTGTGTATTTAAGCCCCCTGTTTCATCAGTTCATTGTCTCATGTTAAAGTTACGATATGCGTCTAAGGTTTGTGTTTAATGTTTCTTGTGTTGTACTGTAGTGTTTAACATTTGTGGTGTTGTACTATTGTTCTCAATGTTTATTAAAAGTCATTATATCGTTCATTCTGCACCACACATCTTGTCAGTTGGATTTACTACACTGTAAAAAAAAAAAAAATTCCATAAAAATAGGGCACAATGTACTGTATAAATATGAAGGAATTTTGCGTATTGTTTTTTTATAGGTGTTTTACCTGTATTTTGAATTACACATTGCATTAGTTTGTGTTTTAAGGGTTAACGGAAATTTCGGTAAAATTACTGGATAATGTCCTGGCAGACAATTTCCAATACATTTTCCGTTTTTATTGTTTACAGTGTTCCCGTGACAATAATAGAATTTATAATAATAATAGTTAATTTGCATCCATCATGAACAACCCCTAGTATATATATATATTTCAATACAGTATATAGAGATGGTATCAGATGATAATACCATGGTACTTTGAAATATATCATATGTGATTGCCATAAGGTATTTACAGAACTCTAAGGTACTTCAAAGAATACCATGGTATTACTGTGCAAAATGTACTGTACCATGGTATGTTGTTCTAAAAATTGTAAACACAGCAATCAATACTTACAGTATCTAATGTATATGTTTTAAAGAGGGCAATGCATTATATTGAATGCTTTATATTCTCTTTATCCAGACTCTTTAATTATGAAATCATGATTAAGTATTATATCTCAAATATATATACATATACAGTATATATAGTAAGACTATATAGTAAGATTCATTATAAATAGCTTTATAATGCATGATCCTAGTGATGGTCAGTAGGTCTTATTACAGCTGCCAATATGCTTTATGGGATATTCTTTGCCCTACAGTCTCTATGAGTACAAGAATATTAAGAGATGACAGTGCAAACTAACCATAGAAGATTATGCAACTTAATACGGGTGAGCTTAACAACGAATTCCACCACTAATGCATACTAGAGCTACTGTCTTGAAAGATATACATGAAAAAAAAGACTCTGTGAATATTCACCTCTGGCTCACCTTTCTCCAGCTTGAAAGAGCTCTCCATCTGAGCCGATCTTTCCTTTAATATCATCAGGTCCTGGAGGTCACCCCACAAATCCTTCAGAGAGCTTCTATCATTTAGCGGGAATGCCAGGTGGCCTTTTTAGCAGCATTATATCAGGAAGAAGGAGTTAAATAAGGAAAGGCGCATGGAAGCTCAGAGGCCCCCTGTTGCATGTACCTGCAGGGCTGCAGCAGCTGTGAAGCAGGCTTTTCATCTAAAAATGTCCCCTAATTAAGTTAAGTCCACCGAAGCCCTCCATGACATTCGGTTATTCTTATCCACCTCGCTCCCTGAGGGCTGACTGACCTATTCAACAAGTGGGCCGCTGTGGGTCTGCGCTGGCCAGATGCCGAGAACTTGTCGGGTAATGCTGGGGGAATTTCCACTGTCACACAGAGTCAACACGGATCAGTATTTCAGAAAGAGGAAGGACACAATGGACAAATTAGACCAATCTCGTTATCATTGACGGATAGTGTGAAATCTCTTTAGTATCTCAAATGGAGAGTGAATGGAAACTGCGTGAATCAAATTTGACTCTTGAGAAAAAGACCTCTGTAATCTCCCATGTAGAGTTTCAAAAGAGATCAAAGTCTCAAACTGTGCTCACATTTGCCAAGATACCAAAGTCTGCTGTCAAAATCTCACCTAATTCTTCCAGGACCAAATGTGAGCTGTGCCATCCACATTTATTTTATAGCACTATGCTTTTACTGTGCATCACATTTCAAAAGTCTGCAGGAAAGTATTTAAATTGGTCAAAAGGGACAGTAAAGAAATGTATATTCATCAGAGAAAATTGTATCAAGATTTCCACAAAAATATTAAGCAGCACAACTGTTTTCAACACTGATAATAATAAGAAATGTTTCTTGAGTAGCTAATCAGCATCTTAGAATGATTTCTGAAGGATCATGTGACACTGAACACTGAAGAATTTCATTTTAAAATAGATTCAAATAGAAAACAGTTATTTTAAATTGTAATAATATTTAAAATATTACTGTTTTTACTATATTTTTGATTGAATACATCCAGGTTTGGTAAGCATGAGAGACTTGTTAAAAAAATCTTTCTAGCACCATCAATTGTCTATTTTACAGATTTTTTTTTACATTGTATTTTCGTATCAATTTTGTCTCACATATTTCACAGTAATAATAATTGACTTTGTTTTTCTTTTGTACGTTTTTTTCACGCAAAAGTAAATTTCAAATATGAAATTAAGTAAATTCTACTTAACTAAGTTAAGTGAAATGAACAGAAATTAAGTAATTTTAACTTGGCCAGTAAAAAGTTAAGTCATTTCTACTTAGTTGATCTAACACTGAATTACACCACGCTTTTAAAGTGTATGCTTTACTTAATTAAATAATACAATCGATATTGTGTAGACACCATATCTACACAATAGAAGTAATGTGGCACCTCAATACAGAGACCTCTATACTTGGTACACAATACACAATGACGACAACATTCGATGGATTGTTTTTGAGTATAAATATGTAATTTTGAGTAGAAAAGGAACTCCTAATTTCACAAAATGGCAAGTTACTAAACAACAAAAGCAATGATAAAACAGTGTAAATACAGCTGGAAAACAGTAAAAATCAACCTCATTAATTATTTAAGCCCCAGTGCATGATGGGAGCATCAGTATCAGAAAAGTTGAGCTTAACGTTGATATTTACCCTTTAATATTTCTACAAGCTTGAATTGAGCACTAATATAGAATTATTATTATTTTTTTAATTTTCATTCTTGTCTGAACTAACTTTTTCATGTAGAAATTAAATGTATTTTATCTGTTGTATTTACTTCATCACAAAATAATATATCAGTGTAGTTAATGTGATAAATATCACAAAACTAACGATTTTTAACAGCATTATGTTGTTGATTTATTAATATACTATTGTTAATTCATGTTCACTCCCATTCCAAATCATTAACTAATGTTAATTTATACAACTTGTTAAAAAGTTATTAGTGGTATATGTAGGATATAATGCTTAAAAATGCTATTTTTACATAAGGAGAACTATTAAGACTTTAAAAGAATTGACACTTAAATAAAACATAACTGAGAACTAGTATTTTTTTTTCTTTATTAAGTGGGTCGAGTTTTCAACAACTTCTTGTCCACTATAAAAAAAAATACAAAGTAAAAAAAAAAAAAGATTATAAGAGTGTTTTACAAGAAAATACTACTGTTTTTCTTTCAAAATGTGTACATTTAATTCAACGTGTTACTTGCCATTTCTTTGTAATTGTTTGTGAAATTCACATCACTACACTGTTTTTCCTTTTTCTTTTTTACTGTAGAAAGGGAACAGAGACTAGTGCTTAATACTATTGATCAGGGTGCAACTCATCCTGCACCTTTTGTGCTACGGACATTACACTTCAAATTGAGCAATGTGCTATTACTTTTCTAAGCGATCAGACTTACAACACACTAGCGACGTGGTGACAGTTTGAGTATTTGTCTGAGTGGTGAAGGTTTATCTAACGGTGTGACGCTGGTGTGTGTGTCTGTATGCATTAGTAGCAGTGTTTGTAGATCTCATGGAATGTGCTCTGATGTGCCAAATAACACACTATTCCACCCACCAGACAGCAAACATCCCAAGGGTGGGTTTCCCAGGTAACAACACTACTACATGGTTATCAGATTTACGATATCGCGAACGAGTCCAAAAACACAAGCAAAAACACAGGATGAGAGCGCATGAGAAACAGAGGTAGCGAGAGGAGGAGGAACGGAGGAGAACCCACAGAGCATCTGGGCTCATAGCCCAAATCTCAACACAGGAAAGCACAAGCCCAATTGAACTTTCTAATCAGAGTCTATGAGCTGCTGCTGTTCAACTCTTATATTCAACAAGATCACATACAGCCTACGTGTAAACCAGCAGGGGAGCATATTCTAAGCTTTGAAACCAGTCTGAATGTGTTTGTGTGATTATTTATTATAAAAAAATATTATAATAATCATTATTTTTATAAAATAAAATGATCAAATAGAAAAATATTTAATAAAAATGTTCAAAACTCAAAAAAACATAACTCACAAAATATCAAATGTTATTATACTATATTTTAATATCAATATTAAAAATAATTAATATTTTCCCCGGTTGGAACAGCATAAGTATTTTGGGAATATCTCCCAATTATTTATCAGAATAAAATGATAAAATAAAATACAATGGATATTAATACAAATAAAATACATATGTAAAAAGTATGTTTATACTAGGGCTGTCAAAAGATTAATCGCGATTAATCGCATCCAAAATTTGTTTACATAATATATGTGTGTGTATTCTGTTAATTATTATTTATATATAAATACACACACAATCATGTATATATTTAAGTAAAAAATATTATTTTTATATATAAAACATTTATATGTATATATATATTATAGATTATATAAATGTATATACAGTATATACATGCACATATTTCTTAAATATATACATGAATGTGTGTGCATTTATATATAAATAATAATTAACAGAGTACACACACATATATTATGTAAACACAAACTTTTATTTTGGATGCGATTCATCGCGATTAATCTTTTGACAGCCCTAGTTTATACATATGTTTATTTCATGCGATTATTTAATTTCTTACTTGAATGCTGTTTTTAGGCATCTACTTTACTTGGAAATTTTAAAGCAGTTTATTTCATTTGCATCTTTTTTATTGTTTTATATTGTTTATTTTTGTATGCTGATGTTATCATTGCATTCTGCAATAAAATAAACATGATTCAAGGAAAACAATTCAAAATAAATGTTATTTACAAAGGTGGATGTGTGATAAAGCTAGTGGAAGAATATGTAGTATTGCCATTTTTATATATATATATATATATATATATATATATATATATATATATATATATATATATATATATATATATATATATATATATATATATATATATATATATATATATATATATATATATATATATATATATATATATATATATATATATATTTATTTATTTATTTATTTTTGTGTAAAAAGATAAACAACTCAATTCAACAGCATTTGTAGCAAACTAGCAATTACATTATTATTATTTTTTATCTTTACAAACAAATATCTTGGTTACTGAGGCACAAATAATGTAAGTGAATGGGACACAATGTTGAAGGCCATTGGGTCAGCCATCAAACATTGATCTGGACTAGATCCAAAAAGCAACAGTATGAACACAAAGGCGTCTGAGACCACATTCCTACTAAAGGGGACCAAAAAAGGATCCAAATCCTTTTTCAGGGACTGGGACAGGGTGAACATGAAGAGAACTGGGTCCTTTTTCACTTGGTTCACCTCGTGGTCCACTTAAAGGAGTCTGAGTTTGGTTCTTTTAAAGAGGACCCAAGTGTGAAAACACCCTAAGTAAAATGTGCACAGTATACATATAGTATTAGTAGCATGTGATCCTAAACATCGGCAAGAAACAAATATAACTTGCAAAAGTTGGTCTCCTACAGTATCCTGCAGTCATCTCTGCTAAATTAGACTCAGAAGTGTTATTATGCAAAGTTGAAAGGAAAGAGAAAATAATGATCAAAAGAAATGGGGAGCTGTATGAGCACTTAAATGTTTGCTTTAATTTGGATTTGGACTGAATATCAAACGCTAGATTCAGAATGACCATATACACATATACACTCATCC
Source organism: Gobio gobio (assembly GCF_949357685.1). Taxonomy (NCBI): domain Eukaryota; kingdom Metazoa; phylum Chordata; class Actinopteri; order Cypriniformes; family Gobionidae; genus Gobio; species Gobio gobio. Next base: position 56,126,024 of record NC_137098.1, read on the forward strand.
TGAGCTATTTACAGCCTTTGATCAGCGCGACACACTGGCGCATCCCATCCAGAACAAACAAAATGACCTCAGTAAAAACAGAAAACATCAGCCAAAATCCAATCAACAGATGACCTCTGACTTTAATAGTCAACATGAAATCATATTTGACCTTTATATTCCTAATACATGTTGTTTAATGTGCATGACTCATCAGTGCATGCTATTCCAAAGAACCAAAATGTTTGTCTTTGTAATCCTTCACCAAAATGCACAACTTTTCAGACTAAAGTCACCAAGGCTGCTTAAATATTACTGTATTTCAAGAGGAAAACTGACTGCAGACACTGATTAGAGTCAATGTATTTTAAAATAAAATAAATATTAAACAGATATATTAAATATAATATATACAATTATTAATACAATATTCAACAATTTCAAAAACACATTATGCTAAGTTGTTTTCTTGGTAAATGTATTTTTTTTTATATAAAATAAACACCTACGTTTCACAATCCAGACTATTCCTAATAAAATAAAGACTTCTCATTCACATTATAGAAGTAAAATGGTTTACAGACCTCTTTTTGTACAGTTTAGCTGTGTGCATTATCATTTTGCTTACAGGGTTGAATAAAGGAAGAACCTGTGTTGGTGTGTCTGTGTGTGTGTATTAGCAAGACACAAAGCAGGTGTATACACAGCTCTCCAAAAACGTTCACTCTCAAACAAAGCCGGTGACAGGCAGTTCCCAGGAAGGGGTAACGTGGCGTAAAATCTATGCACAGCCTTTCTTTGTTGCAATTCAGGCCTAATCCATCTGAGCTCCCCTGTAATAAAAGTTAGCGACTGGTTGTTGCGACCGGGAATGAGCAAGTGGGCCGTAGTTCGGCTGGGATAACACGGCTCCTGTAGCTATGGTTACCCAATGCTGCCCACATCAATTAGAACTCGTTCATTTTTGAAGCCTTTTGGGGGTGTGGAGCTGCGAGCATGACGGGATGGTAAGGACAGATCAGACTAAGAAAAAAAAAAGAATATTTATCAAATTTAGATCTTGAATTAATCTAATTGAATTTGGGTATAAAGCTGTTGAAGCATCAACAATAATTTGCACGCTTGCTCATTCTGTCTGTATGAGCTGAAGTTATATCTAGCTAAACTGAAGAAATAACCAACTGAAAATCTGTTTTTAACCTTTTTAAGCCTGGCATATGAAATAATGATAATCAGAATATATATATATATATATATAATATCTGCACCAGATGTTATGTTTTTGCTCTGTTTGGGCTTCTATGTAAACATATATATATGTATATATATATATATGTTTACATAGAAGCCCAAACAGAGCAAAAACATAACATCTGGTGCAGATATTGTTATTTATATGACCAAGATTTGTATAATATAACATACTTAAATAAAATGCATGAGTATCTATATCTTCCAATAATATGTCTTAAGGCAAGCTCACACTACACAACTTTTGGCTGGATTTTGCTGTCATAGACAAAGGTCGACAAAAAAAACCCTGATTGCTAAATTGCTTCTGTCTAGTCAATATTAATCTTAAAGGGGTTGGTAAACCACGATTTCACTATTCTAACTTTAGCTAGCGTGTAATGTTGCTGCTTGAGCATAAACAACATCTGCAAAGTTACAACGTTCAAAGTTTAAAGCAAAGAGAGATATTTGCTTTTAAAGAAATCAGTTTCTAAGGACTACAGCAAACGGCCAGCAGGCGACTACAGACATTCCTCCAGGGTTGGTGACATCAACAGGCTCAATATTTACATAAACCCCTCCTCCGAGAATATTAAATAAGGGGGGGCGAGGCCTTTTTGTATCGCGGCGCTGTTTTGGTATAGTTAGGCTGGAGTGTTGTTGCTGCAATGCCGACGAAACGCTGTTATTTTCATCCGGATTGCAGGTCTGGGGTACTTGCTCTGTTCAGCAGTCCTAGGGACGGGGGTGCGTTGCAGAGCGTCTAACATACAGCATGTTATATGCACGTGTGTTTGAGACGGAGGGGAACAGGTCGCAGATGCTGCCCATCATAAAGCACGAGACAGACAGGGTCGAAGGAGAAGACTGGAAAATGCTGCACATTTCACGGAGGAATTAGCTTCCACAATCTTCGCGAGTTCAATACAGGATATGCACAACGGCTTGTCCTGAAAGATGGATTAACAAACAGAAGCTGTTTACGGGCCACAACCTGTAAGTCTGATTTATTTTTCATCTATGTGTTTTCCTGTAATAGGTTAATTGTACGTTGTAGCAAGGAAGTAAACAGATGACAACGCTGCAAACCAGTCTGTTAAATGCTCATTCATACTTAACGTTATCCGACAAACACCTAACGTTACAAACACTAACGTTAAAATCTCAACAGCGAACTTGGCATTAGTGTAAATGATTCTTTGATTAGAGCTTTTATGTATTGTTTATCTACAGGCATGCTAAACATGGTTCTGTGTGTGCTTTGGCTACTAGCAAAGCCAGTGTTTAGTGTTCGTTTTGGGACAGATATTTGGCTATAATCGTTCTAAAAATACAAAAGTAACAGTGCTATTCAGTAGCGATCACTATAGATCCGCAGTCTTTACTCTTGAGGACTGAACAGGTTGAACAGGTTATGTTCGATCATCTTCACTAAAATGTTCTGGTTCTGATTCGGGCTCATATGGTTTTATTGACGCCATTGTTTATAAAAACACAAACACAATCAAGCCTTCAAAAGAATGCGTTTTACCACCCCTTTAAAATATTAATAATAACAAAGTTAGTCTTGGGGACATAGTTATAGTTTTTTATAAACAGGACAAAACCACAGACAAAAGAGATAAGAGTAGCTAAGAGAAGGTGGAAAGGCCTCAAAAAACAAGACACAATTACAAGACATCGTCATCTCAATCTGCTGGGAATCAACAACTGGCTGATGATCTGAAGGAGTTCTATTGTCATTTTGACACAGGCTGTCTAGCACCCAATACCCACTCTGACCTTCACTCCGCATCTTTAACACCTCCTGCTTACCCCCCACTCCTACTACTCAACCTGCACTGAATCTGGCATCCTTTAAACAAGTTCAAACTAAATGAACACCTTTTATACAGACATTACAGACCTCGTTTTTATGCAGAAGTACACTCTAAAAAATCTTGGGTTCTTTTTTCTACCCAAATCCTGAGGGTGGTCCATTTTTTTAGGTTATTTTTTCAGTGTTTGGGTAGTTTTTGTGTAGGGGTGACCTCGAATAGTCAAAGATTCGACTATCAGTCGACTATAGGCAAGGCTTGACAATTCTGATTCAACTATGTATATCCTTAGTCTGGGACATTCCTATTTTTGTGTTACCCAGCTACTGGGTCAGATGTAACAACCCAGTGTTTGGGTAATTTTTGTGTTACCCAGGTCCTAGGTCAGACATGACATAACCCAGGGGTTGAGTTATTTATCGCGGGCTTGAAGCGACCTGCAGATCCGTCAAATTGGTGCATGTCTTTGTTTGTTATTCCGTTATGCTTGTTTGTTATGCCTTTGCGTTTTTTTGCCTCCACGTCATGCATTAAAATCGTTTAATGCACAGCTAGCCGTGGTTTATCCCTTACTTAAGATTTAAAATTTCCTCTTAACATGTTTATAAAGCCACCAAGAGCATGTAAGTTGTTACAGTTGTTTCTAAAAAAAACAACAACATAATTTTAGAACGGAAGTTATTGATGAATCATGATTTGTTTGTGAAAATGTTCGTACACAGATTTCACGCACAGATCCGTGCATACGGATGCTTAGTGAATGAGACCCAATGTCTCGCCCACCTGTCTGAAAGTCTGTGCAGACCAGCGGTCACCCAGATCTTCTATAAATCTCTGGAGCTGTGTGAACTCCATTCCTGCTTTAAATGCTCCACCATCATCCCCATCCCAAAGAAACCCAAGATCAGAGGACTGAATGACTACAGACCTGTCCCTTTAATGTCTGTGGTCATGAAGTCATTTGAGAGACTGGTGCTGGCCCACCTGAAGGGCACTGGACCCTTGCTAAACCCCCTTCGGTTTGCTTATCAAAGGGAACAGATCAGTGGATCACGTTGTCAGCATGGGACTGCCCTACACCTGCAACATCTGGACAAACCAGGGACTTATGATCCTGTTTGTGGACTGCAGTTCAGCCTTTAACACCATCATATTACTGAACCTCCTCCTGTCCAGATTAACTCAGCTCTCTGTACCCACCTCCATCTGTCAGTGGTTTAACTTCCTGACAGACAGGCAGCAGCTAGTGAGGTTGGGAAAATTCACATCTAACAACCGGACAATCAGTGCTGGCGCTCCACAAGGATGTGTTGGTTATAGTTAAGCGCTCAATTCATTTAGGCTCTGACCACTGGGAGGCCAGAGACTTCCAAAGCTTGTAAGTCTTTAATTTAACTAAGTAAATGGCATAGTTATGTTATTTGCATTGGATTATTTTCAAAATCAGGGAAAGTGCATTGCAACGCACTATTCAAACTAAACTACACGCTTAAAACGAAAATGATATGCACCAATTACACTGAAAACCATTTTCTCATTACATTTTTAGGAAGATGTAGTTCCCTGCAGTCTCCACTTCTCCACAGAAAAATGTGTCCTTCTGATTGTCCTAACACATGAAATGTCAGTGAATGATGCAGTGGGGCAGGAGCGAGATGTTCTCTGACCTCATTTGATTTAGCAGTTAATTGCTTTTGCTGGGTTGAATATTTCTTCCTGCATTCTAAGGTCCCTTTGTTCGGGTTGTTTGCAACAACTTAATTTAGACCAGTGTTTCATGCAAAGTCCTAACAGAGACACATAAAGCACAAAGGGAGGACAATATCTGATCTCTCCAGCATGTTAAGAATGTCTTAAAGAAGCCTCTGTTTGAGTTAAACCTTGTTGAACCTCTGCTTCACAACCCAAGAGACGACCCTGGCATCATCTATCCTTTTGTTATCTGTTCCTGCTTCTCGAACTCTCTTGTTCCAGTGGAATTCCTCACAGAGCAATAAATTCTTAGCGGCTCAATCTTCTCCCTACGGTCAGCACTGACGTCTTGCAAAGTAAACGCAACCGCTGCCCAAATTCGACGTAATACCAAAGCTGCAGTGACGGTAAGGGGACGCTGCCGTAATGTGTCAATGTTAAGCCGCGACCAAAAGAAGTCCGTGTCAGAGAACGTGAAATAGGGCTGCAAAATGAGGCGATTGCTAAATCGGCGTGCTCTCAGAAGACAGACAAACGAGATCCAGATGGTTGTTCTGTTCCAGGGGCCACACCTGTTGTCCGGGGGGTGAGACGGGAGACGCACGCACACACACAAACATAACGCAGTTCGCATATGTGTTCAAACGTGGCCACCGTGTTAAAAAATATGACCTCGACTGAACTTGAATGCAGGGAATTGACACAACAGGTGTGTAGCCTGTGCAAGTCCCACAAGTAGTTGAAGCAAGCCGATCTGAGAACAGCAATAGCCCCCCACATAGCAGGAACAGCAAAACACACACACACAAGTTGAAGTTTTAATGACAAAAACAGCTAAATATTTTAGATGAAAACCCCCACATGGGCTAAATCAACGTGACTGTAAAATATTAACCGTAGATAGCTCTGTTCCAAAATCTAGTGAGCTCCCTACTTAGACAGCATTTAAAAGGCATCATGTGTGTGCTAACACCCAAGTTGGCCAAGTAAAATAATAAAATTAAAATGGACAGTTCTTGCTATTTTATTAAATATTGCAGTATTTATACTTTTTATTTATTTATTTATTTTACTTATTATTTTTAATCCTCTTGCAGCGGCATCTCTTATCTGATGATGTGTTTACTGGCATGAGGGCAGGACAACCTATCACTCACATGGGATCTACCAATAGCAAACCACAATGATCCAAACATCCAATCAAACAAATCCCGCCCTTTATTTTTTCTTGTTCAAGAAGCTGTTTACTTGGATATACGTCGCAATAGTCAGTTTAATGCCAACTTTAATGCATGCATGCTCAGTGAAAAAATCCATTCATTCGGATAATGTTAAAACAGAAAAAGTACTGATTATAAAATTATTTTAGGAAAAAAAATTCAAATCTAAGCTAAAATGAGTCTCCTGTGCCTTTCACATGTGTTAATTGTGTGATGTCTATGTAGCCCATTCTTAGGCCTTATCCCAAATGGCACACTTATGGTCTTGTAGAATTACAATATCTGCCGTGTGCACATGATTGTGAAGTTCACGAGACCGTAGGGTGTCCCATTTTTCATTTTAGGTTTCAGAAGGGTGTTCGTGACTGCCCCCTTTGCTGTCATATGCACCCTTGATGCACACTTTTGCCGAGCCCGCAAGCCCTCAACAGACTTCTACCTGACAGTCAAAGCAGAATTACATGAATTCATGAAAGTGTGAACACAGAGGAACTACGCGAGGGCTTAGGGTTCCACTTGGGACAGGGCCCAAATCAGTCACTAAGGAGAATTTATGTTAGCATACTTTCTTAACCCTTTAAGCCTTGCGATGACGTGCTCGGGTTGAAGCACTATTTTTAGCACGAGTGTAATGTTTATTAATAGATTTAACGTAAAAAAACATAATTAATCTTGATTAATTGGGGTGGTAAACCACGATTTCACTATTCTAACTTTAGCTAGCGTGTAATGTTGCTGCTTGAGCATAAACAACATCTGCAAAGTTACAACGTTCAAAGTTTAAAGCAAAGGGAGATATTTGCTTTTAAAGAAATCAGTTTCTAAGGACTACAGCAAACGGCCAGCAGGCGACTACACACATTCCTCCAGGGTTGGTGACATCAACAGGCTCAATATTTACATAAACCCCTCCTCCGAGAATATTAAATAAGGGGGGGTGAGGCCATTTTGTATCGCGGCGCTGTTGTGGTATAGTTAGGCTGGAGTGTTGTTGCCGCGATGCCAAGGAAACGCTGTTATTTTCATCCGGATTGCAGGTCTGGGGTACTTGCTTTGTTCAGCCTTCCTTGTGGGATGGGGGTGCGTTGCAGAGCGTCTAACATACAGCATGTTATATGCACGTGTGTATGAGACAGACAGAGGGAAACAGGCGCGCGCGGGGCTCCCGCTGCACATCTCACGGAGCAAAACTTCCACCATCTTCGCGAGTTCAATGCCGGATTTGAACAACGTCAGCTGCGTACGACAAACACTGCCAGTGCGTGGATGCACGACGCGCGCGCTGCACATTTCACAGAGGAAAACTTCCACCATCTTCGCGAGTTCAATGCAGGATATGCACAACGGCTTGTCCTGAAAGCTGGATTTACAAACAGAAGCTGTTTACGGGCCACAACCTGTAAGTCTGATTTATTTTTCATCGATGTGTTTTCCTGTAATAGGTTGTAGCAAGGAAGTAAACAGATGACAGCGCTGTTCTGCAAACCAGTCTGTTAAATGCTTATTCATACTTAACGTTATCCGACGAACACCTAACGTTACAAACACTAACGTTAAAATCTCAACAGCGAACTTGGCATTAGTGTAAATGATTCTTTGATTAGAGCTTTTATGTATTGTTTATCTACAGGCATGCTAAACATGGTTCTGTGTGTGCTTTGGCTAACTTACTAGTTAAGCCAGTGTTTAGTGTTCGTTTTGGGTTAGTTCTTGCGACAGATATTTGGCTATAATCGTTCTAAAAATACAAAAGTAACAGTGCCATTCAGTAGCGATCACTATAGATCCGCAGTCTTTACTCTTGAGGAATGAACAGGTTCTGCTCGATCATCTTCACTAAAATGTTCTGGGTCTGATTCGGGCTCAGATTGGTGTGGTTTTATTGACGCCGTTGTTTCTAATACTGCCAAAGCACAGTCTACCGGTAAAGGGAAGGGGCGTGACGTTTCCGACAAACGTGCACTAGGCGGTTAGCGAATCACAACACACTGGGCCAGCTAACCAATCTGAGTCCATCGCGTATTTTTGAGGGACTGGCTTCATACAACCCGGAAAGCATCAGACCGTTTTACAAGGAGGGACAGAGCAGTGTAGAATAAAGGTCAAATATATGAAAAATAATGTTTTTTTTTTAAAAGGAAGCATGAACACATGTTACACTGCACCCCACAAACACAATCAAGCCTTCAAAAGAATGTGTTTTACCACCCCTTTAAAATGTAGCCGTGTCAGTGTTATTTTAGCATTATTTATATAGTATTTAGTATTCATCTTTTGAATTAGTTTTTAGTTTCTTTATTTTAATTTTACTCATTTTCTAAAGTTTGCATTTGAAAATTATATTAGTTTTAGTTTTTTATATTTTTATTTAGCTTTAATTTCCGTTTTAGTAATTTGACTACTTTACTACAAGGCAACAGGTAACTACAATAAGGTCTCGTTTTTTTAACAACAGCTAATGCATTAACAAACATTAACTAAGAATGAACAATATCTTTTTTACAGCATTTATTAACCTTTGTTAATGTTAGTTAATACAAATATTTATATTCATATTAGTTTACAGTGCATTAACTAATGTTACCAGAAAGAAAACATAGAAATGTATAAGTAAATGTTGAGATTAACATTAAATAAGATTAATAAATGCTGTAGAAGTATTGGTTTACACATTATTTTAAGGTGTCTGTATTACAGTGTAATTATGCATTTAAGTACCATGTAATAATAATTAACTACATGGAATGGGTTTTGGTTTAGGGTTAGTTGCATGTAATTATGCATCATTTATAATTATTTCTACAATAACTACATGTAACTTGTGTAACAAGGACACTGTACAATAAAGTGTTACCAAGAATTGTTCATTGTCAGTTAATTCATGTAGTGTTAAAGTAATGTTAACAAATAAAACCTTACTCTTATTGTCAAGTTTTACCCTATTTTTAATAGTTTTTGTTTATGATATACCAACACTGACCTGTGCAGTAAACTACGCCAGATTTTGGAACAGAGCTTTTATCCTCTGTGTGTTTATGTGTGCTTTTCAAAGTAAACCCTGCCCATAAGTCAAAACCTCAAAAAGGCCTGTTCCTCGAGCAAAAACATTCACCCTACAATAACATCCAGTCATTTCGGCCCAGGTTAAATTCCAGAAGTTTTCTAGATTTGATTAATAGCGGTGGAGAGAGAGGCTGATAGGATACACACACTTTTCCTGAATATCATTGATGGCAGCTGTGATGCGGGACCTTCACGGTTGACTAATCTACATGAAGTTACACAATTATGTTTCCTAAGCTAAAACTAACATCATGTGGTCTGCATACTGTGACCCTGTGTTTCTCTCAGAGAAATAACAGCATTCAGCCGCACTACAGGAATAGTCACACCCCCTCATGTTGTTACAAACCAATATACTGTTATATTTCCAATGGAACACATTTCACACAGCTTTTTTTCCATACATCAACAGTTTGTAGTTACCATGAATATCAAGCTCCAGAATGACCATAAAAAAAACACCAGCGAGTAAAGTGAATGACTCATGATATGACTCATTTGGATGAAATGGCTGTGAACAACTGTTAATAAAGTAGCTTAGATATGGTGAATGGAACAATAAAAAGATAAATTTGGGTTCTAGTAACATTAGCTGCTATTATTGTTGAGCTGGGGGCAGTTGAGGTTGAAATATTTCAATTAAATAATGCAAAGAAAACACGACTTCAGAAAAGGATCAAAAATATTTTACCTCTCGAGTCCAACCCAGAACGAGACATGCCTGGCTTGTTTCCTCTACCAACACCAACATGTTTCATTTCCTTTCCATCTTGATTCTCGTCTTATCAACAACTTGACACATCAAGGTCCGAGCATAATTGTATCTGCAGTGTGACCGTGAAAGTGATTTGGCAAAATTGAATGAAACGTCTTTCAATAACAACTATTTCATTTCAGACAGAATGTTTGGTTGTTATGTTGAAGTTCTTGTTGAACTTTGTGAGTGTAGGAGGACACATCTTTGCCTTGTATTTATCACAGGCTCAGTCAAAAAAGACAGGTTACGTCAAACCTGATTTTTGAATCTGAAATTGAGATTTTAAAGCTTTGCCAAGGGGAAGAATTATCAGTGAATAAGATCTGACTTTTAGTCTGTTCCGCAATATAGCGCAGAAGTTGTTTAGACTACTTTTATGGTCCTTTTTGGATCTTGATAGATGGTCACTACTGTTGTTGTGAGAGCTTCATGAAGACTCAACAAAATGTCTCTTTTGGTGTTTCACAGAAGAATATGTTTGGAACAATATGAGAGTGAGCAAATAATGAAACAAAAACTTTTTTGGGTGAACTATACACTAGTGTTCGAAAGTTTGGGGTCGGTACAATTTAATTAAATTTCTTTATGTTTTTGAAAGACGTTATGCTCACCAAGGCTGCATTTATATTAAAAAACACAGAAAAAGTTATAATATTTCAATGTTAATATATTTTAAAATGTATTTTATTCCTGTGATGCAAAGCTGAATTTTCAGCATCATTCTTCAGCAACAGTCTTCAATGTCAAACGATCCTTCAGATTTGCTGCTCAAGAAAAATGTCTTCTTATCAGTGTTGAAAACAGCTGTTATGCTTAATATTTTTGAGGAAACTTTTTTTCAAGATTCTTTGATGAATAGAAAGTTCAAAAGCACAGCATTTCCTTGGAACAGAAATCTTTTTGTTACATTATAAATGTCTTTACTGTCACTTTTGATTAATTTTATGCATCCCTGCTGAATAAAAGTATAAAATTAAAAAAAAAAAACATTCTGACCCCAAACTTGTCCTTGTCGATGTTTCTGGCATCAACGCCCTTGTTTTCAACAGCACTAAATCCTTTGATAACAAAACATCTGCAGCTAATATCTGCCTACCAACACTGAACATGAAAGCTTGCATCGCTATCTAATTTCAAATGTCAAGCTTTAGCCTATAACTGAGCCACATCTTGTCAGGCGTTCTTGAGGATTAGGCAAATGGGACTTTACATAACCCTCGACTGAAAGAGCTCAGGGTAAAACACTAGATGTCCCATGTAACTAAGAGAGTCTTGATTAGCATCCCAACCTTGGCATTGCCAACATCCTCTTTGGCACATGGACCTGAAAGTCAAAAGAGGCATTTAGAGATGCGAATTTATGGAAATGCCACATTAAAAATAGATCAAGGGTGTCATTCCATAAAAAGGCGTTATGAGCATTAGCAGGCAGTGGGGTGATGAAATGTGTTTTTAGCAGTTGGAAATAATTCAGGCTTTAATTAGAGACAATTAGGAGCAGCTATGAACACTCATGATGGATGGATGGATGGATGGATGGATGGATGGATGGATGGATGGATGGATGGATGGATGGATGGATGGATGGATGGATGGATGGATGGATGGATGGATGGATGGATGGATGGATGGATGGATGGATGGATGGATGGATGGATGGATGGATGGATGGATGGATGGATGGATGGATGGATGGATGGATGGATGGATGGATGGATGGATGGATGGATGGATGGATGGATGGATGGATGGATGGATGGATGGATGGATGGATGGATGGATGGATGGATGGATGGATGGATGGATGGATGGATGGATGGATGGATGGATGGATGGATGGATGGATGGATGGATGGATGGATGGATGGATGGATGGATGGATGGATGGATGATGGGATGGGATGGATGATGGATGATGGATGATGGGATGGGATGGATGAATGGAATGGATAGAACAATGCTTGATTCCAGCTGTGCCAAAACACACAATATAAAAACAGCTATAACACCTGTTCACCAGCTTCTTTGTATATCACCATGCAGATACATTCAGTATAGACCAAGGCTCTTCACACTTTATGACTCAAATAAAACACCCTCCTGCTTTGTTCATTATTGTTCACTTCAGTGATAGTTAGTATTTAAGTTATGAGTTCTTTTAAGCCATGCTGAGCCTGACTCTCTCAATTAAAATCTCCATTCCAGTACATCAGCGTGCCACTGACTGAAAAACAATGTCAAAGACCACAAAGATGAAACCTGGCACTGGCTTTCCAAAGGTGAACACCTTCTCAAATCCAGACGTTCAAATCTCCCCGACCGTTGCATGCCCCCTTGACCCAAATTAATCAACACACTCCAAACCCATCCATTAAAAATCCGCCTTCTGCCTGCACAGTGTCACGTCTTTTCAAATGAGAACTTATTTTAGAAAGGACTGGACTGGCTGTAAGTGGAAACTGGCACTAGCGTGCTGCCCTGAGCCAAAAAAACCCAGCTGGCTAAACTCAAAGTCTCAAGCAGGTAGCGCAACACAAAAAACCATTAGATATGCTTTACAGGGCTCTCTGAGGAAAGCTGCTTTATACTATGGTCTGTCTGTCAGGCGGTTCGGCTGACCGGGGAGATGCCCAAAGGGAACATGTGCATTATCTATTAGTTTAAGCCCCGTGTCTGTAGGGGAAAGCCCTCCATCTGTGGCTAACCTCAGCAGGCACAGGCCTGGATGGTATCCACCTTCTTTCTGGCAAGGGAGACGGCTTATGGAGAGAAACAGCATGCAAGCAGCGGCACTGGGGCTGGTGGCATTTTCTTTTGATGCCTTTACCTTGCAGACGGGACAACTGGGAAGGTTTCACAATCTTTTGACATACTCTGAATATGAAACGTCAGTCACTATAGTCTTTTTCCCATCCGAAATTGGATGCTTTTTTTTCCAGCAAGGACATTTTTGTGTGTCTACATATATATGGAAACTGTGTTAAAATAATTGGGAACTGTATATATACACACACTGTACAGAGATGTAGTCAAAAGTAAATATATTATACACTGTATATTGCCTACTGTGTTGTTATAATTAACTAAAACAAAAACGGTTAAAGATATTTTTTGGAAAAAAAATACAATATTAACTTAAAAAATTAGAAATGTTTCCTTAATACAAATAATTTAATTTAAAAAAATAAGTTGAAGCTGAATTACTAAAATTAAAACGAAAATAAAAATAAATTTAAGCTAAATGGAAATATTTAAAAACAAATATGTTTAAAATAAAAATGAACACTGAAAAAATATATACTATATATATATATATATATATATATATATATATATATATATATATATATATATATATATATATATATATATATATATATATATATATATATATATATATATATATACACATATACAGTGAGGAAAATAAGTATTTGAACACCCTGCTATTTTGCAAGTTCTCCCACTTAGAAATCATGGAGGGGTCTGAAATTGTCATCGTAGGTGCATGTCCACTGTGAGAGACATAGGGCCCTATCTTGCACCCAGCGCAATTGACTTTGTACACCGACGCATGTGTCATTCCTATTTTGCACCCGCGCAAAGCGCGCTTTTCCCTCCACAGAAGCACGTCGCTAAACTAGTGAATGAACTTGCGCTACCTGGGCGGTTCAGCGCAAAAAAGGAGGCGTGTTCCGGCGCAAACAATCCCTGGTGCTATTTTGCTGTTCCATTAAACAATTGCGCCACTGACCAGAAAAAACCTAGTCTAAAGTCAGTGGCGCGTTGCGCGTTGTTCATTATGCTATTTTAAGGGCGCATGCTTGACCATAATGTATAGCGTGCACAACGCGCATACACTTTGCTCATGTAACCTACACAGATGCAACAGTTATTTTTGCAAATCATAAATTGTTACACTAAAAAAATATTAACACATGAGATGACGAAAATCATTGTGGTGTGCCACGAAGATGTGAAAAAATAGGCATAAATCTAGCTTACAAATGATTCAGGCTAATTGTAATAATTAAGGATAAGACCTGTTTGCCCAATAGTGGCAAGACATATATGTATATAAGGACATCTGACAAATTGGTTTGTCCGTCAAGAACCAGGAAAAAAAAAATCGACTGAAAAACTGAAAGACTGAAAAAAAAAAAGACTGTGAAATCACCTTTACCATAATGTACAACATTACAACTTCACTTCTCTGTCTTTCACTGCTCTTACAAGAACATCAGTCTCCTCGGCTGTGAACCGCTCCTGGCGTGCGCCTGGTAAATACGCCATAATAATAGCAATCCATAATGGAACTTGCGCACCTGCTTTTACAGGGAATGTTGGATGACGCTCGGATTGGTTTATTCACGTTACGCCCAAACCACACCTATGAATAATGAAGCTACTTCAGACCAACCCATTTTAGATTTGCGCCGGGCGCAAGAGCCATTTATCCCGCCGGGAAAATAGCAACAGCGCCGAGACCCGCCCACAAAGTTACTTGCGCTTCGCGCTTTGATACTCAGATCGTTAAAATAGGGCCCATAAACTAAAAAAAAAAATCAAAAAATGGAAGAAGCTAAACATGACTGTCAATCTCCCTCGGACTGGGGCTCCATGCAAGATCTCACCTAGTGGGGTCTCAATGATCCTAAGAATGGTGAGAAATCAGCCCAGAACTACACGGGAGGAGCTGGTCAATGACCTGAAAAGAGCTGGGACCACCGTTTCCAAGGTTACTGTTGGTAATACACTAAGACGTCATGGTTTGAAATCATGCATGGCACGGAAGGTTCCCCTGCTTAAACCAGCACATGTCCAGACCCGTCTTAAGTTTGCCAATGACCATTTGGATGATCCAGAGGAGTCATGGGAGAAAGTCATGTGGTCAGATGAGACCAAAATATAACTTTTTGGTCATAATTCCACTAAACTTGTTTGGAGGAAGAAGAATGATGAGCACCATCCCAAGAACACCATCCCTACTGTGAAGCATGGGGGGGGTAGCATCATGCTTTGGGGGTGTTTTTCTGCACATGGGACTGGGCGACTGCACTGTATTAAGGAGAGGATGACCGGGGCGATGTATTGCGAGATTTTGGGGAACAACCTCCTTCCCTCAGTTAGAGCATTGAAGATGGGTCGAGGCTGGGTCTTCCAACATGACAATGACCCGAAGCACACAGGCAGGATAACCAAGGAGTGGCTCTGTAAGAAGCATATCAAGGTTCTGGCGTGGCCTAGCCAGTCTCCAGACCTAAACCCAATAGAGAATCATTGGAGGGAGTTCAAACTCCGTGTTTCTCAGCGACAGGCCAGAAACCTGACTGATCTAGAGAAGATCTGTGTGAAGGAGTGGGCAGAAATCCCTCCTGCAGTGTGCGCAAACCTGGTGAAAAACTACAGGAAACGTTTGACCTCTGTAATTGCAAACAAAGGCTACTGTACCAAATATTAACATTGATTTTCTCAGGTGTTCAAATACTTATTTGCAGCTGTTTCATACAAATAAATAGTTAAAAAAATCATACATTGTGATTTCTGGATTTTTTTTTTAGATTATGTCTCTTACAGTAGACATGCACCTACGATGACAATTTCAGACCCCTCCATGATTTCTAAGTGGGAGAACTTGCAAAATAGCAGGGTGTTCAAATACTTATTTTCCTCACTGTATATATATATATATATATATAAATAACAGTGAACAGTGTGAAACAAAAACAAAATTTGTGCAACGATACACCTTTCAAAAAATAGACTGAAATAAATGCCACCTGTTGTCAAAAGTACATAAAAAGTTGTTTAATTGAGCAAAAGAAGTCTAATTATCATTTCAAAAAGGTAATTTTTTTAAATCAAATTTTGTGTGAAAATTCATGCCTGATCAAATAATGAAATCACAAAAAAAGATGTTAAAATGGGAAAGATGTTATAGCAAAAAACTATAAAAACTAGGAAAAACAAACTAAACTAAAATACTTTTTCATGACTCCAAAACTAAGTAAAAAAATTGGCTACAAATTAATTTTAGTACTTCTAATACATGGTATGGTATACATGCGTGAATATGTGGTGACAACGTGAATCAACCCACCTCCTATATAAAATAAAATAAACTGAATACAAACAATAACAGAGTGAAAATTCTAAATTCGGCAATTAAATTAGAAAAAAAAAATCACATATACTATATATATACTACAGCAAAAGTTAGAAAGGTAGAATGCTATTGTAAATAGAGCCACTGAGTATGTTTTCACATGTGTGTGCACACATACACACACCTATCAGCATTGATATACAACAGCAGTGCATTAGTATGAGCAGAAATGCTTGGAAGTCTGTCATAACAACAGGAAGCAGCATGTGTTTGCGTGGTTGCTGTGCCACCACCACATTCCAGTATTAAATCACCATAATAAAAGCCATCCTGGACATGAATGCCAACACGTCACAGACATAACAACTGGCCTGGAAACAGACATCAGTGCTGAACTAAAGTGAACCAAGGTTTCCATAACAGGCCCCAAAACAGTTCAGTGGCACAGAGTGTGTCTGGGTTAATGGCTCCCAGGGCAGGCGTTCAAAAGAAAACAGTCAAGCAGAGCTTTATAATGCCTATAAACTTTGGGTTTACCTGGACTTTCCTGTTACGGAAGGTTTACCAAGACGGCCTGGCCTAAATTCTCCTTAAGCCGAGGGGCTGATCTGAAAGTCTTAACTGATTGAATCGAGTGGAAATGGTCCAACCGCCACTAACGCAGAGCATGTCACTAAAGATTATATTATTTCTGTGAATTATGATCATTCAATATTTGACAAATCATTATGACAGGTCTTGTGCTTCAATAAAGGCGAGTTCCAGGTTTTGATTTGCTTAACGTGTTTATCCATGGTCATAATAATTGCATTGAATCAATCTTATATTGTGCGTTTTCTTTCCCACATGCAGCTATATATTCATAGTAAAAACTCACGAGGTAAATAAAGTAAAATAAAAAACAATGACAGCCTCAGCTGTTTCTCAACACTTCGTCATACCTATTACTCATACAACAAAATATGCAAATGTAACATTCATCGCCATAACATGCATAAATACTTTCGTTTGTAGAATAACTACATTTGTGAATACTTAAAACAATTACTGCAATTGATATTTCTATAGTTAGTACATGTAGTAATGTGTAACTACGTCACTTTAAAATAAAGTATTAACATTACCTTAAAAATTTGGTAAAATGATTCCAAAACATTCCAAATTTTGCGAACATAATTTTTGTCCAGGCTGTCATGCAAAGAAATTATGAACACATGCAAATAGAGAACCAACAAAATATGAATAACTGATTATCTTTAGCCAATGTATACTTTATCCTGTGAGTTTTTTGTTTTTCTATTAATTTTTTTGCATTGTAAAAAAAACCTGGAGCTGTAGTTTACCCTTTTTTTGCCAAATAATTTTGTCAGATAAATGCCTTAGCCAAGTGTAGTTTTTTGTTCTTCCCTAATATTTGACACATGTAAAAAATATCCTCATATTTTGATGGTTTCATCGAACTTGTAGGGTCAATAAAAAAAAATTCCCAAACCAATCCATCTTCGTTCTGACTGATGATGGTGTGAGCAATGACAGTTGGGTGAGTATCGATGTTCCCTTATTCCAATCTCACTTAAGATGGAGAAATACCCTGTAAAGTCTACTTCGCAGTCCACTTACAGTTGAATAGAATGCACCTTAACACTATCACAATTTTATAGTCCTAAAACATATAGTTTAGGTCCTGGCTTTTGATTGGTCAATACAGCATTCTAGTCGTGATACACACAACAGTAACAGCTTTGATGCGAAACATGCAGTGCCTGACTAAGCCTTTCAGCAGTCACTATTATATATCCACAAAACAATATAGATTCTCATAACATAAAAATATGTTAAACACACCATCGTTCAAAAGTTTGGGGCCGGGAAGATCATTCTAAAATCAATATTGAAAACACTGATAATAGGGTTATATCATATTAAATGTTAAGTTACTCATAGCACTATTATTACACAATGTAGAACTGACATCATTTCTCACTATCCTTCCAACCGCTTTCCCCTCAGTGCAGCACAGACAGAAATTATTCATGATTGACTTGTGCCATCCTGTAAAATCACTGACTCATTTAATCATACGGCCAGAAGACTTTCTATCTGAGTTTACTTATCTACAGAAAACTCATGCAAGTGAACTGCCTACCTAGACAGGATTTTAAAACATTGTAGGTGCAGTTTTGACACAAGGACTGTTCCAAAGTGGTAGGAGGCCTAATTATGCATCATAATTCTTTGGGTCAAATTTCTAAGACTTTTTTCTAATATATATTTGCGATCCCCGAATGCGTTTCCACCTGTACAATAAGTCCCTTCGTGAAATTTCCTCACTACTAAATATTCCACGGTCAACTGTTGGTGGCATTATAACAAAGTGGAAGCAATTGGGAACAACAGCAACTCAGCCACGAAGTGGGAGGCCACATTAAATAGCTACAGACCTCCAAACTCTGTGTAGCCTACAGATTAGCTCAAGAACAGTGCGTAGAGAGCTTCATGGGATGAGTTTCCATGGCTGAGCAGCTGCATCCAAGCCTTACATCAAGTTCAATGCAAAGCGTCAGATTTAAGCGTCAGTGTAAAGCACACGCCACCACTGGACTCTAGAGCAGTGGACATGTGTTCTCTGGAGTGAAGAATCACGCTTCTCTGTCTGGCAATCCGATGGATGAGTCCGGGTTTGGCGGTTGCCAGGAGAACGGTACTTGCCTGACTACATTGTGCCAAGTGTAAAGATTGGTGGAGGGGGGATTATGGTGTGGGGTTGTTTTTCAGGGGCTGGGCTTGGCCCCTTGGTTCCAGTGAAAGGAACTCTTAATGATTCAGCATACCAAGACATTTTGGACAATTTCAAAGCTCCCAACTTTGTGGGAACAGCTTTGCGATGGCCCCTTCCTGTTCCAACATGACTGCGCTCCAGTGCACAAAGCAAGGTCAATAAAGACATGGATGAGCGAGTTTGGTGTGGAGGAACTTGACTGGCCTGCACAGAGTCCTGACCTCAACCCAATAAAACACCTTTGGGATGAATTAGAGCGGAGACTGTGAGCCAGGCCTTCTCGTCCAACATCAGTGCCTGACCTCACAAATGCGCTTCTAGAAGAATGGTCAAAAATTCCCATAAACACACTCCTAAACCTTGTGGAAAGACTTCCCAGAAGAAATGAAGCTGTTATAACTGCAAAGGGTGGGTCAACTCCATATTAAACCCTACGGATTAAGAATGGGATGTCATTTAAGTTCATGTGCATGTAAAGGCAGGCGTCCCAAAACTTACTGGCAATATATAGTGTGTTTATATATATACACACACACAAATCAAGACAGCTCACTAGGTGTTAGAATAAAGCCTATTAGATAGTATTAAATTCAAGAAGCTAATGAACCACGATAATTTCGTAGAGCAGCAGTTTTACAACGCGCAATTTAATCACCACAATATGAAGTGGCAAGTATGACTTTAATTAGAAATCATTTCAGTTGAATAGACACAGTCCAGATGAATATTCTGAGTGAATGCGTGTGTGATTCTGTGATGCTTACCTGGTCATCATAGCGATAGGTGAGATACTGCTCTCCTGTTGTGTCTTCCAGAAAGCTTCCTTGCGGAGAAAGTGCAAATTCAGGTAGGAAGTAAGCACTCTGCGTCTGGCTCGCTAACCCCTGTAAAACAAGACCACAACGTTAAACCTAATCCAAAATTACTGTGGACATCATCATGTAGGGGGGTCTGCATGTAATATTTGCCACAGTATGAGGTAAGTACACAAAATATGTTATTATCAAATGTTAACAGTGTTCAACTACTGTACATAAAGGTCAAGCTGAACGTTCTAGTTGAACATTTTACAATTGTAATTGTAAAAGTATGCTAAGGACTTTTCGAATGTTAATTAGGTTACTTCTAGTGTCTAGGGTTCCAAATGTACTTTTGTCTTTTCAAACTATGTAACACACATTTTAGCATGAAGGTCTTATTTACTGGCATTTAAATTGTATTAAATCAAATAAATGTATCATGTACATACTGTATATGATATATACATATGCAATTAGTGTACTGTAAATCACTCACATACATGTATATAAGCCACTCTCTAGATATCAAAAAAATTGTATAGTACATAAAATAAACATCCTATTCCTGACTCATGAAATGAACCTGCCAGCTGCTAGCCTGCTCTGACAACCCCCAAACTAAAAGAAAATAAAGTACTACAGCATGGACAAATTAAGAGGAATTGCAACTGTTAAAAGTTGTGTCAAAAGTTCATTGTGAGATAGTAAGAAGCCCACAGCAAAGAAAGCGGCTCGAGGTCTTTCAGAGGTGAAACTCCCTTTTGTCTTAGAGGTTTATTGAGGAAGATTAGCTGCAGCACATGCACCAAATCCTGAATCGTTCAGACCAATTTGAAGTTGGCTACCATGGGTTTACCGTGCTGATGCCAGGCTGACGGGTTTCTCAGAAGTGCCTGGTGGTGACACACTTATAAACATTTTACGCAAGTTAAAAAGGTTATAAAATCACAGCAAGCTCCTGAAAAGCTTTTTTCCCTCCCTTCTCATTAAATGGGGAACTATTTACAAGTCTTTGAAGCTTAAAAACAATATGTACCTGGTATCAAAAGTGAATCTAATTTTATAACTGAGCACTAGGAGCGTCTGCTGGTGAAAGTGTGTAGGGATACATGCTAACGCTGGCTACTTCTCCAGGCACTTACGCCCTAAAGAGCAGAGGAGTTTGGCACACGGTCAGAGAAGCCGCCCGACATGCTTTCATCAGCCACACCGACTTTCACTGACAAGCCTGAATTAACAGCCCTGTGCGTGTGTGTGTGTGCGTGTGCGTGTGCGTGTGTGTGTGTGTGAGGGTTGAGCAAAATTTAGAAGAATTTTAAGAACTGGCTCCAATTTCACAGGCACAACACAGAAGAACTTAATTCGTTTAACATAAGTTTTGTACCAAAATAATTACATCATTTTGAATAATTATGTCTATTTATTTCCAGTGAATATGTAGAACACACATAATCTCACAAATAATGATTATACATCCATTTCTAAACTGAATTCAATAAAGCCATCAAAACAGAGTTTTAGTTTTTACAATATGTAGGATAGGATAACTTTATAGAAATAAATATTGACAACAAAATTTGTATTATAGAAAAAACGTATTTATTAAATATAATTATAAATATTTACCATTCAATTATATAATAAAAATTATAATTTATGAAATCAAATACTTGTAATTAGATTATACTACACTTTAAAATACTCGTAATCAGACTACAGTAACTTTTTTATAGTTTACATGATTTACTTACCATTCACAAAATGGCTGGAGTAATGATTATCCATAAAAAATTGATTCTCCCTAATTCTCCATTTTATTTTTTATTCATTTATTTTTTAATCGTATTGCATACATGTTTGGAAAGTCTTCCAGTTTTGTGGAAGTGCACACACAAGAATGGCTTTAATTACATGGTATAATGAGAGGCCACACAGCAGAAAATTTTTAAAGATTTGATTATTAGCTTTTCATAATTTTACGATCCCCCTGCGGTTCCTACACAAACCCCAGTTTGAGAAAGCCTGACCCTGATGCATGTATATTTGACATTAAAAACCATTAATCAAACCAAAAAAGGACAGTGCCCTCTGATATTGTTGTTAATGATGGCAAGATCACAATCAATGTGTGTGTGTTTGCTGTGTTTGTGTGTATGTTTGTCATACTTTTCACTATCTGTCCCCGAACACAAACATCAACCCAGACTGCTTACAGCCTAAACAAGTCTCATCTGTCACCCCCGTAAACACCCCACCATCTGCGTTCCCAACACACACACACACACACACACAAATCCTTCAGGTGCTGACTGCTTTAGCAGGGGACATCTTCTCCAGTAAATTCCCTATGAGGCCCCAAGGTACCTCACTGGGGCCCATACAGACTTACGACAACAAACTCCCTCCTCTACGTGCAAGCAAAGGAAAGGTTGCGCAGCTCAGCCATCTCTCATCATCTCTTACAGGAAACAGCCCTGACAGAGCAAAAATAAAATGGCTAACAGGAATGACTTTCATTTCATAACCAAGAATAGAAATAGAAGGGAGGCTCTGAGAGCTGCACAAAACTCTGTGAGGATGTTCACAGTCTGACATTGGATCTGTTAAGTGCCACAAACAAGAAAAAAGTCTTTCAATGGATGAGTGCTTCAAACAAGCGCTTTATAAATCGACACCTCTGCTTCTATGAAATCAGATCTTAATTGAGTTAATGCTGGGCTTTTCTTATTTTACGAGAAACTACTTTCTGCCTCTGAATGAGTACAAACTAGGCCCGTTCACACCATAATATTACTACAGCAATAACTATATTAGCGTCTTAAAACTAAAACTATTAATTTAAATAAAGCTGGAATAAAATAAAACATTAGTTGAAAAACATAAACCAAACGAAAAGGAGAAGTGTTGCCTAAATACATTTTAAGTTGAAGCATTATTATGGATTTAAATACTAAGGGTTGCAGTAAACTAATCTAGATTTGACTAGGTCATATTCTAGATTTGACTAGGTCATATATATATGCTCATGTCCTTGATGGTTGTATTGGCATTAATATACAGAATATTCACATACTTTTTCAATATACGCATTGTCCTGTGTATATTTTGCTGCATATTATGTCTCATTTACTTGTTTGTGTCATTTTTTGTCATTCACACTTCTGTGTAACTGACCAGTCTACCTTAATTTTTAATTATTTAATTATTTATTTATTTAGTTGCTGTTGTTTTGATTCTCACTGACTGCTGCATGGCTGATTGTTTGCCTGTGTCATTTTGGATGCTAAAAAACTGAGAAAATAACAATAAAAATGTTATTAAAATAATTGAAGTTAAACCACTCTCTTTATAAATAAATAAATTAATTTAATTAAATTAAAATAAAATTGAAATAATTGATTACATTAAAAGTGACCGATTCAAATAAAATGACAAAATAACTAAAAACTAAAATTAACATGAAAACTAAAAATATAAAAAAAAATGCTAATTCATTCATCAGCTGGAAAAAAAAGTGATTCTGAAAGTGATTCCAACAATATCGTTATTCTTCTTTGTCATTGGCGTTACAGATGTGGTGTGGACTTCCATACTCTCAAAGAATTAGAATGATTATTAAAATTTTATAGGTATATTAGTCCAAAATGCAGCTGCTAGAGTTCTTAAAGGGTAACTCAACCCCTGATCAGACCCTAACTCCACCCACTTACAATATTTGAAAAATGCTGGAAAAGTGGGCAGAGCCCAGCAGAGACAGAGGGGACGAACCGAGGGTGGGGCTGAGCGGGGAGCATGCACCTGAGTCGCAAAGAATATAAAGAATAAAAATAGATCAGATACATGCAATGTATTTTTATTCAAATGAACTGAATCAATAGGCAGCGCAGGACCAATAAGTTCAAACCTAATATAAACAGATTTCCTCAAATAAAAGTCAGACTATAGGCGTTTCTCAATGTCAAGGAAGGATCCTCGGAAGCCAGAATTCCGAGGATGCTACGTCATCGACATCAATGTCGAGGATCCTCGGAATTTCAACCAAGGTCTGAGTCCTTCGTTCGAAAAATATGCCATATACAGGAAAGGATGCATGTGTAGCCTTCGCGCTCTCAAATCACCCTCAATCCTATGCGCGCAGCTTTGCTATCTTGTTCAAAAAATACAAAATATCGGACAATCTGCAATATGCTTTCAAGTGTAAGTATTTACGTTACCAAATATTTGTTATAACCGTAGTAAATATAAGTAAAGTTTAACGTTTAAATGCCAGTACAAATTACTACTGTATTTATATTATACAAATTACGTTATTGATGGCTAACGGACCTTTTCACTGACGTAAAGACGCAATGACGTGCACTCGCTAGCCTGTTCCATTTACGTGTTCTCCGAATGCTAAAGAGGAGCCTCGCCTAGCCTCTGAAGGAAGTGACTTGGAAGGACCAGTCCTGCAGAGGAAGTATCCTTGACATTGAGAAACACCTTATATACGGAAGCACGTTACGGTTTTGTTGTTCGTTACCACGGCAACCACTTGCGAGACAGGGTTTGAAAGCACGTCTCATGTATGAAAAGTATCTGTACACATGACGGGCAGCAAAAATATTGCAAGAAAAGCCTGACATGTACTGACAACTGCTTTATTATACCGTATTTTCTTCATTTGAATGTTGATAGTAAGTTTCATTCATAATGTTTCTACTTCATGTAACATGAGAGTTCATTCTGGAGTGAAGCCGTTCTCATGTGATCAATGCGGGAAAACATTTCTGAGGGCGTGGTGAGCTTGTGCCAGGGGTGTGGGTAGTGAGCTGTTGGAAGAGCCATCATGTCACGATGGCAAACAACGTCCAATAGGAAAATTCAACTGCAGTAGCCATGTTCAACCTTAAGAGGGCAGCACTCAGACGTTTTTACACCATACAGTATATTGTAGCATTTAAACACTTTATACCCAAATGTCAAAATATTTACTCGAATCAATGAACAGCACTAATAAAGCCCCAGTCTTGCAGATCATTAACTAAAAAAAGCTGTTTTAGGGTTTAGTTACCCTTTAACATATCAAGAGACTATGATCATATACCACCGATTTATTATCTCTACACTGGCTACCTGTTAAGTTCTGTATCGATTACATAGTATTGCTACTGACTTATAAGGCCCTAAATGGTTAAGCTCCTGTGTATTTAACCGTTCTTCAATCGTGCTACTTTTGGTAGTAAATAAGATCTCTATAAGTCCGCTAAAGGAGGGAGAGCGTTTTCACACTTGGCTCCTAAACTCTGGAATAGCCTTCCAGTTTAGCCTTCAGATTAAAGACATCTCTTTAGCCAAGCATTCATAAAATGCACCCCATAACCTTACACTTTGTGCTTTGAAATGATATGTATTGTGAAAAGCGCTATATGTGAATTGAATTGACTATTTTTCATTATAGTTATCAATCTTGGTGTGAACGGCCCTGAACTCTGGTTTTGATTCAACTTGAATTTCAGGCAGTATGTGAGTAACAGGTAGTGTTTCGTTCAGCTTAGCGCCACATACAAGCTCATTACTAAAGGCTCAGCGCACTTCCACTGGCATTTACAAGAGCAGGCACAGGTGTGCGTGTTTTCGTGTGCCAGAAGATGTTTCATCAGGCACTTTAATAGGGGAACTGTAGATACATTGTCTCAGCAGGGCACAAGTGCCAAATAAGTAAAGCACTAAGTTGACGGCAGCGCCATGAGTTCTAACATCAAAGATTGGAAGTGAAAGGCTCCGCTTTGACCGAAGGAATGTGACGACGCCGTCAGAGTGAGTATACTCAATAATGTGGAGAAAACTCCAGCTGGTTTCTACAAGCTGGTCTCTGAGTTAATGGCAGCAGGCAGAGACTTTTTTCTCAGAACCAGACTAACCCTAGATAAGCTTTGGACTTTTAGTACTCGGTGCCAAGGATCAGTACAGTCAGAGGAAGACCTAATCCTGGATCATAACTTCCAGAAAGGGCGCTTCTTGAAAACAGGGCCAGGTTAACATCTGGTCACTCTAGCATTCCTCAGCTCTGAAGTCAGTGGGACAATGGAGATTCAACATTACCCTGAGCAATGTGTGCATGAGTTGGTAAAAGCATCCTGACTCTAAATCATTCTGAAAGAGTGCCAACAACAATTTGAGTCACATACCCCTTGTAAGACAATCATATAATGTCCCTGACGTCACATAAATGCTTTCAGAGTCTTTTTTATAACAATCAGTTACCGTTGGCAGAAATCTTACAAACATAGAGTCCTTAGAGTCGCGTAGTGTCGTAAATGAATCCTGCCAGCCTCAAAATTCCTGTGAGTTATCTTATAAAACAACTTTTTTCTCATAGCACACTTCAAATTTAGACCTCTCTAACATATACATACATTTTATACATATACATACATTTTATACATATACATACAATTATATATATATATATATATATATATATATATATATATATATATATATATATATATATATAGAGAGAGAGAGAGAGAGAGAGAGAGAGAGAGAGAAGAGAGAGAGAGAGAGAGAGAGAGAGAGAGAGAGAGAGAGAGAGAGAGAGAGAGAGAGCGTGAGCTACTCTTTCTATTCATCAAAGAAAAAGAAAAAACATCACAGTTTACACAAAAATATTAAGCAGCACTCTTTTTCACGTTCATAATAATAATAAATGTTTCTTTAACATGGATCAAACATATTAGAATGATTATTGAAGAATCATGTGTCACTTAAGACTGGAGTAATGGCTCCTTTTTATTCCATCACAGGAATAAATTACATTTTGAAATGGGTTTTTTTAAATAGAAAACGTTTATAACATTGTAATGATATTTAACTATTTTACCGTTTTTACTGTATTTTTGTAAATAAATGCAGCATTGGTGAGCATAACATATTTCTATCAAAAACGACCCCACACTTTTGAACAAGTGTATATAATCAAATGAAAACAAATGCTG
Organism: Gobio gobio; assembly: GCF_949357685.1. Lineage (NCBI taxonomy): Eukaryota > Metazoa > Chordata > Actinopteri > Cypriniformes > Gobionidae > Gobio > Gobio gobio. The sequence continues at coordinate 56,152,450 of NC_137098.1, forward strand.
TATTTAAGAATAACAGCTAGTGGTTGAAATGGGTACTGCATTCCAAATTCAAAGTATTGTTTGCACCGCCCCCTCCTCCTCAGACTTGACGCTCACAGGGGTTGCCAGTTTGAGCAAACGCAACAGGAACGAGCCTAACTGACAATGGAAGGTGAGGAGACTTGCACTGTAAGTTGATGAGTTGATTTATTTGAGTTTTAATGTGCTTCCGTTCATATGGATTTTTAGATGGATGTCGAGGCTTTTTATGTCGGGAAGAATCTGCGATCTCTGGTGTTGAAATACTATTGTGTAAACTGGCAGCGTGCGATAATCGCACAGACCAAAACAAAAAAGACACTGCGACACGGAACACATTTCAAAGTAGAATTACTGGCTGTAGCCTTGTTTTTCAGATAAACGAGTATGTGAACTTTTTATGGTAATTTTATGCTTTAATAGTGTCAAAAACGTACATACAGCGCCTTTAAGTTTCGCAAATCTCAAATACATAAAACTTGCTTCATTTCGAGACTAAATCTACTGAAAGTCATTCAAACTTGTAGTTAAGTAAATGAGTCAGATGCTGCTTCAATAGCCGCTCTAACTGATTCAGAGAATAGGCCTACATTATGTGATGAATTATTTTTGAGTAATCGTTTACTTGTGAATTGGCTCATGGGACATTTGATTCACATTTTGCAAACTCACAGTCAAAATTCAGATATTTATCATTTATCATATCGGTGCTTGACATTCAGCAAGACAGGAACTGTGCTCCACCACTAAAAAAGCGGTGCAGCAAACACTGGAGTGTGAATATAACCAGACCCTTTAGTAGGGATGTGTGGTTATGGTTCTGATGACAACATCATCCACCCACCTGCTGATTGTAGCCCATGATGGATAATGCATATTCATCAGTGTAATCTCAGCATGATGCAGCCTCTTTAAACATATTCTAATCAGCATGAGCAAAACTGCCCTGCAGGGTTGAGCTTGCTCCCTATGGCCATACTTTGATGTTCCTGGTGACTGTTTTTTCTTTTACCAGCAGTTGGTATGCATGGATTAATAAAACAGAGACGTGGCTAATTCTTTGGAACAGAAACCAAGTCATAACCTACAAGCTATCACCAACCCAAAGGCCATAATTCTACAAAGTTATTCATCAAATTTTGTCCACAACATCCCACACTCCTCAAAATAAATGTACTTTATTGGCATTGATGGTTCCCATGAAGAACCTTTAGCATCCATGGAAACTTTTCACTGCACAAAAAAAAAAAAAAAATGTTTTTCACATCAGACAAAATGGTTCTTTTAAGAATGGTTCACTGAACAGTTATTTGGGGAAGCCATAATATTCAATGGCAGGGGTGCCAAATCCTGTTTCTGGAGATCTACCTTCTTGTAGAGTTCAGCCTCAACCCTAATCAAACACAACTGAACCTGCTAATTAACATCTTCAGAAGACGTTTATAATAACAGACAGGTGTGTTGGAACTCTATATGTCCGTTGGAAAAACTGGATGCATTCCACCAACGGTGTCTCATACGCATTCTCTGCGTCACGCACCATGACCGCGTTACAAACGAAGAGATTCTACACACGGCTAAAACCCAGACTTTGTGTCTGAGCATTGCATCAAACTGGCAGGACACATTATGCAGCGATCGGAACAACGCCTAGCAAAAATTACACTGAGATGGATATCACCCAATGGATGCAGAAGGCAGAAGAAGACTCGGCGAAGAACGTTCAAAGAGGACTTAAAGCGAGCTGGCGTTAAATGGGAAGAAGCTGAATCCCATGCAGCCAATCGCAAGCAGTGGACTACGCTTGGCCTGTAGCACACATGGACCTAAAGAAGAAGAGTTGGATCAGGACTGGATCTGAACTAGAGGTAGATCTCCAGGTAGATCTCTAGGAACAGGACTGTGCTACCCCTATTCTATGGCATAGCTGCGAAAACCCCCTGTTGCCACCTCACTCAACCGGAACACAATGTGATGCAACTGAAGTTGTTAACACGATGCAAACTAAAATACCTAGAGTACAAAGTAATCAAGCTGATTGTGTGCTTTCATTAGCCACTGCCGCTGGACCGTTCTGCTGGTACTACCCTCAGGCTGAATGTTTTAGCAAATGCAGGTGTTAGAAGATGGTGCCAGATCTTTGATCTCATTATGAAAGCAGGCATCACTAAGAGGTCAAGCAGCATAAAAACACTTTTGTTCAGGCTGTCCTCAAGTTTCTGATGTGAGGAACCATGTCATCCTCAAGTTCTTACCTCCTACCCAAACTGTCTCGCAAGCACTAACTGTCAGTTCTGTTGAGCAAAACAGTACATTTTAATTTAGGAAATAAACGAGTTGTTTACGAAATACTTGAGTATCAGCTAGGGGGGTGCGACACTGAAAATTATACTTAATGTATCAACAAAATCCATTTTCGTACTGCAGAAGTGGCACAGAAGCTGCATCTAAAGCATTATTTAGATGTATTTACAGTGCAATTAAAATAGCATGAATAATAATGATTTAAAATAATATTTTGAATATTGAAATATGAAAAATAAATAAAATGATCAATTAAATATGAACTAAATCAGCCAGTAGATGCCGGCAACTCACTGTCTTAAATGGGTACTTCTGCGCTGGGAAGATGAATGTGTATTTAAACGGTGTCATTTATGTAGTAGAAATGTGAAATTATTTTTTAATTTGGTGCCTTCTAGACCAAGAAAAGACAGAAAATGTATTTTTGTCTCATGTGGATGAAAGACAACAACTCCCAGAATGAACTTGCTTCGCTGCCCTACAAGGCCACTCCCAAAGCCACGGCTACTGGTTATCACTTGCCCACCGCGGAACCGCCCCCAACGTCGTTTTGATATTCATAGTAATAAAATAATTTCGTTCAGTTAGAGAACAGACACTACAATTAAAAACTGAATGCATCTTATCAATAAAGTGTGAGTGAGCCGAACGAAAGTCACATCACAAATGCAGCAGGAGTCAGATTTCATTCATCACGAGAGCGAAGATCTGAGCAGAGCTGAGGTAAGCGCGGCAGTCATTCTCGGCGCATGTCCAATCTGGCACTATCAGATCATGCCTATGGAAGCTTAACTTTCATAGGAATTCATTGAAAAGTCTCGCTTTGCTCCGCACTGCCCCGTTATTAATGCCCAAGCCAAGCGGCAGCGGCCGTGCGCATTTACATTTCGGGAGCGAGATCCCACCCCTATGGGCGGGTTGAAAAAATGCGGAACTAGCTCCTTCTACTGGCTGTAGTCTATAGCCTCCGGCCAAAATGTCCTCTGATGACGCAAAATGACGATATTTGCGTCATCAGAGGATTTTTTCCAGAAATAAAATGCATAATTCTCTCGTCTCAGAGGGATATGAGGGGGGAAAGTACGATAATTCGAATATATACTACCGGGTTTCTACTGAAACAAAGCTTAATGCTAAATCGCTGAAGTAACCCTTTAAAGGGCACCTATTATGCAAAATTCACTTTTACATGGTGTTTGAACATATGTGTTGGCAGTGTGTGTTCACAACAACCCTATGATGGTAAAAATCCACCCACTCCTTTTTCTAAAATTCAAATAAATCATAAGCACTGTCTCAGAACAAGCCGTTTGCAGATTCCTGGCAAAGTGATGTCACACTTCACAGGCCCCGCCCACGAGTGTTGATGGACACTGCCGTATGTGTAAAGACCCCGCCCTCAAAGTCCACCATGTTTATCTCCTTGCCAGAGCATTTAACAGCAGTATTCAAGTAAGAAATGTGTTCTAAAGCTACTAAAGTTCATTCAGTCAAGGGCAGTGAGTGATTTTCTGTTTATCCTTTGTTGTTTGATTCCTAGGTACTGTAGGTACTTCAGTGGGTACTGTATATTACACTGCTTTCACTTTAGTACACATATCTAATATACACACTGGATTTCTGTACAGACATAACCAACTGTTTTCATGTGAACTTTGTGTGTTTCTCACATAACCTTGTGTGCATTTGACAGTTTATTCACAAAAACATATGAAAGAGAACTTGTTTTGTCTTTGTTTAATAGCCTACTCAAGGACGCACCAACATCCAGCTCTCTGTGCGCATGCGTCGGGTGTGTGGGCTCAAGTTGAGAGCATAGACTGTAAGGTTGAGAGTGATTTGGCTTTAAAATGATAATATTTCATGATGATGAAGAACTGCAATGTCACATGAGCGTGTCCGTGATAAAGATGATAATCAAAGCCAAACAGATGTATCATATTTCAGTTTTCATTCGCGTGTTCACTGGTGTTCACGAGCTGTGAAGGCTTTGCCCTCTGGGGTGGGAAGCAGCAGCTCATTTGCATTTAAAGGAGAAACACACAAAACAGCAAATTTTTGTCAAATCCAGATAATTGGCATTTTCAAAATGGTATATAAAATGATCTGTTAGGAATTTTGATCTTACTTCACGACCATAAAAACAATATTATGAATGTGTGTAGTATGAATTAAATTCAAATGCACTACATTCATCCATGTTGTGTCATTTCACTTCCATTCATAAATCCTCTCCCGTGGCCTCATGGGATAGTAAAGTGTCCATTGATTGTGCATTTTAGAATCTTGCAGGAAGTTACTGTAATAGGTCATTCAGGTACTTTTCGCCTACAGTTTTATGAATACTATGGATTCAAACATACTACTCGCCTACTATATGGAAGTAATGGATCATTGAATAATTGATTGACGGAAAAATTGATTCATTCATGCAGGAGTGAAACACCACTGTGTTGCTCTGTGATACACAATGGATGAGTTATGGCTTTTTTTGGAACTATTTTTGTGAGCAAAATAGAGCCAAATCAAACAATATTGTGTCTAAAATGTAACTCACAATACTTGTTTATTGAACTTTTGTTTACAATTAATATAACATTTCCAGCAGCAAATGTAATTTGCAGCCAGGGTCGTCTAGCAACTCTCCGTAGACTTGCGAGCTTGAAATACCAAACTCTAGTCAGGCCAATCGCATCACCGTCACAACTCTGCCGTCATTATGTTAAGCCCGCCCACCGATTCTATATACACGAGTCGGTGGGCGGGCTTAACATAATGACGGCAGAGTTGTGACGGTTCTGCGTGAAATCCCTGCTACTTCCCTGCTAACAAAGAACGGCACTGAAGTCATTCTTAAAGCAAGATGTGTTCGGAGTTTTGCAGACTGGATGCGGCAAAAGTTTAATCTATCAACTAGTTCCGCTTCACCTTCTTTGTTGCTCTGGTTGGTTGTAGCACTATCCTATTGCGTGCAGAGGAAATTTGAAAGACAACCGTTTATCCCGCCCCTCAGATTGAGCCCTGCCAATGGTGTGTTCCCAGACTAGGGATGCGCGGTATACTGGTACTGGGAAAATACCGGTATATATTTAATTTAAAATGGTACAATATCATGATTTTGCTAATTTCGGTATATGCTGTTGTTCCGAGGTTCACCGCTAGTTGAATCAACCTTACGCTACCCAAACTGACGTGAAGCAGGCAAATGTGGCAACATAGAACAAAATGAATACAGCAGTTGAATCCAACTCAACACGCCCAAAATTTATAATTAATAAAGAGGGGAGTAGATGTGAAATTTGGAATTACTTTGCTTATAAAACTGCTGAAGAACCATCAAACCTTGCCAAGCATCAGTCACTTGCCATTCCTGTCTTGTAAAAGACATTAAGAGATCGACAGGTGAGTGCATAATTCAAACGACCTAATTTAGACATTTATTTTCTTTTAACACTGATCAACGCACATACATAAGATCGTATCATTTAAATCTAACTAAATCTCAAGCGTTCGATTTCAACCAGTGACATTAGATTTCATAATATTTGCACGCATACTATTTACATTTGCGAAAGACATAACTAACTGTGTTTATATGACTACTCACTAAAGATTGACATTTTTTACATAATTTAGTGTGTATTTGACTAAAAAAAAAAACATAATTTGGAATGTGTGAGCTCTTTAGGCTTGTGTGTTTGTTGTTGGTATGAGCACAAAGAAAACTCTCTCAAAGAGCTCCCATCCCATGTATTATGAAATGCTATAAAATCGCTTGCATGTTCAAATTGGCAAGGTTTAAAAAGACGTGGGCAAGTGATTTCCGTCAGCTCTCCCGAAACGACAGCGAAAGTGTTGAATCTGGGCACGCAGATTGCTTTTATAGTGCAGGTGCGATGTCTTTTGAAGCCAGAATCAATTTGCTAATTTTGAGAGCTAGAGAAGGGAGACGCATTGTTGCTGAAATTACTTCGTATAAGAAAGTTTCCAAATGTCTGATTTGATGTGATAATCTTTGTTGATTCATTTAATAATAAACATTTGCAGTAATTTCCCGCTTCATAAACTCCAAACTTCGAGAGTGAATAAAATTATGCGTAATACCCACGCCAAAATTCAGACCCTGTGTGGTATCAATTTAATATCCGTACTTCGGTATTAGATTGTGGTACCGTACTGAAGCCAAAATTGTGGTATCGAGCCATCCCTATCCCAGTCCCAAAATCTTGATGTGGGTCTGGCTTGTCAGGCAAGGAAAATTTATAAAATAGAAATAATAGAAACTAAAACTCACACAGGGCGGAGCATTTTTGCAGATATAGAATTTTTGGGGCCTTCTAATAGGCTTTTTTTTAGCAAAGTGAGTAACATACTCGATAAAGTCAGCTTTCACACCATTAAAACAACAATTATGATAGTATCCTTAGTTGGACGGACTCATTAGTCTTACAGTAAGATTGTCCTTTTTTGGCTTGTTCCAGCTGTCTGTTGATCTTTGTTGTCTTCTAAAGGCACTTTAATAAGAGAGAGCTCAAGAGGATGGAGGTGCATGTCATGGTAACACTTTTATTAACCGGACACCTGTGACAAATGTGCTCGTAACATGCCAGCAAGTGTTTCTGGGTAACTAAGGTAAAGCTTGGCAGTTGCCAAACACTCATTCACATAATAAACATACATAAACTTACATACTTACAATTACACACAACTTGCTTCCTAAAGCAATTAGAAGGCCCTTGATGGCATGGCATGAGCTGCACACCAAGATGTGTAAACAAGAGCACTGGAGGAGGGACTAACTTTCTTGAGCACCAATCAAATACATCCATTCATTTCAGTCACATCAATCCATTTGTAGACTAAGCTGAACATTAGTAGGTCTCTCACACCAGAGTGAGTCATTGACTCCACAACCAGCCAATAATCCAGCTTGAGATGGTGATTGATGCTTATGTGCTCTGCTGAGGTTATGAAAAACCAATAAAAAGAGGTTACAGCACAATAACCCTTAAGTCAACAGTTACCTCCAGCATTGATGACCACCCCATGAGCTGTGTACGAGGAGGTCGGGTGACGTGTTCAGGGAAAATCCTGTTAAGGAATTCTGACCTTGAGAAAGTGAGTTGGGTAAATGTGAGGATCTGCTAACAGCTGTTCCTGATCTATTTGGGTACCTGGACATAGTACTATTCTATAGTAAAGGTTTATTTTGAAGTGACACAGGCTTTGTTCCAAAACCTAGCAAGCTGCCTAAATGAGAAGCATTTTTAAGACATCATAGATGCACCCGAAACATGAAGGCTGTAACAAAATGTAGGCTAAACATTTTCTAAGCAACCTCTTTATAGGCAGCAGAGAAGGCAAAAAATTGCGGAGGGAACATTATAAATGTTGACTATAAATATAATTCAGTACCAAAAGGTATCAATAAATAGTTGTAGTTCATTATGATTGTAAATCATTGTAAATCAAAATGTGAAAACTTTTAATAAAACAAAAAAAATTCCATTAGATCACAAAATGTCATTATAAATGTTAAATCAGTTAACTTTAAAAATGTTAATATTATTGAAGTCTCTTATGCTCACAAAGGCTGCATTTATTTAATCCAAAATACAGTAAAAACGGTAATATTGTGGAATATTATTACAAAAATAAAATAACTGTTTTCTATTTTACTATATTTAAAATGTAATTTAATCCTGCGATAACAAAGCTGAATTTTTAGCATCATTAGTATTAATTTCTTTCTCAAATTAATTTTCTGACCTCAAACTCTTGAATGGTATATGTATATCCACTATATTTCTTATTTAATGTAGGTTTAAATAAATGTTCTAATTCTATTAAATATGTTTTGTTTGGAATGTTTAGAGGTCTTTAATAAAGCTTATTAGATGCATCACATTTCATTAACAGATAACACTTTACAATAAGGTGTTAAATTAGTTAACATTAGTTAATGACTGTATTAACTAACATGAACTAACCATGAGCAATACATTTATAACTGTATTTGTTAATCTTTGTTAACGTTAGTTAATAGAAATACAGCTGTTTGTTCATGTTAGTTCACAGTGCATTAACTAATATTACAAGATTTAATAAAGTATTAGTAAATGTTGAAATTAACATTAACAAAGATAAATAAAGTGCAGTTCATTAGTTCATGTTAACTAATTAAGTTAACTAATGAACCTTATTGTAAAGTGTTAACGATTAACAAAATGCTAAAATCAAAGTCTTTTAAAATCACTAGTGAATTGAGTCTCCCGAACGCTATTTCTTTATAATTATTTGTAAAAAAAAAAAAAAAAACGTTTTTTTCAAAGTAAATGCTACACCAATTTTTTTTTTCAGTGTATGACACAAGGATGTTATGTTTAAAACAGGTCACTTATAAAGGTTCCATCTCGGAAAGGACGCAAGCAAAGCAGTCTAGGTTTTGGAACAGAAAAATAATCTTTAAAAATAAATAAATAATTAGCTCACATTGGCCTGTTGAAGCAACGTCTCTGCAATTGAGATATATTTATGAGGGTACAAACTGTACACAATATTGCAATATTTCACAGTTAATCACATTAAAATATTTCCATTTCAGAAATATGTCTGAGTCTGGAAGCAGCCCAAGATAATTCTTCCTTCCACTGTTATATTTACTCTAGTCCGTGACCCCACCTCGTCTGCTCTTAACCTCCTTAACAGTTAACGGTTCTTATCATCTTTCCCAACAAGCACCAACACTGCCACATTTGACTCAAGCCTGGCTCGGCACTGACCAAACCTCTTCTGTTTCTAATCACACCCCTTAACACGTCAGCTTAACGGCACTCCACCTCGGCTAACTCTTAACCCTGCCTCCTCCACTTCTAATACCAACTAAAAAAGTCCCCATCCTGATTCCACAGCATCTGCCTGTGGGAAAAGTCCAGCCTTGGCTCAGCAGGAAGCCCAGGATTTACCGCTAAGCATTTAATGGTCCTAGAATCCATAACTCACACTTGTCCATACCACCCAAATATAGTGGGGGTTTAGAGGCAAAAAATATAGCCCCCTTTTCAACTTTATTACGCTCAAAGTCAACATGAAACTGCATTTGCAACCTATTTTATTAACTTCATTCCTTTTATTAACGTTTTTTTTTTTACTTCCTTACAAGCTAAACAGAATATTCAATGAGAAAACAATGTGGGTGAGACCTGATTTGATGAAATAACAGTTTAAGGCTTTTGCAGGATCTTTTTTTGTGTTATTAATTATCATTGTAAGAATGTGCATGTAAATGCACACTCTTTTTGAAAACATATTTGAAAACAGTAATTTTTCCTGCAGTTTTCTGACTTGTATTGATGGTAGTTGTGCAGAAATTACATGCGTAAAATGTTACACAACAAAAAAAACAGAGAGTTAGTTAATATCATGTAAATATAGGATTGCAGTGATGACGTGTTTTTTTATGTTGTAGAATAAAACGTGAATGTATCTTGATCTTGTGTTAACCACAGACCTTATTTAAGTAATTTAACCAAAATCCTATAAAAAAAAAACATTGATTCTGGGACGATGGAACCGGAAGAGCTAAAATGCTAAATAATTTATTTTGCCTACAAAAATGTGCCATCCTTACTTATGCTGGGCTTTATTGTCCGCACTTGAATTGGCTTGTTTTTGCTGTTGTAAAGGATGAATGTATTTCTGAGCGTTAAAGTTCAAAGAGTTTAATGCAAATATTTGACATACTTCAATAGTTTCTTGGGTAGAAACATTTTTGTCATATTTGCTGAATGATCCGTTATTGATTCGGATGTTGATTAATTTTAATAATTTTATTTTGCCATCATCATGTCATTTTAAGGAAGTAAATGGTCCTTATAAACCTTGGTTGTCATGACAATATAATTCTATCACATTCTTTTGACAGTTTTTGAGATTTTAGACTGGAAATCATGGCCTACAAAAAAATGTATTTTCTGCAGCACTCTATGGTTTTAATAAATTGTAAATCTGAATTAAAATTTCTCATTATTGCACACAGCAATGATCTGAGCTGCAATTTTGCAATTACTTTGAGTCAGTGCTTGGTTTCAGAAGCTTAGCTCAACATACACAATATGTGCATTTTATTGCACTGGTAAAAACATACATGTAAATCATCCACTCTAAACAGGATCATTTGAACACTAATCCAGAATGAAGAGTGGATGTGAAGAATCATCTTGTTTGCTCTCATTACGACTCAGCGCCTGAGGAGAAGAACTTGTTATAAAATCTAATTTTATTTGATTCCCAGTCATTCTAAACAGTCATTATCTCCACCTCCTCCACAATCAAATTTAATTTTGATAATGTTATTCTATTGTCGATATAAAATGAAAATGCACAAGCTAACAGATGCCATGAAATCAAAAAACACTGAGGTGAACTGCTGCTGCATATCCACCATATGCAAATCCAAAAGCTACCTGAAGCGCTTCAGTGCAGAGATTGAAATACTTACAGAATGATAAGCAGTAAAGGTGAGAGAACACACTGTTTCCTGTATTTACAAAGCAAGCCTCCTACAGGAAGTGCCTCAGTGCTGGGTAAGCATTCCACATGACTGAATAAAACACTGCAAGTGTAGGGACGTATATGAACAGCATGCTACAGGCCAACTGCATTTGCAGAGCAAACTGAAACTAAGACTGTAAGAGCAAGAAATATAAAATGATATGGTGTCAGGGATCTAAGAATGATCTAAAAATTGGCGTAAGACATAAATCTAATCAGCCAGTTAATTGGACGTAAGTTACAAAAACACTGCTAGTGGGTGCTATAACAAAACAATGACAATTTTCAAACCGCCCATTTATCATTGGTCCAAACAGGTAATGGTGTCCCAAAGTCAATATTGCATTGCTATATAAGGCTGGTCGTGATGCTTAAACAAACAGAGTAATGTTCTGATAGCACCACAGAATCACAATATTTACACTTTTCAGGGAATTAACCAATAAAATGACTTACTAATAGTGAACTATCGCATATTAAACACGACACAATGATTTCTCAGAAAGTGGGGTGAAGAACTGGGTGTGCCCCCAAATGGTTGGGGGATAGTGAATAGTGAAATAAAATAAGTTGAAGTAATAAATTGACTAAAACTAAAACCAAAATAATTCTAAATTAAAACTGCATTTACCAACACTAACTAATAGGACCTTATTGTAAAGCGCAGGGCTGGACGATTAACCGAAAACTAATCGAAACCGAAATTTAGAACCTCTAACCGACGTAATTTTCCCATGACGGTTATTCCGGTTTTCACGTGACTCCGCCCAGTCGGTCACATCAAGTGCAGTTTGCAGGCACACGGAAAGATGCAGGAGCAGTTATCTTTGTTTATAGATGCTCAGAATTACTATGGTAATTGCATGTTTTACACAGTTTATACCGGTCAGTTAATCGCCATTCTTATATGCGCTGATACACACACACAGAGACGGCACGCGCAAGCCCCGAAGCCAGATCACTTTCACTTGCGTCCTCATGAAGTTTGTCAATTAAATGATTTGAAAGGGTTGCCAGTTTGAACATTAAAGCGATTTTAGACCATCAGGAGCGCAGAAGCTCATTGTCAACGTTGTCCTGTGATTTATCACTAAAGTAGCTTAGGAATTCAACCTTTGTAGCATAGATTTGAATACCTTTGAAGTAAATACAAACCACGGCTTCATAATTAATAGAGACGGTATGATTAATTCACACATACAATCACTCTCTCATTAATGCATTCGAATAAATGTAATGTAGGCCTATGCCTACAAATCCATCTGTATCTGATGTACAACAAACAGAAATCTGCCCCAACTACTGAAAGTGAACTGTTTCCTACAAGTATTTTAAAATTACATAGAAATTCACTTTTTCCATTAGAAAACAAATATCCAACCTTTAACCCTTAGTGGTGTTCATATTTTTGTTATTCAGCCAGTGTTCGTGAACATTCAAACAGTCTCAAGTCTCAAGTCTTTGGGTCTTAGTCAAGTCTCAAGTCTGAGTCCAAGTCAAGTCTCAAGTCTTTGGGTCCAAGTCAAGGCTCAAGTCTGTGAGGTCCAAGTCAAGTCTCAAGTCTTTGGGTCCAAGTCATGTCTCAAGTCTGTGGGGTCCAAGTCAATGCTCAAGTCTGTGAGGTCCAAGTCAAGTCTCAAGTCTTTGGGTCCAAGTCAAGTCTCAAGTCTGTGGGGTCCAAGTCAATGCTCAAGTCTGTGAGGTTCAAGTCAAGTCTCAAGTCTTTGGGTCCAAGTCAAGGCTCAAGTCTGTGAGGTCCAAGTCAAGTCTCAAGTCTTTGGGTCCAAGTCAATGCTCAAGTCTGTGAGGTTCAAGTCAAGTCTCAAGTCTTTGGGTCCAAGTCAAGGCTCAAGTCTGTGAGGTCCAAGTCAAGTCTCAAGTCTTTGGGTCCAAGTCAATGCTCAAGTCTGTGAGGTTCAAGTCAAGTCTCAAGTCTTTGGGTCCAAGTCAATGCTCAAGTCTGTGAGGTTCAAGTCAAGTCTCAAGTCTTTGGGTCCAAGTCAAGGCTCAAGTTTGTGAGGTCCAAGATCAAGTCAAGTCTTAAGCCCGGGATACACTGCACGATTTAAGCAATCCTGCAAGATCATTACAAATCACACTGTGCCACATGGATCTAGTAAACTTGGGTACGACATGCATGTAGACTGTACGATGATGACACCTATTGATAAAACCTATTGGTAAAAAACAAAGACCATGATGAATCACACTTTGGCAGTTGTAGTTTTTATGTGCGCTGAAAAAAAGAGGAAGCGGCGAAAGAGGAAGGGAAAAGAGCTTGAGGTAAGCAGTTTTAAGTTTTAGCACACTGTGCGATGATCATGCTGAATTTCTGACACTGTCAGAAAATTATTGTAGGCTATCTTTGGTCTGAAGACTGTGACAAAGGCCGTCTTTGAACCCCTCTCATTGAATGACATAGAACCACCAATTAGGAGCCACGATTGATTCACGATGGCAATCTTTTGTCTGGGACAGCCGAAAATCGTGCAGTTTATCCCAGGCTTTAGACATTCATTTGAAATCCCTCCCCCTAAATTAAAATGTTGTAATTAGGACTGTGTGTTATTGAAGAAAAATGCGATATGGGATACCTTTATAAATAATGCAATATTTGATGTGAGATACAATATTGCTTTAAGCGTGTAAAATCTATTTAAATCATATTTTAAAAATGATTATGATACCATTTATGTGTTTTACATTCTTTATGGGAAAAGAAACCTCGCTACAACTTCTGAAAGTGACCAGCAGTGTTTCAGCAAAAATGAATGTCACAAATCTGACAATATAATTTTAACATCAATGTAAACAAACAAAAAATGTAATGCCAATATTTAAATACCAAAAACTCTTTGCTTGACTTGGTAATATATAGTTATATCAACCTTAAAACTTAAAAGCAAGAGCATCCAGGTAAACAAAGACACCTGAACCAGGGGTGGACGATTATTTTTGTTATTTTAATTTATCTTTTTTATTGAAAATAAGAACTAAAAACAGTAGTCTTCACATGAATTAAATATACAATGATACATAATAAAGCTACAAAGGTTATTCAGCCAAGAGCACAGTGATTTTCTCTTGTCATTTTGTTGTTTGAGTGACAGCGGCAGGTTTACTGTATTATCAAGCTGTCACTTTAAGACCTAATGCACGGATCCTACTGACACGGATTCGGTTTCTTTCCCCAACTGATTGTTCACTTAAAGCATAACGACTGTGTTTACATGAATACTCGTCAAGACAGCCATTTTGACATAACTGTGTGTATTTGACAGTTTGAGTGTGTAACAAGGCACGAAAAAGAACTGAAGGGATCACACACTTTCAAAGAGGCGGCTTGTGCGCACGCCGCTGCGATATGCATATCACGATATGAACATCTACGATATTTCCATAATTTCGATATATTGCGCAGCCCTAGTTGTAATCACTTACTCACCCTCATATTTCAATCTCATATTACTTTCATTCTTCTTTAACCCTCAAAATGATATGCTAGATAGAATATCCAAGCTGCTATTTTTGAGACAGCGAAAGTGGATGGTGATTTATACTGCTCCAATGATAATAATAAACTCCATTAAAGTCATAAAAAATTATATCAAACATTAAAACCATAAAAGTAGCATTGTGTGCTATATTCCAAATGTCATTCATGTTTATGTTCAATTCCACAATAATGCCTCTTTAGATCATGCACACACATAATTATTTCTTGTGTGTCATGTGACACACTCTTAAAAATAAAAGTTCTTTGTTGGAAACCCCCCTTTTGGAAATGTAATTTTAAAAATAGTGTGACAGGAAATCAGACTAGAGAGGACAATTGTCAGTGAACAACAACTGATAGCTATCATACGATGTCAGAAGACTTGGATGAATCTTAAGGACTACTTTAATGATATTTGTATGGAACTTTTGAGTCCTTTTTGAAGCTTGATGGCATAAATCCTCATTCATTTCTGCTAAACATCTCTTTTTGCGTTTAAATGGAAGAAAGAAAATAATACAGGGTTTGAAACGGCATGGAACGGAGTCAATGATGATACAATTGTAATTTGTGGGTGAACTATTCCTTTAAGGTCCTGTACTAAGCATAATGCCACTCTCTCTATCAAAAGCTGACTGGGCCCATTAATGGCTCATGAAATATGTGCCAGGGCTTAGTGTCAAGAGCCAATTTGCTATGTCAGACAGTGAGAGCGAGTGAGAGAGGGTCCCATCCAAAAGATTAGCAGTGCAGAGATTGCAAAAAGGCAGTGAGTCTGTTTACAGCTGGTCAGAGTGAATGGCCACACAGTAACTGTGTATGAATGAGCCTTTCAGTTCTAACTTGACCCACCGAAGATTGAAAGGGAGGGAGAGAGAGAGAGAGAGAGAGAGAGAGAGAATTCATGATGAGCAGTATATGTCAAAACATACAGATAAGAGCTCTTTACCCTTTCGCATAACTGATGTCAAGGCTCAGACAGATTCTGAGAAAATCTGGAGAATAGATTCCAGCACTTGTACAACGTCTTCAGTGAAAAAAAGAATGAATGTTTGAAGAATAAAGTTGTCTAAAAGTAAATGTTTGGTTCTGTTTAAACTTGCATAACTGTTTAAACATGCATAACTGGTAAGATTGGATGCGTGATATAAATAATAATTATTTTGCACAAAAAAAAAAGATTATTAATCACGATTATTCGTTTGAGACCGTCTCTGGTACACAGCAGCTTTAAGGAGAAAATACTCAGCAATGGTGCTGTCTGATGAATTTGCACATGGTTTGTCTTAAAACTTATTAAAACACTGCCCAGACATATAATCAACATTAAAAACTTGATTTTACCCACAGAGCGACCTTAAAAGGTCCTGTTCTCCGTGATCCCATTTTTCAAACTTTAGTTAGTGTGTAATGTTGCTGTTAGAGCATAAATAATACCTGTAAAATTATAAAGCTCAAAGTTCAATGCCAAGCGAGATATTTTATTTAACAGAAGTTCCCTTTCAAAGCCTACAGCGAACGGCCGGTTTGGACTACAACTCTGTACATCCTGCTTTAATTACGTCAGTAGAACAGTTTGTTGACTAACCTCCGCCCACAAGAATACGCGAAAAAGGGGGCGTGGTCTTGTTGCTCCCTCGTGGAGAAGAGGAAGTGTTGCGTTCGGTTGCGTTTGTCGCCATGTCGTCCAGACGCTGTTATTTTCACCCCGGAGTCAAATCACCTTTGTTTGGCCTTCAGGGGCTGTATTTTTAGCGCGTTCATCTCCCCGTTATGGTAAGAGGCGTGACCTTCCCGGGCAACGTGCCCTAAGCTGCTGTCGAATCACAACACGGGAACCGCTGGCCCAATCAGAACTCGTTACGTATTTCTGAAGGAGGGACTTCATAGAACGAGGAAATTCTCAGGCCGTTTTGAGGACAGTGAAAACAGCGGTATACAGATAAGTAAATTGTGTGAAAAATACTGTGTTTTTTTACACATGAAACATGAACACATGTTATATTGCACACTGTAAACCCAATCAAAGCTTAAAAAAAACCACAAAAAATGGGACCTTTAAACCCGACAGCTTTCACATATTTTGCTGTACATTAGGAAGACAGCACTATCCACACGGTCACGTCCAGGTTTGCACCATGCATGAGTTTAAAGATGTAAATCAATATTTGGGATTCAATCATTTATTGCAGGACGATTACCCTGCACTCTGAGTTTGACTGTCTCTGCGTAACATATTTATGTGCTTCACTGATTTAAGGGTTTATCTGTAAAACTGTCATTAAAAGCAGCTGTGTATTTATGACCCTGCATGGACTAATAAATCAAAACATTAACACCCTTTGAACCATCAGTAAATATTGTGAAGCTGTAGAACACATGAAAGTTAAATAAAACCATAGGATTTTGCCTCATCATTGATGTCTTCTGAGTACAAAGCAGCCAAAATCTGTCAGACTTTATGAAGAGATCTTGAGTACCTCACCATTTTTTCTTACCTAGAAACCTTGTAAAGTCACCCTTTCTTGACACTATGTGTAACACTTTTCTTATTGATGTCAAATATATAACCTGCCATTTTTAATAAATGTCAAAATCTTTATTTTTTTGGGACATTATATTTTGTATTTGTGTGGCCTTCTTGTTCATCCATAAAGAAGAAATATACAGACATACTTGAAATACACACTCAAACGTCCACAACCTATTCCCGGCTCACAGCAATGAGGCTGTCTAAAGCCAGATCTTTGTCTCTGCTTTAGGTGTCAGCTGTTCAAACAGGCTGAAGCTGCAGCCGTAGTGTCTCTGGACCCACAATACAACAGCACTGAGAAACCAAAGCGCTCGTACTGCTGCCTGACACATCCACGGAAAACTTCACACCATGCCCAGCACAGCACGCTCATTTAAATATACACACGCAAACTCAATCTCAGAGCCTGTTGAGTGCTAGCCAGAAATGACATGTGAGATAAAGCTGTTGTTTTTCTGACTGTTCACTTGTGTGTTGATGAGAACATCTCTACTGACAAATAGCTGTTTACCATACTGGCTCTGTTCCAAGCTAGTGCACATTTTTAAGGCATCATAAACACGCTCCCGACACAGTGGCTGATACAAAAGGTAGGCGGCATAACATACCTCATTTGTTTGCAATGAAAAAACAACTCTAAGGTTCAAATTCAACCCAGTCTCATTCCTCCTCTCACTGCCATATAATTTCCGGCCATCTCTCTATGGTCTCTGTCAATAACAAGTGCTGAAAATTATCCCCCCAAAAAATTTTAACTTCACAATGCGATAGAAAGAGCATATTGTTATGCATTTCCTGTCTCAGAAAGGCAGAGACAACAAAAGGCTCATTTGTTAGTCCGCCTACAATACAACCCTTCAGTAGCGTTTACGAATCTGTAAATTGGGAATAAAAAAAAAGTGAATCATATGGAAAGCAGAGCGAACACTCCCTAAAATAGAGGAGATGGTGACATTGAAAAAGAGAGCACAAGTGGCTTCAATTGAAAGCTTGAGAATATCAATACCATTGAAAACAGAATGCAATAAAAAGCAATCAGGCACAGGGTTAGTGCAACATCTGCTTGTCATAATCTATGCTATAAGCCAAGCAAGAACTGCTATTTCAAAATGTACTCTGGCCCATAATTGTTGACTATGTACTCATTTAACCTCTGAGCTTCTGCTTAAATGTTGCATTTCTCAGAAAGATGAAGTACATGCTTTCAGACCCAGAAGAATAAAGGTTGTTCGCCTGAGATAAAGCGTTAGCTACTGATTTATTCAAACAAGTGAATTTCAGAGCTTAATAAGAACCTGCTTCCAGAGTGCACCAAACTCTCTACGAATACAAGGGTTCAAAGCCCTGTGGTTTAACTAAAACCCAAAGTTTTAGTTCTGTACACAACAGGTTGTGGGCCATGGATGGACGGATGGATGGATGGACGGAGACAGCTGAAGTTTGAATTTTGAAGGTTTCGGATGGATGGATGGATGGATGGATGGATGGATGGATGGATGGAGACAGCTTAAGTTTGAAGGTTTCAGATGGATGGATGAATAGATGAATAAATGGATAGAAGGACAGAAGTTTGAAGGTGATGGATGGATGGATGGAGTTTGAAGGTTTTAGATGAATAGATGGAGACAGCTTAAGTTTGAAGGTTTCAGGTGGATGGCTAAATGGATAGAAGGACAGAAGTTTGAAGGTGATGGATGGAAGGATGGAGACAGTTGAAGTTTGAAGGTTTCAGATGTATGGATGGATGGATAGATGGATAAATGGATAGATGGACAGAAGTTTGAAGGTGATTGGATGGAAGGATGGATGGATGGATGGATTTACATTTACATTTACATTTATGCATTTGGCAGACGCTTTTATCCAAAGCGACTTACAGTGCCCTTATTACAGGGACAATCCCCTGGAGCAACATGGAGTAAAGTGGGACACACTGGTGGTGACCGCTGGGATCGAACCAGCAACCAGTTCCATGGTTTATGTCAGTTCCATGGTTTAACCCACTGGACCACCATCTCACATGGATGGATGGATGGATGGATGGATGGATGGATGGATGGATGGATGGATGGATGGATGGATGGATGGATGGATGGATGGATGGATGGATGGATGGATGGATGGATGGATGGATGGATGGATGGATGGATGGATGGATGGATGGATGGATGGATGGATGGATGGATGGATGGATGGATGGATGGATGGATGGATGGATGGATGGATGGACAGAAGTTTGAAGGTGATTGGATGGATGGATGGATGGATGGATGGATGGATGGAGGCAGCTTAAGTTTGAAGGTTTCAGATGGATGGCTGAATAGATGGATAAATGGATAGAAGGACAGAAGTTTGAAGGTGCTGGATGGAAGGATGGAGACAGTTGAAGTTTGAAGGTTTCAGATGGATGGAAGGATAGATGGATAAATGGATAGATGGACAGAAGTTTGAAGGTGATTGGATGGATGGATTGATGATAGATAGATAGATGGACAGAAGTTTGAAGTTGATGGATGGAAGGATGGAGACAGTTGAAGTTTGAAGGTTTCAGATGGATGGATGGATAGATGGATGGATGGATGGATAGATGGATAAATGGATAGATGGACAGAAGTTTGAAGTTGATGGATGGAAGGATGGAGACAGTTGAAGTTTGAAGGTTTCAGATGGATGGATGGATAGATGGATGGATGGATGGATAGATGGATAAATGGATAGATGGACAGAAGTTTGAAGGTGATTGGATGGATGGATGGATGGATATATAGATGGACAGAAGTTTGAAGGTGATGATGGATGGATGGAGACAGCTTAAGTTTGAAGATTTCAGATGGATGGCTGAATAGATGGATAAATGGATAGAAGGACAGAAGTTTGAAGGTGATGGATGGAAGGATGGAGACAGTTGAAGTTTGAAGGTTTCAGATGGATGGATGGATGGATGGATGGATGGATGGATGGATGGATGGATGGATGATGGATGGATAGAAGTTTGAAGGTGATGGATGGAAGGATGGAAGGATGGAGACCGTAGAAATTTGAAGGTTTCAGATGGATGGATGGATAGATGGATAAATGGATAGGTGGACAGAAGTTTGAAGGTGATTGGATGGATGGATGGATGGATGGATGGATGGATGATGGATGGATAGATAGAAGTTTGAAGGTGATGGATGGAAGGATGGAGACCGTAGAAATTTGAAGGTTTCAGATGGATGGATGGATAGATAGATGGATAAATGGATAGGTGGACAGAAGTTTGAAGGTGATTGGATGGATGGATGGATGGACAGAAGTTTGAAGGTGATTGGATGGATGGATGGGTGGATGGGTGGACAGTTGAAGTTTGAAGGTGATTGGATGGATGAATGGATGGGTGGACAGTTGAAGTTTGAAGGTGATGGATGGATGGATGGATGGATGGATGGATGGATGGATGGATGGATGGACAGAAGTTTGAAGGTGAAGGATGGAGACCATAGAAGTTTGAAGGTTTCAGATGGATGGATGGATAAATGGATAGATGGACAGAAGTTTGAAGGTGATTGGATGGATGGATTGATGATAGATAGATAGATGAACAGAAGTTTGAAGTTGATGGATGGAAGGATGGAGACAGTTGAAGTTTGAAGGTTTCAGATGGATGGATGGATAGATGGATGGATGGATGGATAGATGGATAAATGGATAGATGGACAGAAGTTTGAAGGTGATTGGATGGATGGATGGATGGATGGATGGATAGATATATAGATGGACAGAAGTTTGAAGGTGATGATGGATGGATGGAGACAGCTTAAGTTTGAAGGTTTCAGATGGATGGCTGAATAGATGGATAAATGGATAGAAGGACAGAAGTTTGAAGGTGATGGATGGAAGGATGGAGACAGTTGAAGTTTGAAGGTTTCAGATGGATGGATGGATGGATGATGGATGGATAGATAGATGGACGGACAGAAGTTTGAAGGTGATGGATGGAAGGATGGAAGGATGGAGACCGTAGAAATTTGAAGGTTTCAGATGGATGGATGGATAGATGGATAAATGGATAGAAGGACAGAAGTTTGAAGGTGATTGGATGGATGGATGGATGGATGGATAGATAGAAGTTTGAAGGTGATGGATGGAAGGATGGAAGGATGGAGACCGTAGAAATTTGAAGGTTTCAGATGGATGGATGGATAGATAGATGGATAAATGGATAGGTGGACAGAAGTTTGAAGGTGATTGGATGGATGGATGGATGGATGGATGGATGGATGGATGGATGGATGGATGGATGGATGGATGGATGGATATATAGATGGACAGAAGTTTGAAGGTGATGATGGATGGATGGAGACAGCTTAAGTTTGAAGGTTTCAGATGGATGGCTGAATAGATGGATAAATGGATAGAAGGAAAGAAGTTTGAAGGTGATGGATGGAAGGATGGAGACAGTTGAAGTTTGAAGGTTTCAGATGGATGGATGGATGGATGGATGGATGGATGATGCATGTATGGATGATGGATGGACAGTTGAAGTTTGAAGATTTCAGATGGATGGATGGATGGAAGGTGATGGACAGATAGATAGATATGAAAGAACTTTTCTTTACTACAATTTCCGTCACACAAAGCTATGCAAATTCTCACCAATTCTCCTTTTGTGTTGCATGGACAACATAGGTGACATGGTGAGAAAATAATGACAGAAATGTAATATTTGAGTGAACTGTTCCTTTAAACTATTGACATCTTTTTAGCTATTTACGTGAATCATAACACATCCTCCCCTTTGAGGAAGGTTCCTGCCACCACAACACAAGAACACGTTAAGGTGTGAATACTTGCAATGTGTTGGCCAAGCATTCACATCTGCATTTGAGTATTTGCTGAAATATGTTTCTGGCTTAATACTGACTGACAGAACTCTATACACCGATTCAGCCGAGGCCTTGTGAGTTTTATCACTTCATCAGGCTGGACAGAAGGCACAATTAAATTCGTCTGCCCACCAAATCCCACATCTAACACAACTGACCCAGCGAAAGCCCTTTCATGAGAAAGTGACGGCATCGAGATGTGTATGTGTCTAGCAGGAGGAGCGCACTGCCAGAGGGAGGTGAAAGAGCAGAGCCGCTCTCTAATAGGAAAAGCAGGAAAATAGGAGATGTGGGAAAAGAGTAGTGAAAACACCTGTTAGACTCTGCTTCACTTTCAGTGCTGAAACTCACAGCTTCTTAAAGAGTCCCAGCGGCGGCTCCCACGCGTGCATAAATCAAGACGAAGTGTTTAGCCCATAGAATAAATATTATTCTGAAAGATTACTGCAAAGAGCTTTAATGGAGACTCTGGATAAATGCACATCAAATTTCAATTTAGACTCCACCAGAAACCTGTTCCCTCCCAGATAGATGGCTCCAATCACCTGCTTCACTCAGCAAAATGCAAATGATACATTCTGACGTGGTACAAACGGCTGTCCGTCGGCTCTCGTATGAACTGGGGAACGAATGACACTAGCCAAATGGTGTGTGTGTGCATGGAAAAGGCGCTCGACGTGGCCGGCTGTAACTCTATCCCGGAGTGCCTTGCTACACTAATGCCACAGCGCTACCTGCTACCTGCTCTCTCCTCCGCCTTTCCGCTTTCATTTCATTTAGCCACGGCAGTGTCCCACAAAGGAAGGACTTGGGTTTCAGCTGTCGTTATTCATGTACCGTCGCGCAGGACAAAGAGATTTGGCCACTTTAGGTGGCAGCTTTGCGGTGTAAATGGCTGTTATCGAGTGGCCCTATTGCGATGGATTAGGCTGGCGTCCATGTTCATGCCAGGGCTTCCATTAACATGCACACCGGCACTCTATATATAACCTGTTTCTAACAAAAAAAAAAGAAGGCAACATTCAACGATTCACTCCAGACCTGCGAGTTTGTGGCTATAATTTGACTTGAGAGGCTGGAGGAGAGAGCTGATTTGAGCTTGTCTCTTGCAGAGACATTTGACTGGAATATTTGAGTTAATCTGGAAAGTATTAAGTATTCAACGTTCCCTCTCAAACAACAAAATCCATATGCCTATCTCTGGGCTTTTTAATGGCTGATGCAGATAATGATATCCAAAGCCACCCCCAGCTGATGGCCGATATACAAGCAATTCGTTTCGACAGATAAACTACTGTTTAAAAATATGGGGTCAGGAAGATTTTTAAAGAAATGGATCATTTTTAGTCAGAAAGGATGCTTTAAATTGATCAAAAGTGAGTCAAAAGTTTGACAATTCAAATAACTTACTAGTCATTAGAGAATCCTGGGAAAAAAGTACATGGTTTCCACAAAAATATTAAGCAGCACAACTGTTTTCAACAATGATAATAATAAGAAATATTTCTTGAGCAGCAAATCAGCATATTAGAATGATTTCTGAAGGATCATGTGACATTGAAGACTGGAAATTCAGCTTTGCATCACAGGAATAAATTACATTTTAAAATAGATTCAGATAGAAAACAGTTACTTTAAATTGTCCTATTATTTGACAATATTACTGCTTTGTTAAATAAATGTATTTATTACTGTATTTTTGATCAAATAAATGCAACCTCATTCTTAAGTACATATAAAAATGTATAAAATTACAACTATTCATAACTACATTGCAGACTAAATATTGTTTATACATTCATCCAATATTTTGAGGGCTAATTTTTCTTTAAAAAAATATGGATTTGACAATATTACTGTTTTGTTAAATAAATGTATTTATTACTGTATTTTGATCAAATAAATGCAACCTCGTTCTTAAGTACATATAAAAATGTATAAAATTACAACTATTCATAACTACATTTACTATTATTATTCATGAACTATTTTAAAATGCTGGTAATCTCAAAATGGTCAAATATGAAATGGATTGGTCATTAAAACTACATTTTTAGATCATTTCAGATGCAGACTAAATATTGTTTATACATTTATCCAATATTTTGAGGGCTCATTTTTCTTTAAAACAATATGGATTGTACAAATCCATTGAAGGTTAAAAATTAAAAATGGTGTCCAATATAAGGTGTGATTTCTAATGCACGGGTGCACAATTATAAGTATACAATCAAATCAAAAGTATAAATCTGTACACATTCAAATCTTCATGCACTCTTCTCTTTTCCCAGTTCTTTCACAGTAATTTGTTGCAATAAAACACAAAATTCTAACTTTTACTGCAATATCAATATCATTTTCTGTCGGGGGACAACAAATTACAAATGATCAGATCAGGCTACATTGTAGGTTTCAAAAATGGCCCATTAACCCTTGTGTGTGGATAGTGTGATGTCACCATTATGATGATAAGCCAATGTAAAAACGTGTAATGAGTTTTTGTAAGTTTTTAAATAAAACAGTCAGCTAAACAATGCTGCAACATCCCAGTAATAACCCAGCCTTGCTTGCTGTAATGTCACGGTACAGTGTTCAAATATAAAATGAGCTATGAAATGTAATTGTAGAGCCAGTGCTGTACAAATGACTAAAAGTAGTAGGCATAGAGTGTAGAGAAAATGTGATTGATCGTATTCAGGTGAGCGATAACTAACTCCACCAAAACAATCTTTGACCTTTATCATACCTGACCAGTGGATGACATCAGTGTCCACATGAAGCTGATCTGACATATGGGCAAAACCCAGAACTCCATCTTTAAAATCCCGTTCCAGAGCTGTCTGGTGAATGATGTCAGTCAGATATCAGCCTGAAGAGAGACAGAGAGAGAAGCGTTTAAACACAGATCATCATACACCCAAGAGCTGCTGCTGCTGCTGTAAGAATGATGCTTGGTTATTTACCTCTGAGGAGACTGTTGATTCTAGATTGAAAGTGCCAGGCAGGGGTACTCCTGACTGGCTCAATTACCCTGTCTAGGCTGGAGTGAGGTTTTTGACAGTGAAAAAAACAGCCTCTTCCTCAGGTATTCCCCATGCATAATGCAACAGCAGTAGGAATGCAGTGCAATAGGTTTCTGTGCATCATTTCTGAGCAGCAGTGAATGTCTTATGTACCCGTGTTCACATGACACTGCTTTTATTTGATCAGATTAATGCCTGAGATGCAGCAAACACAGAATGAGATGGACGATCTGACCAAACGCACATACAGCTTTTGGCAGACAAATCAAAGTTGCTTTATAAATGACTCATATCAAAACATGCAGATATAAAGACCATGCAGACCAATTGAACAAAGCTGATATCATTCTACAGAAACTCGTCATGCAAAGCTACGAAAAGACGTGGGTTTATATGACCAGCTCTTACCTTTGCTGCAAAGTAACTCATAGATTCACATTTTAATCCATTAAACGCGCGCGCCGCACTAGTAATCAATTTACACCGCACGAGCTCCGATTATATTGACTTGAATGGCGTGTGGCCGTCACGCGGCGGTCAGTCGGATGTTATAAACGCTGAATGCAGCTGGAATGACTGAGAGTTTCTGCTATATCCTCAGCGCTCGGCTGCGTACTGAACACTGAGTTGACAGAAGTTAGTGTGCTGAGCTTATAGTCCACTAGGCGTCCCATACCGGACGCGACTAGGTCGCTCCCCCCATAGCGGGGCATGTTGTCACACTTTATTGGGTAAGCTGTCGCGATGGTACCTGTTATTAAAGAGCCTTTTTTTGCTATTAAAGTGCCTTTTTGCCCCCCAAAAAAGAATAAACAGTAATTAAACCCGACACACAAAACCAGTCAATGTAAATTTAAAAAGAAATAGGCTATAGAAATATCAACATTGTTTTAGTCCGTATCTACTTATATAATTAAAACACCAATTGCCCCAATGAAAATGTGACAACTTGCTCATCTAGGAATATTCATACCCTTCTTTTGAAATTACAGCAACTTTTCAATTAAACTACTTCATTATTTATAGTTGACGTAAATCTATTTACATTTATACAACAGTTTCTGGTTCTCGAACCTGATTGGCTGAGAGCCTTTTCCAGAGGTGCGATATTCTAATGATAGTTTGTATCAGTCCGTTGATTTACGTCAACTATAGGCTACTATATGATTTACGTCAACTATAAACAATGATAAGTAAAGTTTAATTGAAAGTTTGCTGTGATTTCAAAACAAGGGTATTTCTCATGAATCTTAGATGTTTCGTGTATATGAAAAATGTAGGTATGTATTCTGTTTGGACTCTTAAAGGGATAGTTCACCCAAAAAAAAGAAAATTCTGTCATCATTTACTCAACCTTTATCCTTTAAGTTGTTCCAAACCTGTATGAGTTTCTTTCTTCTGTTGAACACAAAATAAGATATTTTGAAGAATGTTGGTAACCAGATAGTTGATGGTAGCCTTTTTTTTTCCTACTATGGAAGCCAATGGCTACCATCAACTGTTTGATTACCAACATTCTTCAGAATATCTTCTTTTGTGTTCTTCATACAGGTTTTCATACATGAGGTTGTGTAAATTATTTTACAGAATTTTCATTTTTGGGTGAACTATCCCTTTAAGCTACACTTAAAAATATCTGGATGCCCTTGTGTTAGATAACAAATGATCAAACGAGAGTTCTCAAAAAACAAGATTCTCAAAAAAAAAATGTATATAGTAATAATTGGTCTGACATTGAACCTTGGTTTGATATTTTATATCTAACGCAATGACATTCAGACATTTTAAGTGTTTGAATACTTTCTCAGCATGATTCAACTTTTTGGATTAATTCCAGAGAGCAGCCCAGCGCTTCATGTCGGCTTTTATCATTCTATATGCTCCTGCGAGTGATCAAAGAGCTTGTTGGGGCACAGCATATCTGTTTATTATGAAGTGTAGAGTAGCATTTGGCAGGGAGAGGCTTTGATATGCTTTCACCTGCCCTGGTTGAAGTCAAAGTGAGCAGCGGACGGGCAAAGCTTTTCATTCTTTTAAAGAGTCTATTAGTGAGCTCTTGGATCTATGTGGTTCATTATTATTCTGCACAGATCTAGCAGCAGATTTATGATGAAGTGAAGTGTTACATTTAAATTTGAAAAATGTGCTGTTGCAATTTGCAACAACGGATGTGTATTTTAGATTTTAGACGTAAGAGTTTGAACTGCAAAACACACAACAAATCATATGCATCCATGAGATGCATAAGAAATATTCATGGTCATTTCTGGATGTGTGTTTGCTTTATGAGCACAGAGTCATCCTCGTATTAGAGTCAGGATCACTTTGAGTGGATTCATGGACTTTTATCTCCACCTGCTGTTGAAGAAAAGCATGCAACAGTTATCATGCTCTTCTGTTCTCATTCATTTAGCAATTCTTCTATTCCAAAACTAGAAACTAGAATATTTCCTAGCTAAATTGTATATTTTACCCGTCACACCTTTTAACATGATGTTTGAACATGATGAACACCTTTTTGGCATGATGTTTAAGCACAGTGGGAAACAAAAGTCTGAGACCACTAGTGAAAATGCATCCTTTTTCTAATGCAGTTTTTCCTCTGAGGATTATATAGTCATATTATAAGTCTTAGATTTGATCTGTCCCATCAAGCTGAATAATTTGAGCAATTTGAACCTAATGATGATGATGTTCCCCAGCATGATTTGAGAATTATACAAAGATCATCTTGTGCTTCAGTAGAAGCAATTACATTTGAACATTTGTACATTACTGTACAAAGAGTCACGTGATCAATGTCACTAGTTTACACCAATTGATTAGTGAACCGATTGATTAGTAAAGAATCTTAAATGTAATATTTAATTTGTTTACAGCATAACAAATAACTTTTCGTTGTACAGCATACAGCATAACTTTTATTTATTCTAGATTATTTAAGATTTAATCTACAGGTTTAATCTGGCTTTTGAGACCAGAGTTTAGTGTGGGCTCAGACGTTTCGATTTTAGACTATAACTTATTCCTTCAGACGGGGGCGTTGTGTTACACTCGCCCAGCGCCACGTTCCCTTTTCATTATAAAATTGTGAATAAACTTTTTTACACTTTAACTATGCAGTATTATCCATTTGACAATGATACTTTGTAACAAGAATCTTAAAACAAGTTAGACAGAATATGTCGTTGTCCAAAACAACCGACTGACCTGTTTGTGGCAAAGTGCAGGAACACAGCAGGGTTGCTGGATATAGTGGTGTGGTTTAAATGGAAATAGGCCATTACTGTTAATGACAAGAAACTCAAAGTTATTTGCGTGTATCAACAGCATCCGAGAAAAAAAATAACTATTTTTCCTTTCATTTTCTCCATAGGGAATTTCAACATTCTTAATTAAAGAATTCTAAGCTTGATTTGAAGCATTACTTTTTACTTATCTTATAGGTTCATCGGCACATTTTGCTGCCGCTTCAGCCTCACATTCCTCGCCACGTTTCTACACTTGGTGAACAAGCTGAAACCGAACTCACACAACACGAACGTATATGAGGTTTGTGCCATTTGATTAAAATAAAGCACACACATATACACAAAAAATACACCAGAAATAGTATACAGGCACCTTTAACGTATTTAAAGCATATGTTTCGGGGAAATAATGGTAGGCCTAGTAATTCATTGTTGTAGTCTGATCAGCGCCCTCTGTTGACATTTCTTGGCCATTGCTGTTTTGTGTTCACTGCAATTATCAAAGTTGGTGGTTTCCATGAACATAATAATGCATGACTCGATCTTATTCACAGCTGCACCACATTTCAAGGAAACGACGGAGAGGTCTTTATTCGTAACTTATTTACTACAGATGCTTTTGTCATTATAACACCAAAGACACTTTGTTGCATGGTGGCCTGGCGACGAACATTGGCTGTTCCTAATCAGATTTTTTCTTAAAATGCCTAAAAAAGAAAAGTGTTCTCTAGGCTCTGTCTGAGCTTTTACTGTGTGCACATGATGCAATTATAGAACAATGACTGCAATAGCAGTGATGCACGGTTCTAGCATATCATTATGATTTACTGCAACCCATTTTGCTAAAGGGTAAAACTTGTGATTTGAAAAAGTCACCAATCGAACCTAGTGTATGTCTACTTGGCTTGTAGGCGATGTAATTTCCTATGTTGTGCACAATAGCCTTACATTGGACTATTCGTTGTTTATAAATCATCTTAAAGCATGAAGAACAGTCACTGCTCTTTTTCTGACTGCAGACCCATTCACCTCACTGAAACTGAATGCAGATTTGTGTTCTGACAGGATTGAAATGGGGAGAGCTAGCCAGCTAACTCTCTGAATGATTGATTCAGATATCTGTGGGGAAAACACCCTAACCCTGCAGAGAGAAAAATGTAAGGGTAAAAAGCTTGCTTGTTTCTCACTTTCACAATAGGAATCAAATAATGTCCACAACATTCAGGGCATAACAGAAGAGTAAAACAATGTTAAACGAGAAATTTAATCAACTTGCCTAAAGGAAGTTTATTCATTTTAACTGAATTGAAAATTCATAACTATTTTAGCTTGTGGCGAACTGGTGGTGAATTATGCATTCATTAACACACTTTTTTTTTGTTGTTGAAAGAAGTCTCTCACGCCAACAGTAAAAACGGTGTAATTTTTAATTTGAATACATTTTATAATGTAATGTATTCCTGTGGTTTAAAGCTGCATTTTTAACATCATTACTCCAGTCTTCAGTGTCACATGATCCTTCAAAAATCATTATAATATGCTGATTTGCTGCTCAAAATATATATATGTTTATTGAAAATAGTTGTGCTGATATTTTTGTGAAAACCATATGATACATTGAACTTTCAATTCATCAAAGAATCCTAAAAATAAAAAGGAAAAGCATTTATTTGAAACAGAAATTGTTTATAAAATTACATATGAAATTATCTTCACTGTCACTTTTGATCAAGTTAATGCATCCTCATTTTCTCATGAGATCTTACAATTTACAATTTGTTTTAGTCTTTTTAATTCAGCTCATCAAATGATTAGAACACAGTTAAATGTTCACATTTTTCCTGTTTTCATGGGAAAAAATTCCATGATAAAGCAAACAGTAATGAAATGATCTTCATATCTGTATGATTGTCTTACCTTAGATAACCTAGATATATTCTTATCAATAATTCTGAAACAATTGAAAAGTAAAACCTGCAGGTATAAATAGCTCAATCATTATCATCTCAATACCCTTGTTCTCTGGTTTATTTATGAAGGCATGTTCTTTTCCAGTGGTTTGACATGCTTTTCCGATTTTTCGACTGAAAAATGCCTTCTTGAAAGTTTTCCATTATTTAAAATCACAAGTGAAGACATGTAAAAAGTTGAAACACCACTTCAAATCAGAATGTTGCTCCAAATCAGGACGTTGCTCCAAATCAGGGTGTTGCTCTAAATTAAGGATGTCACTCAATATCAGGGCATCACTCCAAATCACTCTCTAAACGATGATGTCACTCCAGATTAGGGCTTCGCTTCAATTCAGTGTGTGAGTCCCAAATTAGAATGTCTCTCCAAATCAGCGCGACTAAATCAGGGCTTCACACAATATCAAGAGGAAATCAGGGTGTCTGAATTAGCCGTTGGGCTTTGTTTATTCCTGATGCTGTTGTCGGCATTACACCATGGTCTCCTTCTTATTGTATTTGCACAGGAAGTGCATTGTTAGATGTTTTTGTGTCTGCTGTGTCTTCACAGGGCGGGGAACCTGTAGCCGGACACTGGGATTCGTCGCATTCCACATCCTGAAAAGGTGAATGTGGTAACGGAGGGATACCTGCGGTTAAAAGGAAGATTGTGCAGAAAAGTTAGAACCATTTTATTGTCATTTGCCTTTTTTAATTACTCTTTTACAGGTTTTTTGTTTACCATAGTCCAGATTCTATCGTGCCTACCCATCATGGAGTGGGAACACGAAAGTTTTGCGAGAGAATGCAAAAGTTTTGAAATATATTTTATTCTTCTATCTCATTTTTTGTCCCTTTAGGGGCTCTATACACTGCAAATAAAAATGTCCAAGGCTGCATCCGAAACCTGGAAAATGCTGCCTTCGGAGGACACATTTCAAGGCAGGAAGGCACCACTAATGTTAGCTTCACTTCCTGTTTGCTGAGAGGACTTCATCTGATCGAGTTTTGAAGGCAGCATATATGTATCCTTCACTGCCTTTGATATTCCACAATCCTGTGACAGTTGAGCTAGAAAAAAAAGATGGCGTTCAAAAGTTGCGTTTGCTGGTCAGTTTATGTGTAAATGTAAGTTTTTTAACCAGCATTTTCCACTTCTGATGTCATTTCTAGTGAGAAATTACTAATGTAGTCAATAAATATTTGTTTAGTTCTCTCTATTTTGCTGTAGATCATTAAACTGTTAGGCTGCCTCAGAAGTCCTAAAATCCGAAATCAGTTTCGTGAGGTCCCTTGCCATGCACAAACGCTGCCTGCAGAGTCATTGTCTGATAAGGCCAGCTGCCTAGGTTTTCGGATGCAGCCTAGGTGTGTTTACGCAAAGTTGAAATTACCGTAATTATGAGATTCCGATGTGTAAAAAAAGTGTTCATGTCCTTGTAGAATTGTAATTACAACCTATAAACTCTGAGAGCTCCGACTTATACCACCTGACCTCTGTAGATTTGTTTTGCCGTTGATAGTGTTGCCATAGAAGTGCAAAATTCCGAGGATGTGAAAAGCTCCAAGTAGAACACTGCAGTAATTACGACATGGTGAATGCAGCATTGTGCACTTTCATTTAGCTAGACTGAAAACAAGAGTGAACTTACAACAGTCCAGAAGAAGTAAATGGTGAACAGTGTCAGTGTGAGAACTATGAGTCCGATGGCCTCCATGCCGTTGCTGTAGTACAGATCCATGGCTCCCTGCACACACAGCCATCCCGACAGACTCGCTAAAGGTGTGATGAACAGGAAACAGATCGCGTCCCCACACAGTGTCCGCCTCTGTTGCTGCATGGAAGGTGTAGTGAACCACTAGAGCCATGAAAAACAGCTGATTAGAGGGGTATAGATAGATAGATAGAACAACAGAATGATAGATAGATGAACAACAGAATGATAGATAGATTGACAGAGAACAATAGTATGATAGCTAGATAGATCGATAGAACAATAAGAGACGGACGGATGGATGGATGGATGGATGGATAGATAGATAGATAGACAGAGAACAATAGTATGATAGCTAGATAGAACGATAGAACAATAAGAGACGGACGGATGGATCGATGGATAGATAGAACAACAATAGATAGATAGATAGATAGATAGATAGATAGATAGATAGATAGATAGATAGATAGATAGATAGATAGATAGATAGATAGATAGATAGATAGATAGATAGATAGATAGATAGATAGATAGATAGATAGATAGATAGATAGATAGATAGATAGATAGATAGATAGATAGATAGATAGAACAACAGAATGATAGATAGATGAACAATAGTATGATAGCTAGATAGAACAATAGAACAATAAGAGACGGACGGATGGATGGATGGATGGATAGATAGAACAACAACAGATGGATAGATAGATAGATAGATAGATAGATAGATAGATAGATAGATAGATAGATAGATAGATAGATAGATAGATAGATAGATAGATAGATAGATAGATAGATAGATAGATAGATAGATAGATAGATAGATAGATAGATAGATAGATAGATAGATAGATAGATAGATAGATAGATAGATAGAACAATAAGAGATAGATAGATAGATAGATAGATAGATAGATAGATAGATAGATAGATAGATAGATAGATAGATAGATAGATAGATAGATAGATAGATAGATAGATAGATAGATAGATAGATAGATAGATAGATAGAACAATAAGAGATAGATAGATAGATAGATAGATAGATAGATAGATAGATAGATAGATAGATAGATAGATAGATAGATAGATAGATAGATAGATAGATAGAACAATAAGAGATAGATAGATAGATAGATAGATAGATAGATAGATAGATAGATAGATAGATAGATAGATAGATAGATAGATAGATAGATAGATAGATAGATAGATAGATAGATAGATAGATAGATAGATAGATAGATAGATAGATAGATAGATAGATAGATAGATAGAACAATAAGAGATAGATAGATAGATAGATAGATAGATAGATAGATAGATAGATAGATAGATAGATAGATAGATAGATAGATAGATAGATAGATAGATAGATAGATAGATAGATAGATAGATAGATAGATAGATAGATAGATAGATAGATAGATAGATAGATAGATAGATAGATAGAACAATAAGAGATAGATAGATAGATAGATAGATAGATAGATAGATAGATAGACAGACAGACAGACAGACAGACAGACAGACAGACAGACAGACAGACAGACAGACAGACAGACAGACAGAGAGAGATAGATAGATAGATAGATAGAACAATAAGAGATAGATAGATAGATAGATAGATAGATAGACAGACAGACAGACAGACAGACAGACAGACAGATAGATAGATAGATAGATAGATAGATAGACAGACAGACAGACAGACAGACAGACAGACAGACAGAGAGATAGATAGATAGATAGAACAATAAGAGATAGATAGATAGATAGATAGACAGACAGACAGACAGACAGATAGACAGATAGATAGACAGACAGACAGACAGACAGACAGACAGAGAGATAGATAGATAGATAGATAGATAGATAGATAGATAGATAGATAGATAGAACAATAAGAGATAGATAGATAGACAGACAGACAGACAGATAGATAGATAGACAGACAGACAGACAGACAGACAGAGAGAGATAGATAGATAGATAGAACAATAAGAGATAGACAGACAGACAGACAGACAGACAGACAGACAGACAGACAGACAGACAGACAGACAGACAGACAGATAGATAGATAGATAGATAGATAGATAGATAGATAGATAGATAGATAGATAGATAGATAGATAGATAGATAGATAGATAGATAGATAGATAGATAGATAGAACAATAAGAGATAGATAGATAGATAGATAGATAGATAGATAGATAGATAGATAGATAGATAGATAGATAGATAGATAGATAGATAGATAGATAGATAGATAGATAGATAGATAGATAGATAGATAGATAGGTAGATAGATTTTATTGTTGTAGTCTAATGATCATGCAGAAGTAAAACTAATGAAAATCAATAAGTCAGTTATCAGACAGTTATAATGTGTATTCGTATCCTTCATAATAATGCTTGTTCTCTAACTTTAGTGCAAGGCACAGACAGCATTCATTCACAGGGCATGCAAGGTTTGTTGTGGCTCAACATGTTGTGATGCACATGGACTCTAGTGTCATCTTCCCGTCCTCCAGCCCAAACATGAGATAAGGACATTAATAAAGCGGCATGTCCCCGTCCGGCCTCTGCAGCGACAGGGATATGTTCCTCATCTAATCTTTTTTCTGCTAAGTGGATTAGTGTTTAAAAGAAGCAGAGGTAAAGCAGACCTGCCAATATCTGCTGCGCGCCTTAAAGTGAGGCAGGGACTCAAGAGTGAGTGACTCCATGAGAACGGAGGCTGATAATGTTGCTTAAAACACATTCCTTGTGACTATTGCAGAGTGTATGTTACTATATGTCCATTTGCCGTTTTAGACCTCTTTATGAAAATAAATAAATAAATAAACCACAGATTGCAGACTTGTAGTGAATTATGTGCCAGCTGAGATCGGACAATATCTGCATTTCCATAGCAACATACATTTTCACATAAAATGTTCGCATTTTCACATTTAGGATTATCAACATGGGACCGCTACACCATCATCTCCATCTACTTTCATGTCAGCTACAGTACACACGGTCAATTAAGTACTAAAATAAAAAAATAATAATATATATGTTTTAAGTGAATAGAGGATTAAAATCATTCAAAAGCACTTCTGCTAATTTTACTGTACCTCCGTGAGCGGTTTGGGAAGTCTCTCCAGAGTGAATTCAAAGTGGCAGAGCTCACAGTGGCTGGTGCCAGAGGCCGTGAGCCAGTGCTCCAGACAGACACGGTGCACCATCGCCAGAGACCCCGCACACTCACAGGGGGATAACAGATCGCCCGCACTGCTGCCTTCATGGCAGATGCGACAGAACGGCTCCTCGCTGTTCAGACTGAAAAGAGAGACCAGGATATCCATCAGAAAACAATAACTATAAGACTATAAGACTGTACATTTAGAGCAGGCGTGGCGTAATGGTTAGAGACTGATCTGTAACCTAAAGGTTGCTGGTTCAATTCTCAATACAGGCAGGAAATGACTGCGGTGCCCTTGAGCAAAGCACCTATAACCCCCAATCACTCCCCGGGCACCACAGCAAAAATGCCCACTGCTCCAGGTGTGTGTGTGTGTGTGTGTGTGTGTGTGTGTGTGTGTGTGTGTGTGTGTGTGTGTGTGTGTGTGTGTGTGTGTGTGTGTGTGTTCACTACTCACTACTCCACTCACTACTGCACTTGGATATGTTAAATGCAGAGGACATCTTCCTACTTCACATTCATTTAGGTTGTTTAAAAATCATGTTAACACTATTTGTTTAGTATTGAAGCCTGTGTGCAGCTTAGTAATTAATAAAGTTGTTATTGTGAGATAAAGTTAAAAATAATAGATAAATGCATATTATGAGATATATATTTTTAACTGTGAGATATACAATATCATAATTTTGGGGTCAGTATATAAACATGAATGTGCATGAGATGTGTTAGATTTTGGTGAATCAAATTATATATTATACACACACACACGTTTGTTTTTGTGAAATGAGGACATTCCATAGGCGTAATGGTTTTTATACTGTACAAACCGTATTTTTGATCCCCATACACTGCCCCTGCCCCTAAACCTACCCATCACAGGAGACTGTGCAGTTTACTTTCTGTGAAAAAAACCTTGTTCTGTGTGATTTATAAGCATTTTGAAAAGTGAGGACATGGGGAACATCCTCATATTTCACCCTCTTTTTGTAATACCTATGTCATACCCATGTCATTATACACATTTGTGTCCTGATATTTCACAAAAACATGCCCACATATGCATGCACACACACTATCTTCAAGAGTTTGGGGTGGTTACGCCAAATCAATTCTTTTGTAGGTTGTTTAAAAGTTGTTAACATTATTTGAATCATTATCATTATTTATTATTGCATTTCAGTTTGGTTTATAAGCATGCTTGTACCTTAGTAAAAAGTTAATTGAGTTAAAGTTTAAAAATAATTGATACATGCATACTATGAGATATAAAGTTTCAACTGTGAGATATACATTATCATAAGTTCGAGGTGGATCAGTTTTTTTTTTTTTGGGGGGGGGGGGGTGTAATACTTTTGAACTTTCTATTCATTTCTATAAAAAAACTGCAAAAGCTGAAAGATCTGAAGGATCATGTGACACTGAAGACGGAAGTAATGGCTGCTGAAAATTCAGCTTTGGTGTCACAGAAATACATTTTAAAACATTAAAATAGAATACGGACTCGTCAGCACTCATTGTTTACACCTGTGTCTCATTTACATGAGATGTGTTCGATTTTGGTGAATCAATTTATTATATACACACACACACACATATGCATGCATTTGTGCATGCATTTGTCTATCATTACCTCTGCCTATATCAAGCCTGTTCATCTTGTCTTTCACTGTGAAGTCTTGTTTGTTGTATTACTGCATTTCTGAGGGGTTTCCCTGGTTTCTTGTCTCTTGGTGTTTTGGATTACTTGCCTGTGTATGACCTTTCGACTTTTTTTTCTCGCAATTGCGAGTGTATGATTTAAGTTTAAGTATGTTCAATTTAGTATGAATGAATGTAGTATGAATGTAATCCGGACATATTAGAAGCAAGTTTATATCTGGCAAGTTTCCATACACACGAGATTTCTTTCAAAAACATATAAAAAAATCTTACCAACCCCCAAAAATGTAATGTTGCAAATTTGTTTATTTTTATACAGCTTCCATAGTTGTCCATATGTTAGGGTGACCAAACGTCCTGTTTTCCCAGGACATGTCCTGTTTTCAAGTCTTGTCCTGGCCCTAATATAACAATTTTCTATCCATACAGAGGAGGCATACTTTAAAGCAGCACTAGGTAGGTTTTGCTCTCGGGGTCCCCCTACAGTTGGGAAACAGTATTGTCCTCTACTACTGTCGTAAACTGTCATCCTACATCAGCGGATGCATCGCACGTGCATTTATTGACATGACAACCATGATAGCCCTGAACACTGCAGCAGGAGTTCACCTGTCTATGGAGTTCACATTCAGATGTTCTGCTTGCGTCGCGTGTGAAATGTCTTCATCCCAGGTAAATTGGCATATGTTTCAGCATGTTATGAATATAATTTCATGGGTTTTATTTTTTTCAAACGCCAAATGATCGCGAAGCTCACGTTTACAAGCCAGCGTCATTATAGTAGCCTAGACTATTGGTTACCGTTTTACGTAATCTATATGATACTTCAATTCAATGTTTGAGTGGTAGGTAATAACCATATATCGTCAATATTATAATATCAATCTACCCTAGATGAATCTGCAAATTTGAAAAATCGATTTGCATTATAGCTTGAGGCAAGACAAATAAACAAATATCACAGACATGTTAGGTATCCTAAAATATGATTTTGTACGTCTTACGTATTTACTTGCAAGAATGTAGCCCCTCCTCCTCCAGCTCACGCCAACGAGCAAACGCTGGCTCAATGTTGATCCTCGTCCTGCCTTTAATCCCATCACTTTCTTGTTTCCTCTTTTTGCTTTCCTCCGACAAAACCTTTGCTTTCTTATTTTTCTGTGCTGCTTCGGCCATGACTATAACATTCGGCAAACAAATGATAGTTGGGCTCGCACGTCCGAATTTAAGGAGGTGGGGGTGGTGGTGGAAGTGACGTATATGCCGTAAAGCAGTCAAATTTTGTAGTTCTTTTTGTTCTCGGGTTACTACCCGAAACCCGAAGTTTAAAAGTACGATTAAAAACGATACAGACCCCGTCAGGCTATGGCAGACGTGTCATTCAACCTATTGTAAGTCGATGTATCATCACAAGAGGTTTGAAAATATATTATAAAGGTTGAACAGTTACCTAGTGCTGCTTTAAATGTATTTAAATTAATAAGGCATCTTTGAGTAAACTTCGAGTATCATTTGAGCATCTCATTGGCGGGCTGAGTGTCCTGGTTTTCGGCAATCAAAATATGGTCACCCTACCATATGTCATCTTTCTGCAACTTTCTGACATCAGATGAATATGAACAAATGACTGCACATATTTACGTCACCAATGTCTAATGGGTATTTGACCCACATGGAATGGCTTAGACCCACCTGATGCCCACATGTGCAGGGATCACAGAGGAAACATAAGTGCTACAGTGAATGACTTCCTGCACAGGATCTGTGAAGGTCTCCGTATCAGGTTTCACCAGAACCAGAGAATCCAGCGCAGCATTGAGCCCAGCTGATGACTCCTCACAGAGCATGACTGCTGCACACGAGGCCGTTCATACCTGAGCAACCGCAAGCTGAGAGAGACGGAGACATGCAGGATATGGGATAAATCACTGAAGAGACACTGACAGAACAATACAGACAGGAGAGGAAAAGACTGAAACAGCTGCTTATTTACTCTTGAGATATGATTTTATGAGTTTAGATGAAACCGTTACGCAAATGTACATAAACTACTTTTAATATGAACATGAATGTATATGCATATTTGCAACAATTGCATGCACATACGATACATTATATCATTCATGTTCAATGCACATTAAAGGGATAGTTCACCCAAAAATTTAAATTCTGTCATTAATTACTCACCCTCACGTTGTTCCAAATCCATAAGACCTTTGTTCATCTTCGGAACAGATAAAAGGGTTAGTTCACCCAAAAATGTAAATTAGCCCATGATTTACTATGAAAAAAATCCTGGCTAATCCAAGCATTATAAGGGCATTGACTTAATGGGTCGTTTTTGAAGTCCATAAAAGTGCATCTGTCTGTCATATACACTCTAAAAATTGCTGGGTTAAAAGTTGGGTTGAAAATGGACAAACCCAGCAATTGGGTTGTTATAACCCAGTGAATGGGCTGTTTTTACCAAGCGGTTGGGATAAATGTTTGCTTAAAACAACCCAATTGCTGGCTTAAAACAACCCAACTTGGGTTGTTTTTAACCCAGCATTTTTTAGAGTGTAACTGCTCCACACGGCTCTGGGGGGTTAATAAAGGCCTTCTGAAGCGAATCGATGCGTTTGTGTAAGAAAAATATCCATATTTAAAACTTTATCACTCTAAAAAATGCTAGGTTAAAAACAACCCGAGTTGGGTTGAAAATGGACTAACCCAGCAATTGGGTTGTTTTAACAAAACAACCCAATTGCTGGGTTAAAACAACTCGGGTTGTTTTTAACCCAACATTTTTTAGAGTGTAGACTAAAATCATAGACAATAAAAATAATGGACACAGCGACCCCATAGACTTCAACTGAGAAAAGTGAAGTCAATTAGAAGCACTCACTTCCACCTGAGCACCTGAGCTTGACGACGTAGTTGTGACGTGAGCACATCTGTTTGTCTATTTATTTTCTGTTTGTCTAATTTATTTTAAAAAAATTTAATAAAAAGTTCTGTCCTGTGTGTTCTGTGCTAGATTAACTGAGACTTGTTACAGCACTTGCATATTGTTGCCCTTGACTGTTGTAGTTGCTTCTATTGCTCTCATTTGTAAATCGCTTTGGATAAAAGCGTCTGCTAAATGACTAAATGTGAGCAACCTCTCTGACAGTTGTAAGTCTTCTAGTAGTTGTGCAAAGTGAAATCTGAATCACCGAATCTTGCAGAGACAGAGAGCGTGAGCAGGAGCAACTTTCGTTAAGTATTCTGATTCATTATTTTGTCATTTTGCATAGTATTTATTTATTTTAATAAATTGCCTCATAGACAGTAAAAGATTGCCTGCGAGCTTCTCCTCATACGGGTCTATACGGTAATTTCTCTACTGTGCAACAGAGAAGGTATGTGACGCAATCGTTAGCCTATTTTTACAAAAACTTGCGATAGAGTAAGAGACAAGGTAATGGAGCCATTTATACATTGTCGTGTTTCTTTAGAAATAAACAATGGACAAATGGAGTCTTTAAACGCCTCAGCTGTAAAGTTATTCACTGTCAAAGTGACGCCAAAAACGAATGGGAGTCAATGGAATGCTAACAGCAGGTGATGGCCCGGTTAGCAATTGCTGCCCCTATGGAAGGTACGCTTTCGGCTGCTGGAATAAAATAGCTAACTTCCGGCGGATTGCCATACGCATCGATTTGCGACGAAAGAGTAACCCTTGACGTTTGAACCCTTGACGCATGCGTATTGACAAACGCAGAAGCGCGAAAACAAACAAAAATAACGACTTTATTCAACAATTTCGTTCTAGCCTGTGCCAGCCTCCTATGCAGTTTACGTTGTAAAAACCGGTACCAAGCAATTAATGACAGAATTCTAATTTTTAGGAAAAACTAACCCTTTATTTAGATAATTACTTGGTCACACATGAATCATGAGTTCATAATGAATGTTGGTGTATGAAAAATGTACAAAAACTGTCAATGGGGCAGTACCCTAATATATATATATTAGTAGCTTTTGAAAGGATACTGCCCCAGTGACAGCTTTTGTACCTTCTGAGAGTGAATGATTTAAAGGGTTCACCCAAAAATAAAATAGCAAACCATTACATTTCTCTCCTGCATCCTTGTGATGCTTAATGGATTCACAACGCTCTCTAGGCAACGTAAACTCAGCTGTATACACAAGCCAGATACAACATTTTACCAATGGACAGCTAAAAGAACTTCAAAAACACCATTCAATGACTTTTGAAAATGAAAAGCAAATTCAAAGTTTTCAGAAAAGTTAGGAACTTACCATTAGACAGACGCTGTTCTTCATCCAAACTCCCCATAACACGGGCAGAATAAGCCACTGAAGGTTTAAGGATAGGTAGACTTTCTCTCTCTCCCTCTCTCTCTCTCTCTCTCACTCTCTCTCTCTCTACGGTCAGATTAGCATTGAGCCCAAGGTCGTTGGTGAGAATAGTTGAGGATTAGCTGGAGGGCCAGGAAAGCACAGGCAGAGCCGACAAAGGGAAATCCCTCTAACATCACCGTTGGTTACACTCCGGGCAGCTCCTCATTCAAGCTTCCTTAATCCAGTTAGTTGTCACCAATGGCTTTTCATTTTCCTGACATTATGCAAATCGAACGGGGTCCTAGGCTTTGACTGTAAACCGTTGCAGACATAACAACAACAAACGGTGAAAGTGTTGGCGGTGTCTAAACCTCATGGACCAGGTCTAATTTTAGCCCGCTGATCTAAGAGCGGCCTGATCTCTTGCTAATACAGTTGTCAGGGTGACTTTTAAAGCAATTAAAAGCAATTTTTTTTAAAGACAGTGGCAAGAAAATGTATGTGAACCCCCTTGCAGAATCTGTGAAAATGTGACTAATTTTAACAAAATAAGAGAAATAATACAAAATGCATGTTATTTAGTACTGTCCTGAATAAGATATTTTACATAAAAGATGTTTAAATATATAGTCCAAACAAAAGAATAGCAGAATTTATCAAATGGCCCTGTTCAAAAGTTTATGTACCATTCTCATACTGTGTGTCGTTCCCTGGATGATCCACGGCGTTTTTTGTTTTGTGATGGTTGTTCTTGAGTCCCTTGTTTGTCCTGAGCAGTTAAACTGCCCAATGTTCTTTAGAAAAATCTTCAGTTTTCCAGCATTGTTGCATATTTGAACCCTTTCCAGCAGTGACTGTATGATTTTGAGATCTGTCTTTTCACACTGAAGACAATTGAGGGACTCAAACATAACTATTAAAAAAGGTTGAAACATTCACTGAAGATGCTCCAGAAGGAAACACAATGCATTAAGAGCTGGGGGTGAAAACTTTTTGAATTTGAAGATCAAGGTAAATTGTACTTAATTTGTCTTCCGGGAAACATGTAAGTATCTTCTGTTCCTTCTGAAGGAAATAAATTGATATTTAAACAAAATAATAAAAGATGTAGACATAATCATCCTGTTCAAAAGTTTTCACCCCCTGGCTCTTTGGTTGGATGGATCTCAAAATCATAGTCACTGCTGGAAAGGATTCAAATATGCAAAAGAGGCTGGAAAACGTCTCAGGTTACGAATGTAACCATTGTTCCCTGAGAACAGGGAACGAGACGCTGCGTCAGCTTCGACGCTACGGGGAACGCCTCCAGCGTGACTGGTGCCTGAAATCACATTGAATCACGTCAATCCTATTGACCGGCGACAGCCTATGATGTCATCAAGGTGCGACCAGGAAGTATATAAGGGCGCCTTGCCAACATGACAGTATCTATCGTCTGAAGGGACTGTTTCGGCAGGCAGGCCCTGCGGCATGGCACAGCGACGCAGCGTCTCGTTCCCTGTTCTCAGGGAACAATGGTTACATTCGTAACCTGAGACGTTCCCTTTCGAAAGGGAACTCGCGCTGCGTCAGCTTCGACGCTACGGGGAACGATATACCCACGCCGCCATGCCGACGGGAGTGCATGCCCAATGGCAGTGACAACTGTCAAGACAAGCAAATCTTGCTGAAATGCCTGAACCACTCCCCTTCTGGTCACGTTAGGCTGTCAGTGACAGCGCTCCCTACGGTCATAGCCCAAGCTATCGCCTGAGAAGGAAACCTTCACACACATGAGGTCCTTCCCAGGCCTTGCTCGAAGGCCTGGAACCAACCCATTCGACTTAGAAGGGGTTCCTTTAAGGGAGCGTGGCAAGGGAACTACGAGGGAACCCTATGCCAGTCACTATTCAGGAGATTATCACCGAATGCCACCAGGGAGACCTGACCAGGTGACCCAGTCTAGTATGGGACACGTAATACGGTCAACCCTGTCTGTACAGTACAGAGCCTCTGGTACTCGCCTCCGAAGAGACATCCCGCTAGGGTGCTGCAAGAAAGGGCAGCATCACCGACTAGCCGGACCTCAGAGACGGGTTATCCCGGAGAGCAGCGCTCAGCGAAGTGCTTTTCAAACCCTTGCTAGCGAGGGGAGTCAAGCCGCTCGATCCTCGGATCTACCAAGCACTTATTTCAAAACGTGCTTAGGAGGCCAAAGGCCTTATAGGCTGAATATATCGGGA
Organism: Gobio gobio; assembly: GCF_949357685.1. NCBI lineage: Eukaryota > Metazoa > Chordata > Actinopteri > Cypriniformes > Gobionidae > Gobio > Gobio gobio. The sequence goes on from NC_137098.1 coordinate 56,195,568, forward strand.
GGGGCCCCTCGGGACCTACCACCAATAGATCAGCCCCAGGAGGCTGTAAGCTCACAATAGACCCTCGTTTGAGAGGAGCTCATAAGCCTGCCCGGTAGGCAACCATGCCGTAGGCCTACTATGAAGGTCCCGTCCTGTCGGGACCACATAGCCGCAGTGACACTTCGTCGTGCTAGGGTAAGAACACCGCCTTCAGGTCTCGCAAACGGCCAGAGGCCGGTGCCTGATAGCGGGTAGCCACTAGCTGTCAGCAAAAAAGCCAGTTGTGTGTTCCCGCCTAGGGAACTCGTCCCCCAGGGAGGCCGAGAGAGGCCTCCACCTGGTAACCTGATAGACCGCTCGCGCATCCAGAGCAGCGCTCGTCCTCAGGAAGGCCAAACGGGCCTGATACCTGATCGCAGTCGTGCTAGCCCTCGAGGTAGCTGGGAAGACCAGGGACTCGCTTAATCAGGGAGGCCAAGCGGGCCTACCAACTGCAAGACATCGGGCACTCACAGCCAAACTGAATGTGCTACTCATAGCGCTTCAAGCTCACCACAGCGGCTGGGGACCGGGAGCTCGCTTTCAGGGAGGTACCATGCCTACCACCTGATAGCAAAAAGTGCCACTTATAGCACTTTATGCACACCACAGCGGCCGGGGAGCCGGCCTCTGCTCATTGACTGGATTTATCCAGGAACCACGAGACCAGAGCGTGCCCTCAGAGGAGGCCACGTGGGCCTACTACTCCAAAGCGAATCCCCTCAGGGAAGCCCGTGCAGCTTTGCCTGATAGCAGCCCATGCTACGATCCGTTACCGAAACTGGGGACCGGGGAACGATTCCAGGGAGGCGCAATGCCTCCACCTGGTAGCAGAACATGCCGTCCATAGCGCTTCGCTAACCGTCTCACTTCTGCGCCTGAGAAACGGGGGCTCGTTTCAGGGAGGCAGCAATGCCTACCAACTGATAGCAGAGCACGCCGCGCATAGCTCTTCATTCCGCTAGTCGTCTCAGCGCCAGAGAATCGGGAGCTCGCTTTCAGGGAGGCAACCATGCCTACCAACTGATAGCAGAACGTGCTACTCGCAGCACTTCACGCTCATTACCACAGCGACTGGGAACCGGGAGCTTGCCTTCAGGTAGGCCACAATGCCTAACAACCTGATAGCAGAACGTGCTACTCGTAGCACTTCACACTCATTACCACAGCGACCGGGAACCGTGAGCTCATCATCAGGGAGGCTACCGTGCCTACCACCTGATAGCAGAGAGTGCTACTCATAGCACTTCATGCTCACCGCCACAGTGGCTGGGAACCGGGAGTTTGCCTCCAGGGAGGTCACTCAGGGAGGCCGGATGAGGCCTACTACCTACTAGCACTCGTGCTAGCCATCCAGTGACTGGAGCCCAGGAACGCCATCCGCAAAGGAGGTCGAGTGAGCCTGCTTCCCCACAGCAGGCCCATAGGGAGGCCCGGTAGGGCCTACCACCTATTTAGCAGCTCGTACCAGCCGTCGAGGGACTTAATGCCTATGGTGCCCCCTCGGGGAAGACCAGGCAGCGCCTGCTGACCACAGCAGGCTCTCAGGGAGGCCGAACAGGGCCTAGCTTCTGAGCGAAGGTAACCCAGACCGGGAGCCTACCCCTCAGGGAGGCCTGGCAGGACCTATCCCCCGAATAGGGGGTCTGCAGATTCCAAGGACCCTGCCGAGACTTTAAGAAGGCTGGCTGCTGCTACCTGGGCTGACGGCAGCTGTCTGCTGCTGACTAAGGCCTGGAAATCCAGTTAACACCTGGGGACTCATCCCCAGGGCCAATGACGGGTCACTGCTGACGTCGACACCAGTGGAGAAGAGCCTCCGAGGCCCACTCGTGGGCCATAGTGTCGGGACTTTCCTGCAAGGAGGCCGGTTAACGCCTACTACCTGTCCTGAAGTCCAACTGCCCAGACCGTCCAAGCTGGCCACTCAGAGCCAGCTGGCTCCTATGCCCGCACCTGGGGCTGGCTCCATCCCAGAGGCAGCTAGGGACAACCTGCTTCGTCGTGTCCTAGGGCCCCCAGGACGGCGCAGTCTCTTGGGCAGTGCCTACAAACATGGACCTAATCACATTGCCAACAGCAGTGTACTCAGCAGAAGTGCTCAGCAAAGACCCTCTAAAGCGAGGGGAGTACAACTTACGTCACCTGCATCGGGGCGGCTGTCTTTCTTTCCATGCAGCGGCCAACCTTGATTGCGAGGGCGTCAGCCATTGGCAATGCTCGGGCCTCAGGGGAGCATCCGACCAGAACCGTACAGACAGAAGGATTATCCGATGTTCTGCTCAACCCGGGCCCTAAAGGAGGTGAAGCAGAGACATAAAGCAAGGGAACAATATCACAGAAATGTGAAAAACCACCGGCCGTACCATCCTCCAGGAAGAGGCCGGGGGCCGCCAGCAGATGGTGGCCACCAAGCTCCGAAAGGCGGAAACAGCAGATAAAGTCTAGTCGCAAACCGGCGAAAGACGCTTAATTCCACCCCACGACTACTGGCAAAGTCGCTGTCTCCTGCAACATCCTCGTCTGCATTGCACGTGACCCCAGAACGCAGAGAAGGGGGCGGGCCTTGGCCTGACGACTCTGTAACAGAGGAGGCTGAAACAAGGATGCATAAACAACGCCATGTTCTTAAATAAAAAGACAGGCCAGGGGCGAACACCTTTATTAAAAGGGAACGCCCCCATCCTTGACAAAGCCTAGGCCAAGTGGTGCGACATAGGTCCGCACTAGATCTACTCAGGGCCCGGGAAAGAAATATTATCACCTCTAATATTACACAATGAGGCCCCAAAAAACCCCTTTTCCAAAGCCCCGCAGAGCTGGGCGCAGATCTCACTACAGCTCGTGCATTAGCGCGTACCCGGTCTTCAGCTACTTTTCACTTTACGCTAGGAAAAAACACAGCTCACCCCTTACACTACAAGCCCTCAGGCGAGAGCGCGATTCAGTTACCCAAACAATGGGGAAAAAATATAGCACGGAGAGGCAGCAAACTCTCTAGCAGAAAGTGAAGTATTCACACACAACCATCATAATGTTGCAAAGAAGATCGTTCTTAGCTTACTCACGGGGAGCTGCAGGCCCTGCGAAGATCCAGCGGCGATCCAAATTTCCCCAGAAAACCTCTCAGGCGAGCGAAGGTATAGGAGTTCTGAAAAACATAGTTTTGAAAATGTTTCACCCTCAGAGAGGGGGACTCACCGATCGCTCCCAGCGGTGCTTCCAGCCAGCCATAAGGCTAGTATCCGCCCGCCATCCTGAGGGGGGCGCTTTCACCAAACAAGCCAGGCGAGCCGGCAGAATCTTACATTTTCTGCTCATCATAGGCCACCGGCCTGATGTAAAAGCGCCCGGGGGAAAAACCAGAGGAAGGGAAAAAAGGCAGCGTTCATCTCCGCGCTCCTCGGGGGGTGGAGTCTGCTGCCTGCGCTGGTTCCGGTTACCAGCCCCGGCTTCCTTCCTCTTCCTGTCGCGGGTGTCCCGCCTCCCCTGCGCCCCAGTCCTCCGCGGCGGGGCGCTCGAGAGGCGACGTTGGCTCGCTATTCCCGTCTCCAGCCCTCAGACTGGGACGGGCCGGGGACACCCGACTGCCTGGGCGCGGTCCCGGACCTCAGCGGAATGCATCTGAATGCCGCCGAGCGCGCCTTCGCCTCTCCGAACCTCCCCACCACCGCCTCTACGGAGGTGCCGAAAAGTTCAGATGGCGAAACCGGGGCATCAGGGAGAAAGGATTTTTTCCTTCTCCCCGATGTCCAAACGGTTTAACCACAGATGTCTCTCCGTGGCCACCCTCGCCGCCATCGGCGCTATCTGAACGGTGGCCCGGAGAGCAAAAACCGCGGTCCGGCGCGACTCGACTACCGCCTCAGGGGGTCCCTCCCCCCTGATCGAGGTCCCTCAGCAGGTCTGCCTGCAACACAGCCTGCAACACAGCTGTGGTGTGCAAAGCCGCTGCAGCGCGACCCACTGACATGTACGCCCTGCCATTCAGCGTTTAGACCGGCAGGGTGGGAGCCACAGTGTCGCCGGCCGCCCAAAGGCGAGATTAACATAACATCTCGTCCACGGGCGGCATCGACACATACCCAGCCAGGCAGTCCCTAGACATCAGCGACATCTAGCTCGCCGATGTCGACAGATGCGGGGCTGAGTAAGGTTTCTTCCATTCCCTCGAGATCTGCTGATGGAGATCTGGAAGGAATGGAAGACTCCCAGGAGTTGGGAGGTCATGGGCGGAGAGAAACCGATCGTCCGAACTGTTTGGACGCTCAGCCTTTCTCCTCACGCACCGCAAAGGCAGCTGCAGTCTACCCGCAGCGCATTCCATGACTTCCAGCAACTCCCGTACATGGGACAGGATGGTAAGAAAAGCTTCAGCATTTTTAACTGACTCACCCATCCTCTGCTCGAGTGGAAGAGCAGCAGACGAGGAGGAGGAACATAAATCCAGCTCCTTCCTCCGAGGTCCGCCTCTCGCGATCTGGATCGTCCTCAAGAGCCATAACTGTCTCCAAGCGACGAGCCCGATCCATCTGGGAAGCGCTTTTGGTATTTGGACGCCGCTCAGCCTCAGCTCGAGCGTGGCCGTTCCCAGATGCTGAAACCTCTCCTCTCGAGAAGAGGTCCCACCGAGAGCGGAGCGTTTCCAGAGGACAACGCTCACAAATACTTTCACAAGTACTTTCACAAGAGGTTCGCAAACCTCTCATGTATGCTCTTCTCCCAGACAGTAAACGCAAAGTGTGTGTGTATCCAAAGCGCAAGATACACATTCAAAACACACCTGCAGAAGTGGCGTTCTCAGCACACTTCATTGTTATCCTTCTTGTAGACGTTTCACGTGAAGACAGGCAAAACAGTCCCTGAAGACGAAAAGATACTGTCATGTTGGCAAGGCGCCCTTATATACTTCCTGGTCGCACCTTGATGACATCATAGGCTGTCGCCGGTCAATAGGATTGACGTGATTCAATGTGATTTCAGGCACCAGTCACGCTGGAGGCGTTCCCCGTAGCGTCGAAGCTGACGCAGCGCGAGTTCCCTTTCGAAAGGGAACTGAAGAATTTTCAGGACCTGGAGGATTTTTTCTGAAGAACACTGAGCAGTTTAACAGAACAAACAAAGGACTCAAGAACCATCAAAAAACAAAAAAACAGCCGTGGATCAGCCAGGTAACGACAGTACTAAGAATCAATGGTTCATAACTTTTGAACGGGCGTCATTTTTATACATTCATCTATTTTTTTGTCTTGTGAACTATATGTAAACATTTTTTATGCAAAATATCTTATTCAGGACAGTGCTAAATAATAAATAACATGCATTTTGTATGATCTCTCTTATATTGTTAAAAAAATTCACAGATTCTGTAAGGGGTTCGCATACCTTTTCTTGCCACTATACATTTCTATTCAGTTTTCTTCTTTTTCAAGGAATTTCCGGTTAAAAAATAAAGGTAACACTTTATTTTACAGTGTCTTTGTTACACGTTACATGTACTTACTATAGTAATAACTATAAATTATGCATAATTACATGCAACTAACCCTAAACCAAATCCTAATCCTACCCTAACCCTATAGTAAGTACATAGTTAATTAATATTACTCAGTACTTAAATATATAATTACAACAATGACTCCTTAAAATAGTGTACCCACTTTATTTTACAATGTCCTTTTTACATGTAGTAATAACTATAAATAATTTCATGCAACTAACCCTAAACAAAACCCCAATCCTAACCCTATAGTAAGTACATGGTTAATTATTATTACATAATTACACTGTAACACGGATGCCTAAAAATAAACTGCAACCAAAAATTACATTCGCAACCCTAATTACATATACAAACACATAGTAGGCTATCTACTGTAGATATTTGCATTAAAAAGCCATATCAAAATGTTATTGAAGCAATAACACTTGAGGCTGTTACAGAGAAGTTACCAGTTGAGCATTGTTAGTGTTACAGCCCGGTTGAATTGAATAAATAATTTTGCTCATGCACTGATGTTGTACTGTCCTTTGTCTCTTTATTTCCTTGTTGACTTTACAACAACGTAAGAGCTAGAAAAGATAAATAAACAATTGTTGCAATTTGAAAATAATACACGTTCATATAAATGAATCAAAACAATTAACTATAGCAACAAATTTAGAAATTAATACTAACATTTATACTAAAAACATAAAATTACTCTTAAATCAAACAAACACATAAAACAATCATTAAGACAAGATATTATATATATACATAAGTGCTTAAATATAAATGAATACCTTGTACTCCTTTTCAACCAGGTGCAAAACAAAACAAACAAAAAATACTGCAAAATGAAAACAACAAACAGCATCTAAATGCTTAAATCCACTTAAAAGTGTCCTTAATAAACTTATTATCTCCGTGACCGCATGGCTCCGTATCTCCGTCAGTGTTTTTATCTTCCGTGTGCGAGCTCTCTCTGTGCGCCTGCACGAGCGATCTGTTTGACTTTCCGGCAAGACGCCTTTCATAATAAAAGTCTCTATAGGTTAAATAACTTAAAGAGTGCAAAGTAACGTTCCAAAATATAATAAAACATAACTAATATTAAGAAAATATAGAATACGATATATAATATAGGGAATAATATCAGAATAATATAATAAACTCCAAACTAATTCAAATAACTGAGGGTTATTTAACTGGTTGTTTACACTCCCACCAAATCATGAGTGACTTCAAAACTCAAACTTTAAATCACAAATGATTTCTAAAATAAATTACCTATTTCAAGCTAGATGCAAAAGTAAACCTGAAACATATTCTATATGGACTGCATAGATCAAAGGATATGTCAGGAAGTTCAGGCTGCCTCCTGCAGCAGGACCAGCTTCTGCACTGGGCGCTCAACCATTGATGGTTTGTTCAGACGTTTACCATCCTTCCCCAGTTTCCTGTCTCCGAAACGTATCTTCACTCTTCTTACCAAACCATCCTTGTCAACGACAGTCTCAATAACTTCTGCCAAGCGCCACTCATTCCTGGGCAGATTGTCTGCCTTCTCCAAGACTATATCTCCAACTTGCATGTTCCTTCTTGGTGTAAGCCAGCATTGTCTTGTTGCAATATTAGACACATACTCCTTCTGCCAACGGCCCCAAAATTGCTCAGCTAAGTATTGGACATGGCGCCATCTCTTGCGAGCATATATGTCTTCTCTGATGAACTTGCCAGGGGGTGGTAGAGCTTGGGTAGTTTTTAGAGTGAGCAGGTGATTTGGGGTAAGGGGTTCTGGACTTTTAGGATCATTCAGATTATCTACTGTGAGCGGTCGGCTATTTACAATTGCCATAGCTTCGAAGAAGAAGGTCCGAAGGGAAGAATCATCTAGCCTTCCAGTAGATAAGGACAGAGTGGAATTAAGAACATTTCGAACCGTTCTAATCTGTCTTTCCCAAACTCCTCCAGTGTGACTTGAATGGGGTGCGTTGAAGACAAAGTCACATTGTTTTTCTGCTAAGAACGTTACCAGACGATTGGTGTCAATCTCTTTCATGGCCTTAGCAAACTCATTCTTGGCTCCAATGAAATTACTGCCTTGGTCGCACTTTATTTGACGAACTACTCCTCTGATAGCGATGAAACAACGCAGGCCGTTGATAAAGGCGTCCGTGGACATGTCATCCAGCATCTCAATATGGATGGCTCTGCAACAGAAACAGGTAAAGAGAAGTCCATACCTCTTGCATGATTTACGACCTTGTCTGGTGATGAATGGACCAAAAACATCCATTCCGCAGTATGTGAATGGAGGGGATGGATCTATACGCTCTGAGGGCAGGTTAGCCATTTTTTGCTCTTCTGTGGGTCTGCGAAGTTTGCGACATTTCACACACTCTCGTACAAAGGAGGCTACAGTCCTATTTACTCCTGTTATCCAAATTCCTCTTGATCTGATCTCATTTATAGTCATGCCTTTTCCTTGATGTTCAGTTTTTTCATGACAATCAGCGATCAGAAGTTTCGTAAGATGGTGTCCCTTTGGAATTATCAATGGATGTTTAATGGAGTTAGGGACAGAAGAATAGCAAAGCCTTCCTCCCACCTTGAGCAATCCGTCGTGGTCGACAAAGGCATCTAGATTGTATAGCCTGTTGCTGCGTGGGAGTTGCATGCCCTTACGGAGTAAGGCTATCTCTTCTGCATACATCTGACTTTGTAAGTCCTTGATGATGATGCGCTTAGCATCCTCACGTTCTGCCACTGTACTGTGGTCACTTGACTTGTCCTTCCTAACTCGACGAAGAAGACGTGCAACTGCTTGTATAACTTGGACCATGAGGACAACCTTGTGAGACAGTTGGATAAGCAGGAATATTGTACTGTTTGCGTGTTCAGTGACTGAGCCTTCTTGACCTCTGGGTCTCCAATTGGAAGTTGTGTGTTAACATCCACAGGTAGAGGTATTTGCCTTTCCCACAAAACGTTTGGTCCTCTGAACCAGCTGGACGTGACAAGATCATTGACACTCATACCTCGTGATGCATAGTCGGCTGGATTCTCTTCCGAGGGGATGTATCGCCACTGTTGAGGAGTTGTACTGTGATGAATTCTCTGAACTCGATTTGCGACGAACGTGTGGAAGCGGCGAGCTTCGTTGTTTATGTAGCCTAACACCACTTGAGAGTCAGTCCAGAAATATGCCTCTGCATCTGCAAGGTTAATTTCTTCCTTTAACAGATCATTAACTGCAACTGACACAACCGCAGCGGTCAACTCTAACCGAGGGATAGTTGTGACCTTAAGTGGGGCTACTCGAGATTTCGCCATGAGTAAAGCACAATGGACGTCACCTTGTTCGTTCTCGAGCCTAAGGTATGAGCACTGGCCATATCCCTTTGTGCTTGCATCTGAGAAGTGATGAATCTCTCTCCTTGTGATTATCCCAAACTCAGCAGGCACAATACAACGAGGCACCTCGATCTTCTCCAAGTTAGCCAGATCAGCCTTCCAATGCTCCCACCTTGGCTGCAAACCATCTGGTAAAGGATCATCCCAGCCCATGCCTTTTCTGCACATTTCTTGAAGAATAGCCTTTCCTTTGAGTAAGAATGGCGCAAGAAATCCTAGGGGGTCAAACAATGAGGCCACTGTAGACAGTATGCTTCTACGGGTTGCTGGCTGGTCCCTTAGGTTTACACGAAATCTGAAGTTATCGTGTTCCAGATGCCAGTAAATGCCCAAGGCTCTTTCCAAAGGCTGGTCAGTGAGGGAAAGATTGACAGATGTAATGTCAACAGCACATTCAGAGGGTGGTATGTTCTCCAAAACTGTCTTGTCATTGGACACAAACTTATGCAACCTTAAACCTCCAAGTGCACAAACCTGGCGAGCTTCTAGGGCCATCTGGATAGCCTTCTCTGCACTTTCGACGCTGGTGACTCCATCATCCATGTAGAAGTCTCGCATAATGAATTGTGAACCTAGGGGATAAAGATGTTCACCTTCTCTTGCAAGATGCTTTAGTCCGTAGTTGGCGCACCCAGGGGACGACGAGGCACCAAACAGATGTACTCTCATGCGGAACGTTTGAGGCTTTGAGTCAAAATCTCCCTTTCTCCACCAGAGAAATCGTAAATAATCCCGATCTGCTTCGTTAACATAGAACTGGTGGAACATCCTCTCAATATCACATATCAAGGCCACTGGATACTGTCGGAACCGTAAAAGAATGCCAGTCAGGCTGTTCATCAGGTCAGGGCCTGTGAGAAGATGATCGTTCAAGCTGGTTCCCTTGTATCTGGCAGAGCAGTCAAAGACTACACGTAATTTCCCTGGCTTCTTCGCGTGATACACCCCGTGATGAGGGATGTACCATTTTTCTCCTTCCTTTCCTTCATCAGTGACTCCTTCAGCTTCACCGTGCTCTATTACTTCTTCCATGAACTTCACATAACGTTCTCTGTACTCCAGGTCCTTTATTAATCTCCGCTTTAGATGTTGAAGTCTCATGGCAGCAAGAGGCTCATTATCTGGAAGATAGGGTCTTTTTTTGAATGGAAGGGGCATTTCCAAGTGGCTGTCTTTGTTCATTCTAATGCTTTCTTCCAGTTTATTCAAGAACATAATGTCCTCTTGAGACACCACTCTTGTGTTTTCTTTAGTATCCTTGAAATCTGACTCCAGCACTTTGATCACATCAGCTGGCATTACAGAAGGAATCTCCTTAATGGATACTCTGTGGCACATGCTAACCCCACTTTGTGACTCATGATGTATCAAGGAAGGGCCCACGATGCTCCATCCGAGATCCGTACAAACAGCATATGGCTCGTTGTCTGCTCCAAGAATCACTTCTCTGGGTGCTAAAGCTCTGGAACAATTATATCCTATGAGAAGACCCACTTCACAGTCTTGAAGCGGAAGAATTCTGTCTGTCAGAGTAGCAAGATGTTTCCAACGCCTGGCAGTTTCACTGGTAGGGATGTGTGCACGGTCCACAGGGATACATTCCTTAGTGTATGCGGGGGGAAGGTCTAGAACTACTGTGGAATTAAAGCCTCTAACTCTAAGACCAGAAACTCTTTCACTTGATATCAAAGAATCTCTTCCAACCATAGTAGTGAGCTTAAGTGTCACTGGACATGAGTCAACCTTTAGACTTTGACTTACTGCATATTCAATGAAGACAGTATCACTTTGTGTGTCTAACAGAGCGTAGACAAGTTTCTCAGAGTCTGGGTCGTTTTGTGAGGACAACCACACTGGCACAATCATTGAGGTGTTAGCAGACGTGCATCCAGATTCTACACTTAAAGACGTTGTCTCAACCCTTTCGTGTGCGTTCTCTGGGCTATGAACAGGGGAGGACTTCACCTTTCTTACGAAGCTATCATCGTGCAAGTAGGTAGGATGTCTTCTTTTACAGGTATTGCAGGTATGTCTGAAACGACAGTCTCTGGCACTGTGTCCGGGCTTCAAACATCCATAGCACAGCTTTGTGTCCTTTATGAACTGTCTCCGCTCTTCAAGAGACTTTGCCGAGAATTTAAAGCAATCATGAATTTGATGTTCACTGCTTTGACAGAACAGACAAGGTTTGAAGACCTTACTAGTTGGCTTCGGATTCTCATGCTGTGTGACAATCTTTGTGTGGAAGACATTAGCTTTGTTCTTACTAACCTTGAGGTTATATCTCTCCTTATTAGCTTCAGAGGCGTGAAGAGCATAGAAGGAAGTGACTGGGTTGCAGGCTACCTCAGCCTCAACTGACATGAAGCTGGCGAAGTCATGGAAGGTTGGGAAATCTTGAGTCTCACTCAGTGTTTGCGTAGCTTGACGATTCCAGCGGGCAGCCGCCCAATCAGGGAGTTTGCTGACCAGTTTCCTATTCTCCTCGCAGTCATTCAATATTTCCAGTCCCTTAACATGAGGCATAGCGTCTTCACATGCATTCAGGAAATCTGAGAAATTTCTGAGTCCTTCAGCGTCCTTGGGCTGGATTCTAGGCCAGCTTGTGAGTTTCTCTCTGAATGCTCTTTGTATAATGAATGGCTGTCCATAACGATCCTGAAGTCTTTTCCATGCATCCTTGTAAGCTTCCTCATCAGTTCTGTAGAAGATGCCTTCTAGAGTTTTCCGAGCAGAACCACTGACATACTTCTTCAAGTAGTATAACTTATCTGCTGAGGAGACATGTCTTCTGTCGATGAGCGATTGGAAAGAAGCTTTCCACTCAATAAAGTGAATGGGGTCACCACTGAAGACTGTTGGCTCTGGCATAGGAAGTCTGTTCAGTGTTATACTGTCTTGAACAGCCTGCGCAAGGTAAGACACGTCAGTATTGGGAGGCGGCAACAACTTCTCATTGATTGTTGGCTTAATTGAGGGTGAATACACAGGTTCTTGCATAGGAATGCTCACATGTTGCTGTAGCCTAGTGTTCTGGTTAGCAGAGGAAATGGTTTCTTCCTTATCATACACTTCAAGTCTTGCTCTAGCTGCTCTAACCTCCTTTACTGCTTGTAATCTTTCTAACTCCATCATTTCAGCATCAAGTTCTCTCCTTTTCTTCTCTTCTAGAAGTTGTATTCTTTCTCTTTGTTCCTTTTCCTCCATTATCGTTACATATTCTGCTTCCTTTGCTGCAAGCTCTGCTGCTGCCTCTATCCGTTTAGCCATCAAGATGGAGTTCAATGAAGGTTGACTCAGGGGTGTACTCGACTTGGAGCTGACACGTGAGACTGTAGAACCATAGACAGAGCGAGCATAATCTCGATCAAGCAATTCACAAAGACGTTCTTTTACTTGTTCACTGTCGAAGTCTCCATCAACACCTGAAATCCTCTCATAAGCAATTTTTACAATGTCCTTTGTCACAGCATCGCATGCATCAATTCGTCTCCTTGTGTCAGCAGACGGAGCAACATAACTTCGAACCTTCATGTACGCTTCCATCACAAGGTCTCTTTCATTTTCCAATGTGTCTGTAAGTGTTGCTAGTTGACTCTCAGAAATGTCTGTTTTCAGCTGCCCTCTTGCCTTTCTAGCCTCAGCTTTCCATTTTTCATATGCCTGTGTAAGCTTTCTCTCTGCCTTTTGTGACTCCTCTTTTTGATATGCAATCATCTTTTCTGTTGGAATTCGTTTGCGGACAGAGTGACGTACCTCAGCTGTCTTTACACCATCAGAATGATCTTCCATCTCATCGTCTGTATCTCTGTCTTGAGAAGGTAGGATTTTTAAAGCTTCCATTTCTTTCACAGGAGTGCATGACTTGGATCCTTGGTCTGTCATCATTTATGGCAGCAAATGGAATCAATGGAAGTAAGCTCTTACTGTTACAGCCCGGTTGAATTGAATAAATAATTTTGCTCATGCACTGATGTTGTACTGTCCTTTGTCTCTTTATTTCCTTGTTGACTTTACAACAACGTAAGAGCTAGAAAAGATAAATAAACAATTGTTGCAATTTGAAAATAATACACGTTCATATAAATGAATCAAAACAATTAACTATAGCAACAAATTTAGAAATTAATACTAACATTTATACTAAAAACATAAAATTACTCTTAAATCAAACAAACACATAAAACAATCATTAAGACAAGATATTATATATATACATAAGTGCTTAAATATAAATGAATACCTTGTACTCCTTTTCAACCAGGTGCAAAACAAAACAAACAAAAAATACTGCAAAATGAAAACAACAAACAGCATCTAAATGCTTAAATCCACTTAAAAGTGTCCTTAATAAACTTATTATCTCCGTGACCGCATGGCTCCGTATCTCCGTCAGTGTTTTTATCTTCCGTGTGCGAGCTCTCTCTGTGCGCCTGCACGAGCGATCTGTTTGACTTTCCGGCAAGACGCCTTTCATAATAAAAGTCTCTATAGGTTAAATAACTTAAAGAGTGCAAAGTAACGTTCCAAAATATAATAAAACATAACTAATATTAAGAAAATATAGAATACGATATATAATATAGGGAATAATATCAGAATAATATAATAAACTCCAAACTAATTCAAATAACTGAGGGTTATTTAACTGGTTGTTTACAGTTAGGCATTGGCTGTGTGTTTTGTTACAGAGAAGTTAACAGTTGAGCAGTGTTGGCATGACATGAAGCAGAAAACACCTCTTACCTGTTGAAAATTCAGTGCAACAGAACAGTCTTGAGTGGTTTTGAGTGTTTGTACGGGCCTGTTTAATTTAACAACTTGTCATTCAAACCTCTGAGCATTGCCCCTGTCTGGACTCTGGAGGTCAGATTATTTGATTACAAATGCCTCCTAAAGCCGGTAGACGCAGACACAACAGAAGCATAAAGGACAAAAAAGCAGATCTTTGAACACGTGAGAAACTCAGCTGCGACAATCGCGAGAGATTAGGCAGTAAAGGGTTGATTTATTCATAATATCTTTCTTTATACCGAAGGTCTAGTTTAGATGAAAGTGCAGAAGGGAAACACCGTAGACAAGTAGTCATATGAGAGACTTTCACTCTCATTGAGTCTCGCCCCATAAATCTGCTTCTTTCTTTCCTCCCTCTGTCTGCTCGCTTTTCTTTCTGTCCTGTTGGCACTAATCCTGTCTGCTATTCATGGCCAAGCTGCTCGCTAGAATGGCCGGCGGGGACGGACATCAATGTGGATTTCTTCATGAACCGCGTGAAGGGGTGAATAATTCCTTTGACACCTCTTAGACGCTTGCAGGAGAGACCCAGACACCAATGGATTATCACAGGAATAAAACAGGCTTTGGTGAAAGAGAACTTCCTCTTAATGTTGAGGGATGCAGTGAGGTGTGACTGGCTGAGGCGCTATTGTTCAGCTTCTTTTCTGGCTACTTCTAATTTGATGAGAGATAAAAACAGGAAACAACAAGGGAATAAAGGATCTGAACTCACACCATCTGCATGAACACCCAATGTGCTGCTCCAACATGACAAACGCAATTTGAAAATGTTCTGTGAAAACTTGAATATTTCTTTAAAATAGAGATTACAAAGGTAAATTGGTCAAAGTGGTCATTTCTTAAAGTCAACACGAAACACTGTTTCACAAGCTATTTTACTTCCAAAAATGTGACATATTTTGAGTGAAACAGGACTGAGAAAAATCAGGCAGGACTACATTTTATTCATTGGGAATTTATTATTATTTATCTCAGCAAGTGAGAAATGCATGTGGTCAGAGAAGAGGGTTGAAAAAGTACTTGCTTTTCCAGAGTATTTTTTTTTTTTTTTTTGTAAAATGTGTAGTAAGACTAAATATATTTTCAATACAAAATGTATTAAAAAATATGTTCACTGAAAGTCTAAATAACTTGTTGCTTCAAGTTAATTTCTCTTCTCTTTCTCTATTTTAACAAATATTTACACAAAATTACTTTAAATAAAATATGTATTGTGTGGCTCTATTATTTTATTTTGTTTTAGAAGGTGCAACAGACCAAAAAAGGTTCCCTAATACTAGTCGTAATCTGCCAAGACAATTGAAATATTCCTTAAAATGTCTAGAAAAAGTGCAACCCATTCTCACTCCCAAGGCGTTAAAATCTGAAGAAGTTAGCCTGGCTTCGCCCTCCTACGTACTTCCGCTCAATTTTCATTTTCCTTCAGTACTCCGTCTGGGACTGCGGTATAGTCTTAGGTTTTCTCCTAACAAATTTTTACCGGTCCAATCAGCGAACAGAGGGAGTGGCTGAGAACGATGATGTTGATGTCGTGCGCTAGTTTGAGTTGTAGTTCAGTAATGGCGGCGGAGAAAAGATGCGAGCGAAGCCATTCATTCCGTTGTGGCACCACTGCCGAATATCCAGAAGTTAAAGCCGGAGCAAGAACAATCTTTGCCGAGTTTTGTTGGTGGCCAATGCCATGATGTTGTGTCCCGGGAAAAGTTTGATTTTCCAGTCAAAAATTGTTCACTTAGTGGTGAAGGAGTTGGATGAAGCCCCGGTAATTGTTTCGCGTGCGGTCGGAAGGTATTGTCATCATTTACAGGGGCTAGTCAGTGATTTTATTTCCTTCCGTCTCCCACCACCCGCGTAAAAATCCCCGGCTGAATTACGACTGCTTTTGACGAACACCAAGGTCGTGTGGTAATGTAATTGCTCTCCGAATCCACATCTCTGAGTTTTCAAGAATATATCACTTCAAAATTCACTGTTTATATCCTTTTTGACCACTGCAGAGCACCGTGCGGTTGCGCTTCGCTGTAATTTGGATGCATTTCTAGACTTGTATTTCTTTAAATGCTGGCAAGTATTTACAAGAGCAATATTACATTGAATATATTTCATCACCACCCAAAAAATAAAAAAGAAGAAAAGCTCGTAAACATTTGAATTGGGCCGTTATTTACGGCAGCATTTATTCTTATCATACCAAGCATATGATATTTTATTTACAGCATACAATCATGTTATGGACCACGTGAGCAGCATGTTCCCGATCACAAAACTTACCACTCCACCGTGAATAAATCACAATCCGAATGCACAAGGTTTTATCACTGAGGTGGCTGCACATTTATTTTTACGGACTTCCATGTGAGAAATAAAGGCGAACGGCGCATGACATACGTCACGGCCAAACGTTAGCGATTGGTTATGGCAGATCCAGAGTGGCTCTGGGCAGATCTAATAGTTTTAAACTTCAACAGAGTACCCGCCTTCAAGGAAGTAAACGCTTGTCAATGGAGAGTGGCCAGACTCTATGTACAAATGAAATGTACGAGAGTCTGGTAGCGCCAGGCTATGGTCAAGTGCCTTCCATGACACAATTTTATGAATATTTTTATATTTTGGAGCAACTCCTACCCTAAACCTCCGCAATAAAGAGTGTACAGCCGATGTACACTCAACGGCTGTCCGACTTCACACACTCGTTTTCATTCACTCCTTCAAATGAACTGTATTAGTGGACTAACGTAGGGAATAGTGAATAGCGATTTCAGATTCAGCCCCTGTCAGTCATATCATCCCATAAAAAAAAATAACACAAGACTTTTTAGCATGACGCAATCGGTCACAAGACACACGAGAGCCAATGACATTATACAATCAAAGCTGACGTAATGACGCAATTGGTCAGGAGACATACGAGAGCCAATGCAATTTCACTATGAAATTTGACTTAACTCAAGCAGCAATTTTTGAAATTTGAATGTGCGCAATGTGCATGATCTTCGGCGGCTGATCACTTTTGGGGATTTTCTTCATACAAATCAATCGTTTGGCCTCGCAACACTTGGAATATTTGTACTTTTGAATACATCGTGCATGCAGTCATATCCTGTGTTTTATATCATTTACTGTATACACAAATGGGTAGGTTTAGGGATGGGATGGGGTTGGGTTACATGTTCAAACGTGTCTAAATAGCATAAATAAAATAAATTATTAAATTGAGAATCACACTCCAATATGTCATAATGGCAAAATCATAACCCAATATATAATTTAATCATGATGATAACGTTCCCATGCCCAACGCGTCTGTGTATGACGCAAAAGGTTTCTCATTGAAATCAATGGAGCACCCTGCGCGCCCGAAAAAATGACTTTTAGCGTCTTCGTTGTGATGTGGAAGGCACTTGGTGCTTCAGATTTTGACGCCTTGGGAGTGAGAACATGATGAACCAGTGACAAGTAAGATTCGTAGTGCTAGAGCTGAACTGTATTCTTAACATCCTCAAAATAAGATTTCATAAAGTGCAGATTACTTTCTGCAAGCTACTTATTAAAACTCATAGAATGTATCTCCATGATCAGTTTTTGTATGTATGAACCTCACTACAGTAAATTTATCAGTATCAAGTTATTTCTTTTCAGCCTTATTAAATGTAACAAAACATCTACAGCACACGACGACATGCAAATATTCAATTATTAATTGAATATTAAATGTGTTGGTTACACATGTGCTTGTGTGATAAAGGTTCAGACAGCTGTTGACAGCTCATGAAAGATCAAGAGCGCAGCCTTCCTGGAAACACAACATACACAAGTATTAACACACACACACACACACACACACACACACACACACACACACTGACTTGAGACCTGCATCCATGTCTGATAGCTAGGGGCAACATCACAGCAAAAGTTACTGATAAAGCCATTAGTCATGGTGACTAGCTTCAACATCACCGGCCCTATAGGAGCCAAATGTATTTTATGTGTTCAGGGGAGAACTATGGCACAAATTGGCCTAAACGATATACTGCGACCTTTAAAATAATACTAATAAATATCACCAGATTGAAAAAAAATGTTTAGACATAAATACATATTTTTTATTAAGCTGTGGATTTGCAAATATTTTTAGATATTCTAAAAAGACCACGTTTTGTCAAGGTTTAGATCATTTTAAATGTTGATTTGAAGTGTCAGTTTTTGCATTCATTTTAAAACAGTGAAACCTGAACACAGAGAAAGACATTTTGTTACACATAACATAAAAAAGCATTTAATGAACCTGAATGCATATCAGAGCTTAATCAACCTGATTTCATCCTCTTATTTGAGTCTACTGGCTCAATTTTGCCATATTGTTACAGGCACACCTGTGTGTTTGAGTGGGTGTGACTGTTTTGTACTCTTAATGTTTTAGAGTGTCACCTCTTTCTTGCTGTCCATTTTTTTACTGCATTGTTGCTGAATTATTGATTTTATTTAACACTTTGTGTTACAGTCACACCAGTTCATATGTTTGTGGGGGTGGAATGTGTCTATTTTGCACTTTTTAAATTTTAGAGTGTCACCCCTTCATTGCTGTGCAGTTTTTTGTGCATCGTGGCTGATTTGTAGATTGTACACACAAAAAAGTATCTGTATTTTTGCCTATTTCCCATTCATTTTTGACAAGTGTGACTATTTTTTTATGAGCATTTAACTTTTTTTGAATCAAGTCCATGGCTGCGTCCCAATTCGCCTACTTATACTACGTCCTAAAAGTATGTACTCTTTTTGTGAAGAAAAAGTACATACTTTTGAGTGTGTAGCAGAAGAGTATGCAAGCTTTGGGACATACTACTTCGTCATCTTTAACGGACTCTGTTACGTGCGTCCCGTCACCGTTTAAAATGTCAATCATCGTCACAGTTCAAATCCCCCACTTTAAATTTAATTTCCTACCGTATTGGAGAGAAATGTAGTCGCTCGTTGATCTGCCTTTCGTGGGTCTTTAGACTCCTCTCATGTGTTTGCAAAGTTAATGGCCAAACGTATCATTACAAAAGTTCTCAATGCTGCTGCAGGTGAAATATAATGTGGATAATATTGAATAAATATCTTTTCGTCCGGTTAAATACTGATAATTGCTCACTCAAACCACTTTATCTAATCCTCTCCACTTAACCGTCAGACTCGCGTAACCGTCATGTTTGTAGTTTTTTAAACACTTTTTATCCGCGTTTGTAGTTCTAATCGAATCCTCGTCCATCTCGCAATGGGTTGTGGGCAATATCAGCCGTTAGAGTGCGCATCGATCTGCACTTCGGATTCTGACCGGAAATAGTAAACCATCCGGGAATCTTTGGAATACTTTTTTCAACATACTAAGATCTGGGACATACTAATTCTTTTTTCGAATACTATTTAGTACGGATAGTATGCGAATTGGGACGCAGCACATGTCTTTTCCGTTGTTGTGGTCTAGCGACTGACACAAAAGTAACAAAAGTTTTGTACCATTCCGATGAAGTATAGCAATTTTTAAAAATGAAAAAAAAAAAAAATCCCGGTCTAAAATGACCAAACACCAGAGGGTTAAATATGCAAATTATGCATGATCTAATTAAATATGCAATCATTTGTATTCATTTCCCGATACAAAACATTGAACACTGGATAAAGCCAGGTTCAAAATTTATGATTCATATTGTTGATATGTTAGAGTTAAAGGGAATTTTGGATGTCTCTTTTTATCACTCCATAAATAAGAAAATACAGTCAACACTGCATGAGAAAAAAAATATCATAATTTTGAGATAAAGATGTGTGTTTAAAATCTACAGATGCAAACAGATAAAGTGCAATAAAATAAACACCTAAAAGTATATTTTGGATGTTTTCTTTCCACTAGTCTGAAACACTTTACAAAAAGCCAAATAACCCCAAATCTCTATAAGTATAATATTGTCAATAACTTGCATTGCAAAATTGTCAACATACCTGTTATTCCCAATCCTCACAAGTGAGCACCACAACGTCCATTGTTGAGCAGCTTGGACTGATGTTGTCATGTTGCATCCCCCACGTGCATTGTTAAATTCAATATTCCATGAAACCAAACACATTTTGTTTGAATATAATGGCAGCCCAAAATTTGAAGCCCCAAAAGGTGTATCCATCCATTATAAAAGTGCTCCACACGGCTCCCGGGGGTTAATAAAGGCCTTCTGAAGCGAAGCGTTTGTGTACGAAAAATATCCATATTTAAAACTGTATAAAGTAAATTATCTAGCTTCCTCCAGACCGCCTTAAAATTGCTATATATTCAACTCAAAATTAGTTTTTTTTCCTTATGCAGTGTTGACTGTATTTTCTTATTTATGGAGTGATAAAAAGAGACATCCAAAATTCCCTTTGACTCTAATGTATCAACAATATGAACCAACATTTTTTAACCTGGCTTTATCCAATGTTCAATGTTTCTGTTTCTGAAATGAATGCAAATGATTGCATATTTAATTAGACAATGCATCATTTGCATATTTAACCCTCTGGTGGTGTTCCCGGGAACATTTTTAAAAATGGCTATACTTCATCGGAATGGTTATGAAGAAAGTGTAATGCTTCTTGCAGTTCAAAACAGTATTTTACATTATAATGTGTTAAATATGGATATTTTTGTTACACAAGCCAGAGCCGGAGCCGTGTGGATTACTTTTATAATGGATTGATGCACTTTTTTTGGGCTTCAAATTTTGGGCTGCCATTCACTGCCATTATAAAGCTTGGAGGAACCAGGACATTTTTTTATATAACTCTGATTGTATTAGTCAGAAAGAAGAATGTCGACTTGAGGGTGAGTAAATCATGGGCTAATTTTCATTTTTGGGTGAACTATCCCTTTAAGATGGTGAACAAAATAAGAAAAGTGTTAATTATGAATAAATATTACATTAAAATTTAGACCATTTCACCACGTTCAGTATTAGTGTGCTCTGTTGAAATCAATTGTGAGTTGAGTCTCCAGCACTTTGCTCTAGGAATGCTCTGACGCATGGAGTTGCTGGCAATCTAGAGCGTTCCAAATCATTCAAAATACTGCCGAGTGAGCTGCCTTCCCGTCTACATAGTTGGCTTCTAAGTTGTCTGGAAACACCCACAGTTCCCAAATGCCCAATGGTTACTGCTTTTTCTTTAGCATCCACTCGTGTCACACCTTTTAAGGGTTCATATAATCAACAGGGGCAAGTTAGCAGATACCATGAAGATAACTGCAATCATCTGTCTATTTTAGTTTAAGATTCAAAATTACTACTATCACTTTTGTAAACAAACAGTATCATCGGTATTAGAAACATTTTACTTCTGCTATAGACCTTACTGGTAAAAGGCATTTACTAACATACACTATCATTCAAAAGTTTTGGAGCAGTAAGATTCCCATTTCAAATAAATGTTGCTCTTTGTAACTTTCTATATTCATAAAAAAATTGCGTCATGGTTTCCACAACATTAAGCAGAGCAACCGTTTTCAACATTGATAATAATAAAAATGTTTCTTGAGCAGAAAATCAGTATATCACAATGAATTCTGAAGGATCGTATGACACTGAAGACTGGATTAATGATGATCACAGGAATAAATTATTACAAACATGACAGGCAACCATCACATTGTCATTTATCCATTTAGCAGACACTTATGCAAAGAAGCTAACAACTGAGGAACATTCGCAATTTGTCATAAGAGCCAACAATATTCATGGCACACAATGCCAAGTTTACAGCATAAGATAGATTAGCACATATCCACTATCTGTGGCGTATTTTTAAAAGTGGCCTTCAGAAGGAACCCATCCTATCACGTACGGCGGCAATCTGAAAAGAGCGTAATCTGCCGACGCTATCAAGAGTAGGAAGAGTGCTGTCTCTCCAGCGGTTTGTAAATGGACTCTAAAGACAAGCGACAGCACCATGTGACCAATGTGAAGTGGCCGGCACGGTCCCAAGCGGAGGCCTTATCTCTGAAGGAGAAAGGGATGGCTGGGAGCAGTGATGGCACCTTCGCTCTCTGGCCAGAGCTGTAACATGAAAACACCCGTCCTTGCTGGCAACAGAGCTAAAGTGGATCTATTTCAGGTGCTGTACTTCAGGAGGCCGGTGCGTAGAGACATGACAGAATGGACATTGCTCAAGCGGCTGCTGGACGCCGTGCACCAGCACTCCACCATGATCGGACGCCTCTGGCTCACGGTCATGGTGATTTTCCGCCTGCTCATCGTGGCTGTGGCGACCGAGGACGTCTACACGGACGAGCAGGAGATGTTCGTCTGCAACACCCTTCAACCGGGGTGTCCCAACGTCTGCTACGACGCCTTCGCCCCCATCTCCCAGCCTCGATTCTGGGTCTTCCAGATCATCACGGTCTCGACGCCTTCTCTTTGCTTCATCATCTACACCTGGCACAACTTATCCAAGCAGCCCGAGGGCGAGCAGACGAGGGAAGCGTACGACCGCAGTTGCGACTCGGACAGCTGCTCCATTAAGTCGCACAAGCACTTGGGTCACAGCCTTGCCGACGTTCTTGAAGGCATCGCCAACCAGAGCGGCCAGAAAAGCTCGCAGGCATTGCGGGGGACCGCCCCTCCGTCCAAAACCTCCTTGGGAGTCCTTTCCAAGTACTACGTCTTCCACGTATGCTTCCGTGCCATTCTCGAGGTGGCTTTCGTGGTGGCGCAGTGGCTCCTCTTCGGTTTCCACGTTCCCGCTCACTTCGTGTGCACGGCAAGTCCTTGCATGCAGAGGGTCGACTGCTACGTCTCACGCCCCACCGAGAAAACCATCTTCCTGATCTTCATGTTTTGCGTAGGGGTCTTCTGCATCTTCCTCAACTTCTTAGAGCTCAATCATCTGGGCTGGAAGATGATCAAGAAGTCCATGCTCAACAAGGACAGCTCCTGGAGGGGTTACGGCGCTATAAACCAAGACTCGCAGTCCATAGTCTCTCTAACTTTCAGAGACGTGACCAGCACTACCTCGCTACCTACCCTAGATCTAGTAGTGGACCACCAGCCCGACTGGAACTGTGTTGGGAACTGCTCAACGAAGAAAGACAAGGACACCTACAGAGGAACACAAACGCTCAAGGGTAAATCGCAGCCAAACAAAGAAAGAAAATCAAAACAAAGGAGCACTGAGGTTTGGATATAAACTCTATTATGGACAATTCGAAGAGTCTTAAATTTGATTACGAAATGCTTTTTTAGTGTGTGTTAGTGAATGATAGATTTTTGAAGGCAGCTGCTACCCGTTTGTATGGATGAGCAAAAATAAACCGTACAATCAATATTTCCACATCATTTATTTATGCAATATACAGTGTGTAATAATATATTCATTTACAACATCTATAAACCACTTTGTGTATAAATTACGCCAGAGAGCCAAAAAGAAAACAACTCACAAGCCTTTCCTTTCACTCAGTGATGTAGTGATGAACATTCGAGAAGAGAAATGTCATAAGAACACTGTAAAATTGGTTTAGGAGTTAGTAATAGTGTTTGGAAGTAAAGAGCTATTCTACATCTTAAGTTTGAGATCGAGATGATTGGGGTGCCACATCTTCTTTTGATTCAAGCAATTTCTTGTCGTTTTCACAATCATCTTCAGATGGTAGTCAGGTAGTTTTTTTTGTGCAGGGTAACTGCTGTACTATTTCTGAAAGAATCAGATCATTCGGTTTACTAGAACATCGATTTAAAGCTGCCGTGTGTTATTTTTTTCTGTATTTTGTGCTGAGACAATTATACACTCGACCGTTCAAAAGTTTGGGTCATTGCTTTTAAGAATTTTTTCATGTTTTTGAAAGAAGTCTCTTCTGCTCACCAAGGATGCAGTTTTTGAATCAGAAATACAGTGCAATTTTGTGAAATATAATTACAATTTAAAATAACTGTTTGCTATTTGAATATATTTTAAAATGTAATTTATTCCTGTGATGCAAAGCTGAATTTTCAGCATCATCACTCCAGTCTACAGTGTCACATGATCCTTCAGAAATCATTCTAATATGCTGATCCATAATTTTTTCTTCTTATTATCAATGTTTCATGGTTCTTTGATCGATAGAAAGTTCAACAGAACAATATTTATTTTTATTACAAATGTCTTTACCGTCATTCTGATCAATTTAATGTGTCCTTGCTGAACAAAAGTATACTTTTGTTTTTGTTTTTTTTAAAGTACCGTCCCCAAACTTTTGAACGGCTATGTAAGTAGGTTGACTTCCTGAGGATTGTAAACACTGTGGCACTTTCTCAGAATAGTGCTCAATTTGGTTTAAGTGGTCTGACAGATGAACTTTTGGCTCAACCAGTAGAGTCGATTTGGGAAGAACACGTTTTTTCCAAACAATGGAAGATATGCGTTTGATAAACATTTCTGAAATATAGGGACGAGTAAAAATATTTAAACAATCTCTATCTGTTTTTAAAATTCCAAGACTGATCCTTTTATTCTGTGCCAATGTTTGCTGCACTGTTTTTCAGTAACTGTGCATCCCGCTGCTAAATCTGCAGTGATATTTTATCGAGAGCTTGCAGTGCGAATTGAATGTGATGAGATAAAACATTCCTGTACCATGAAATAATGGCAAAAAAATCAATCTTTCTGTTGAGGTGTCTTTGCGGTCTGAACAAACAAACATAGCGTCAAGTAAACCAGTGTTTTCCAAGTGACTTTTTTGAGCTGGTCCTTTTGTTGAATCATTAAAATTTGGACTATTTTTTTTTTTTTTTTTTTTATAATTTTGTAATATACCAAGTTGGAATGTTCACGGCATCTATAGTAATTGCTGAGAGAGAATTTTGAATGTGATTTCAATTGAATCAGGAAATATTTATTATTACCCACGCCTATTGATTTGAAAATATTTAGTGGTATTTGCTAAGGGAAGCATCACTATTATTATGGCTCATATTTTTGTGATCTAAATCAACCTGTAACCCTAGGAATTACACTTAGCCTACTAATTGGTCTTGAACGGTCATGAATAAATCACTGGCATTTTTTTTTTTCTTTTTCAAAAAATGCAAAAATATAGTACTTTTAGCAACTCAAACAAGTTTGGTGCGGTTAGTGGCACAGTAGTTACACATTGCAGCTTTAAGCATAATTTGTGTCAAACAACCTTTTCTTTTTTTCCCTTTTTCTGCTTCATTTGTCCAGAAAAAGATACAATATGGAATGACAAGTCAAAATGTTAATGGTCTAAAACGATTAAAACATTTGTGACGGTCGATGGCAGTATTTGGCCAATACAGAGACAAAAACAGTCATTCAAAGTTCCATTTCATGCACAAGAAACACTGCTCAGAGTAACAAAAATAACGTTTGACATTACTAGAATACGGTCTGATTTCGATGGACAAACACAGAGACAAATTTTGTCATTTCAAACTAAATTGGTCTGAATTCGAAAGATGTCCAATTTAGTTTATAAGCACAGGACGGTTCAACTAGGGCGAATTTTAAAAATGTCATTCAGAGTACGACATAGGTCAAACAAACAACATAGTCGAGCAAAAAGTTCTTGTTACATACAGTACGAAGTTGTGAACCATATCAATATATATTTATATATATATATATATATATTTAGCACTCCATAAGATAAGACTGATAAAATTTTGTATTCATCGGCATGGCAGAAAGAGATACAGTAGAAAGTGCAATGTCCTTAAACAAAAAAAAACACAACACAAAAATAAAATGTGCACATCAATGGGTGTGTTATTCTAAAGCTTTAGTGCAATACAGCCACCGTTCAAAAAAAGCACTTGAAGGCGCAAGAGAGCAAAACCCATTAAAACACCCGCGATACTTACTATGATACCCAAGATCACAATAAGTCTGTAAACGGAGACAGGGAGGGAGTAAGAGTAAGACATTCATAAGAGTAGCAGTCAAGATAGTCACAGTTTATAGAAAAATTGTGTTTCAAAAAACACATAAGACCACCGCAGGCAGGTAAACCCCATATCAGAGCCAAAAAAAAAGAAAAAACATACGGAGACAGCTAAATACAACTCCACCCCATTTGATGCAACACATTTTTAAATGAACAAGGTGAATGCTGCGTTGAAGTTGAAATAAAACATGTGCATTAAAATTACACTGCAAAAAAAAAAATCACTTTCAAAATCAGTATTTTGCAATAAATATATTTAAATATAAAAAAATAGCTAAACATCCTAAAATCTAACTAAGTTTGTTGAAAAATTGGTTGTGCAATAATAGACAAGCTTATGATGTGTGATTAATTAATAAAATCACTCGCAAATTAATCAATTTCTGTATGATATTAATAAAGCAAAACCCCTCGTATCTTGAATTTTAGTGCCATTTTAGCTGCATTCTAATAGGCTTCATCACATAGTCAGTTGGTGCCATGCATCATGTTCCTTCTAAATTGCATGATATGTAAGGCTCTATACCTGGTATATAAGGGGGTGTCTAATGCCATTTCATGCATTCTGACATATTTACACTGTTAAAGAGTTGGATTCTTATGATAAACATGGCCAAAGTTTCAAAAAATGAGTTGGATGTATGATGGAGTATTTCTGTTCCAAATACACGTTTTTACACAGATTTGTTTGAGTTTCAGAAAGTTTTTTTCCAGTATGGACCTGTATGACGTCATAAAGGTCGGAATTGCTTGTATGGGCTCTTCTCCCAGAAGAGCGTGTGCGCACATCAACCAGAGCGAGAGCAAGAGCACATCAACGAGCTTAATTCGGGTTACGGAAGCCATCGACAGCGCTGCCATTTTGTTTTTGAACCACGAAATCAACAAATGTCACTAAAGAAGTGTGTTTTTGGTTGTGAGGGAAAGATAACCTTGGTCAGCTTCCCAAATAACCCAGTGTTAAGGGAACAGTGGATGCAGTTTGTTTTTCCAGAGCAGCAACAGAGTTCTGCAAGTGTGTTTGTTTGTTCCCGGTCACGAGTTGAAACCGCAGGCGGTGAGTGAAACTGCATCAAATGTCTGTGTTTTGTTGGCAATAAGTGTGTAAGTGCATATAATGTAAACAACACGAACATATAGTGAATTGGAAGTTATCCAGGGATAATGCCATAATGTATTGTGTGTGTGTGTGTGCTTGTGACTCCACGAGCGTGGCTGTTTTCGGAAAGAATCGGTACAGTGTATCTGTCTTTTATAAATATGATAAAACCAAAGATTCTTATGAGATATGAAGGATGCAATACTACTCAAGATTAACATGAGATTGGCAGAAACTGTGTGTGTTATGTACCCTTTAAGAAACGGCTATCAGAGCAGAAAGGAAAACTGCTGGGACTGCTTTAATTTTCTCCGGTCATCTCGCGTTGAGTGGAAATTGCGTGAGCTTATTTCATCCATTAGATCGAAAGATCTGAAAAAGTCCATAGATTTACCCGCCCATAGACGCTCTCTCTGAAAAATCAGAACAGAAGTGGTTGAAAGTGGACAGAAGAGACAAATTAAAACGGTTGTAAACAGGAATGTGTCTCTCTTATCTACTTGTGATCTGATCGACCAAAACGCATCTTAAAACCAGGTGAAAACCGGCCCTAAGATGACGTACAGGTCTGAGCCAGGTCTGTTTTAGTTCTAAAGATGTTTAGATATTTTACTTAAAAAAAATAATTAAAAAAAGCAAAGCAAAAATACTGATCCATTTTTTTTTTGCAGTGTAAAAATCTAGATGTTGCACCATGAGACCTGGAAAACGTAATAAGATAAATAAATACTGAAACGTAAAAGCTTCCAAATTGTCTGTGGTAAAACGCAAGGCTTTCATTGGTGAGAATGCGTTGGGTGAGTGGACGGTTGAGACAGTCTAGTTTGGCTGTGAGGTCAGTGACCAGTGGTTGTTGGCTCGGCTCATTGAGGCAGGGGCACTAGGACCTCTACGTAGTTTATGGGGAAGAAGCCTGATTCGCCATTAATCATGCCTTCATACCAGTTCTCATCAATCTGATTGGTGAGGATGATGATGTCTCCCTCTTTGAAACCCAGCTCACCCTCGTTCTCCGGCTCAAAGTCATAGAGCGATCGACAGCAGGGCTGGTCCATGTGTGAATCTACCTCTGTAATGAGAAAAACACAACCATGCCACAGATTTTAAACATTTGTTAAAAGAATAGTTCACCCATAAATTAAAATATTGACATTATTTACTCCTTTTTTCCATTGGAATAATTATATATTCTAATGCTACAACGTTCCTAGTAACCATTGCTGTCAAACCAGTGTTATTTTAGTATTATTTATATGCTATTATAGATTTTGTTTATATTTTGAACAATATTTTATTTTTATATTTCCTGTCTTCAGTCATTTTCAAATCATTTTTAATGTCTATGTGTCTTTTTTGAAGTTTTATTTTTAGTTCATTTAGTTTTAGTTATTTTTGCACTTTAACATTAAGCAGAAATGAGAAATGTTGCTGAAATAAAATTTAAAAATTGTATTTTATTTCAGTTAAAGGTATGTTTTTTTTTTTTGTTTTTTTTTTACTGTACTAAAGCATATATGTTTGGAAACATGCCAAGTTCAAATACTTGTTTTTTTTTTTAAAAACAAGGCTACAGCCAGTTATTCTACTTTGAAATGTGTCGGAAATTCTGTTTTTGTTTTGGTCTGTGCGTTGCCAGTTTACCCAATAGTATTTCGACACCCCGGGTTGCCAGTTAGTGTGATACCCAGCGTATTGCAGCCATGGACGCCAGCTAATAAACTGGGTCAGAGATCGCAGATTCCTCCCGACCTAAAAAGGCTTGAGAAATACCTTAAAAGCTCTATGACCAGAGATTAAAACACAGATAAATATACATTTACATTTTAAATTTAAAATCTGGCAACCCATGTGAGTGTTGAGTCTGAGGAGGAGAGGGCAGGACAAGGGCTAACCTAACTCTCTCCAATATTTAGAATTTTGGACAACCCATTTCAACGCTAGCTGTCAATATTACATTCTGTACCTTTAAAGGGATTGTTCACCCAAAAATGAAAATTCTGTCATTAATTACTCACCCTCGTGTCGTTTCAAGACTTTCGTTCATCTTCAGAACACAAATTAAGATCTTTTTAGTGAAATCAGTGCTTTCTGTCCCTCCATTGACAGCCTTCGCAACTACCCCTTTCAAGCCCTAGAAAGGTAGTAAAGGCATCATAAAAGTAATCCATGTGACTCCAGTGGTTTAGCCTCAATTTTATGAAGCAACACAAGTGCTTTGTTTGTGGAAAAAAACATAATTTGCCACTTTATTTTACAACAACGCGCATTCAAGAGAGCACCACGACGCATGCATATTTTGTTTACATGAGAGCGGGCGTTGTTACGTGAACAAGATTAATATTTTGTAAATAAAGTGATACATTATGCTGTTTCTTTCGACAAACAAAGCACTCACATCACTTCGTAAAATTGAGGCTAAACCACTGGATAATTTTATTTTATTTATGGATTATTTTAATGATATCTGGGGCTTGAAGGTGGCTGTTGCGTGGACTGTCAATATAGGGACAGAAAGCTCACAGATTTCATCAAAAAGATCTTCGTTTGTGTTCCGAAGATGAACAAAGCCTTACGGGTTTGGGATGAGGGTGAGTAATTAATGACATAATTTTCATTTTTGGGTGAACTAACCCTTTTAATGTTTATTTATTTCAAGTAATGATTTGTTTTTGTTTTTAGATTTAGGTTTACATTATTAACCTGTCAAACTACAAAACACCATAAAAGTATTGTGTTATATTCATGTTATATTCCAAGTCATATAATAGCTTTGTGTGAGAAACATATCAGAATTTAAGTTCTCATTACATTTAACGAAAATTCACATTCATATAGTTCATTAACTTGTAAATAGTGAACAAGTTGCATGGTTTTCATAATGTTTTTTGGTCGCTTGAAAGAAATATTGAAAATATTCTTCAGAAAATCTCTTTGTTTTCCAAAGAACAATCATTCAATTCTTGAAATCACATGAGGATGAAACCATTGGGTTTAAAATGAAATATTTAACACCTATGGGCTGCTTCCAAACAGCCAGAACAACTCGTTTTAAAATAGCACCAGGTTATTGAGAGGAAAGTAACAGAAAATCATGGAATAATGTAGTTTGAGAGTTGATGTGTGGGTTGATGAGATGAGTAGGTTCACATAAAATCTGTGATCGCAGTTATCCAACAAAAGCTCTACATATTTCTGCAGAATTCAAATAGCCATTACTGACTAAATACTACACATCTCCTGCCTTTTATAGGGATGGGTATTGCCAACCACCTTACATTTAGTGAGCGTCTAGGCATGATCCTACAGGACAATACTCACGTTTGCCATTACCATTGGGGCTTTCAGGCCATGATACATTGGGTTCTGTGGGTGCTGTGTGTGTGAACTGATCAACTGAGAGCAAAAACACATGAGATCAAACATGAGACACAGACACATACACACACGATTCAGCAAATAAAACACAGTTGATGAACATGAACATGACCACAAAAAACACCCATGTGATCTATGAATTATGGATGGGAATTGTAAAGTTGTCTGGTTTTGATTCGGATTATTTTACTTTGCTTACTTTCACCACCCCTTTATGTTTTAAATCTTCCCAATACTTCTACAATACTTTACAAGTCTGATTCACATGCATCATGTAACTAACATATATAAATAGTCCTACTCTTCTCACAAACAGGTAAGAGTAATACAATTTCTATGATAAACATAACCACCTACTTTTTCCATTTACAGTGTGGATGACCTGGATATCTGAAAACAATATGAAGGAATTATGTAAGAAAACATGATGGTGGTGAAATTTGTGAGCAACACACACAAAAAAAAAAACACAAAATGAAACAAACAACAGGTGAATAAAAAAAAACAAAAAATGGACTGTAATTCTATTAAGAATAAATGCAGAAAATATGATTGTTCCACAAGTGAATGGCTGGTAAATCAATAATATAATATAATATAATATAATATAATATAATATAATATAATATAATATAATATAATATAATATAATATAATATAATATAATATAATATAATATAATATAATAATATAATATAATATAATATAATATAATATAATATAATAAATATATTTTCCTGCTACTAACCATGAACTATGATTAATAAATAATATACTATCCATAATTAGATTAAAACAAAAATATTATTTAAACCTAGACATATTACTAACCATAAGCACTGTGTACTTGCATTATTTTATTAATATTATTCCAAATTAAACCACATTTAAAAGATGTATTATTTTAGACCTAGACAATAAGAGAATATGTTAGGATTTAAATATATTTTAACAAATAAATGTTCTGATAAAATACAACATGTATAATAAATATTCTGCCCTTTTTCTGGGGCAGATTTTCTTGCTTAGATTGAAGCACATAAGAAGCTCTTCTCTTGAGAGCTGTCGAGATGTTTCCTCTTTGATACCTGTGGTTTTGACTGATGAGGTGTGAGAAAGTCCATTGTGCTGTGTGTTCTCGACGGTCTCCAAACTGGACACGATCGATTTTGGCTTGAACTCTTTTTTGGGCCGACTGCTTGCGGTAGATATCCTGTGAGAGCAGATGCCAATATATGTGCATAAACTCAATTGTATATTAGCAAGAAACCTTTTTATTTTTAACACTTTGATAACATTACAATTGTTTGCCTGGTGTCTAAAGCAAGGAAATCACCAACAATGTCTGAATAGTGGAACAAAACAGAGAGAGAAATTCCTCTTTTTCCATTTTCACAAAATGTGTTTCCCTTCTTGCCTACCAATGAAGATGGACCAACAGTAGATATAAAAACATGCGCTGTCATATATATGAAAAAGTATTATGAATGTTGACTAGGAATAAAGGATGTTTTCAAGCTGATTTTAGCTCCATATTTTAAATTACCAGCATGTGCAGTTGAAGATACCTGTTCTGTATTTTGCTGTTGAGTTCCTCCAGGATCTCCAAGGACTGTCGATGGTAATCCAGCGCTGCCTCAATCAGAGCTGATAACTGACTCACCTGCTCCACCTACAGGTGAATGAAAGACATGATGTTTACAGAGGTTTACCCCAGAACACAAACTTCACTGCCATGAAGCCAAGGCAATTGAAATTGTTTCAAGTACAGTTATAGAACATACAAGAAACTGTATGTGCAAATGCACAATATGTGCAATATACATGAAAAGGGTATGAGCAGAACTTACAGATATATACAGTGGCACCAAAATGTATTTGTATTTTTTTTTTTACAGTTTATGATTTGGACACTCGAACCAATCTTAAAAATATGAGATTAAAGACATAATATTGTGTGAATAAGTAGAAATATATATATTAATATGTCAAAACATAAAACAGAAGTTAAAGGTAAAATAAAAAAGTTAAGGTACAATTTAATATTTATTAACTAACAAAGATTATTAAATATTGTAATAGTATTTGTTAGTTATTACATTACTGTAAATACCATAAAGTGTTACCAAAGTAAAATGCTCTCATCTGTAATTTTTTTCCCCTTACATCATTCTCCAAAAAGTTGAACATGCTCCTTTCAGCAAGTTCTTTGGATTCCTCAAACTTCTCCACAGCCTGTTTGATCTCCTCATCAGGAATTTTGCCTTGACGCTTCTTCTTATAGTCGAAGTCTAGCCGTCGACCCTCCAGTTTCTTCAAATGATGCTATCAGGGAAATAACACAACATGCTTTCACTGAGTAATAGGCCAAGGCGGCAAAATTATTGGCTGATTATCTCGAAATGACCAAACATTGATCAATTAACCAGCCTAGACATTATAGCTGTATTTCACTTAAACACAAACTGCAAGTGCACAAACTCATTGATGTTAAACCCTAAACACAAACTCCATTCTGTAAATGATAGTGTCTGAGAATAGGGGGAATCAGGGAAATAAAAGAAGTTGTATTTGTTTGGTCAACATAACGGCCACCATGAGGGGGTGATGTGCTCCAAGTAAGCAGCTTTTTCTAGGCCACTGATATGCCTGGATTCTTCATCTCACATCTTTTCAATCCTCATTTCAAAAGACCTTTAAGTATAAAACATTTTTAAATGCAAAATCTTATTGCACTTTTAATAATTCTTTAAAATGAAGTGTTAATGAACATCAAAACTGTGTCATACCACGATCTCTTTGAGGTCTTTGTCTTGTAGAGTCTGAAGTGGGTCAATGAAGTTCTGTTTCACATTGATATCGAGGGCGTCTTTAATATCGGCCATCTGTTTCATGGCTTCCCCAATGTCCACCAGTGCAGCCCCTGAGAAGATGATGTAGACCTACTGAAGCTATGTTTGACTTCCATGTAAAGATAAAACTGTGATTTAATAGGTAACACAAGCATGTGTACACATATATAACACATCTATGTGTGGATATATAACATATACCTAACATATATAAAACATATATATGTGGATATATAACAGTGGAGTTTCACATGGCTCCTCTCCTTGATGTTCGGCTCTTCCGCTGAAGCCGTGTTTGGAAAGAAATTGTGCACCTAACGCTATGAACAATACACAAGCTCAACGGGCATTCCTAAAAGTATTCTGAACGGACTGCGGGTGTTGTGAATTTGTACATGTGTTGTATTTTTTTTATGCTCATTCGAAACATTTACAATTGTTGTCTCTATTTCATATGTTTGAATTTGTTGTACTGGTGGAATCTGCGTATGGGTATTATGAACTTTAGCACTTAATGAAAATACTAACACTAGTACTAATATACACCAATCAGGCATAACAATATGACCACTGACAGTTTAAGTGAATAACACTGATTATCTCTTCATCACGGCACCTGTTAGTGGGTGGGATATATTAGGCAGCAAGTGAACATTTTGTCCTCAAAGTTGATGTGTTAGAAGCAGGAAAAATGGGCAAGCGTAAAGATTCGAGCAAGTTTGACAAGGGCCAAATTGTGATGGCTAGATGACTGGGTCAGAGCATCTCCAAAACTGCAGCTCTTGTGGGGTGTTCCCGGTCTGCAGTGGTCAGTGTCTATCAAAAGTGGTCCAAGGAAGGAACAGTGGTAAGCCGCCGACAGGATCATGGGCGGCCAAGGCTCATTGATGCACGTTGGGAGAGAAGGCTGGCCCGTGTGGTCTGATCAAACAGACGAGCTACTGTAGCTTAAATTGCTCAAGAAGTTAATGCTGGTTCTGAAAGAAAGCTGTCAGAATACACTGCATAGCATAGTATGGGGCTGCATAGCAGCAGACCAGTCAGGGTGACTATGTTGACCCCTGTCCACTGACGAAAGCACCAACAGTGGGCACATGAGCATCTGAACTGGACCACAGAGCAATGGAAGAAGGAGACCTGGTCTGATGAATCACGTTTTCTTTTACATCACGTGGACGGCCGGGTGCATGTGCGTTGCTTCCCTGGCACCAAGATGGACTATGGGAAGTAGGCAAGCCGGCGGAGGCAGTGTGATGCTTTGGGCAATGTTTTTCTGGCAATCCATGTGAATCCATGTGAATGTTACTTTGACACGTACCACCTACCGAAGCATTGACTTGGCCTCCAAATTCCTCAGATCTCAATCCCATCGAGCATCTTTGGGATGTGCTGAACAAACAAGTCCGATCCATGGAGGCCCCACCTCGCAACTTACAGGACTTAAATGATCTGCTGCTAACATCTTGGTGCCAGATAGCACAGCACACCTTCAGGGGTCTAGTGGAGTCCATGCCTCGACGGGTCAGGGCTGTTTTGGCAGCAAAAGGGGGTCCAACACATTATTAGGTCATAATGTTATGCATGATCGGTGTAGCCTATATACAAAAGCATATCGTGATATTTATTTGTATTTATTTATTTTGAAATTCAATGGAAAAAGACTTTACAAATAAAAGGCATTTCTCCGAAAGATACGCTTCAAATGTATGTAGCAGAATACATAAAACACTAAAGCTAATTTTATAACACCGAGAGATCTGCCTTAAAATTCTGACTGGATAATCCACTTTAGAAGACACATTTGTGTCTGGCATCAACAAAGCGCCACAAGGTGTCAGCCTCGTGTTTAAATGTTATAAGGACAGCCCTATTACAGGAAACACGTTTCATAATGCACAATGTGCAAGTTTGTGTGACTCAATGAGAGAGAGATTTGTCTCTCATGTCTGTGCATGTGTGAACTTGACTGTTGGTATGTGCGGACGTTACCGAAAGTGGAGTCCTCCCCCAGTTCCCGTCCATATCGCAGCATGCAGTCTCCTAATAGCCCTTCAGTTTGAGGATAACCCGTCGTCTTTACCTGCCCTCTGATCTTAGACACGGTGTTGAGCATTCCCAGTTTGGCTCTTGATGCTGTGCGGACATATACGACATACACTCATGATCAAACCATTAATCATAACACTGCACTTTAAACATGAGTCATTGAAATTGAAATTACAGTCATTTAGTAGCAGCAGTGTTTTTCTCGAGAAGGGAAGGGAAGCAGGGCCTACTCAAAAAATAAATAAAAATAAATAAATAAATAAATAAATAAATAAATATAATGCATGCGAAAAGAAACAACACCAAAACAATACAATATCCAAAAACTAGATAAAACAGTGTAAACAACATTTTTAAATAAATTAATATTGTGCAACAGTGATGAAGTTTCAGAGGGATGTGAGTTCAACGTGATCATTATTTCAATGAGAAAATGTGACAATATTCAACAATATTATTGATTTGACTTCACTGACACTACTGGATGAGAACTGACCTGAGCTGGAAGATGACTTCACTGTTTTCTTATAGATGTAATGAACTAATTTAATAATTGATGATCTTTAAAATGGAACTGAATCAACACTGAACTGACTTGAGCTGAACAATGACACTATTTTCTTTTAGAGCTGCTGTACAGCAGAATTGAGTTCTGTTTGCATTATTAATCATTATTTTCCTGTTTCACTTGTTGACAGTGTAAAGTTGTGGTGTTCCACAAGTCCTGTCTTGCTTCCTAATTTCAGAAGTAATGTGAGTTAAGTGCTGTAAATCAGTCCGATTTTTGACTCATACCTGGGTTTGGTTGAAGGTATTCTGTGGTTTTAGTCATAAGTTCAAAAACAGACTTGTTGGTGACTTCTATTTTCTGGTGGGAAAAGCAGAAATAATAAATAGAGTAAGATTAAAGATGGTAAGAGTAAATATGCTTGTAACATAAATCACATGTGAGTGAGGGGCTCGTTTCTGCAGTTCTCACCCGCTCCATTTCCATGAAGTCTTCATCGAGTTTTGTCCCTTCTGCACCGCTTATCTTTTCACTTAATAACTAGAAAGGGAGAGAGAGAGAGAGAGAGAGAGAGAGAGAGATAGACAGATTAGATCAATGACAGGAAGTTTAGGCAGGATGATATCACATGATGTTTTCCTGTGCACACTGGGGAGGGCAGAAGTAAAAAAGAAAAAAAAGAAAAGGAAATCAATAAAGAGCCTATATCTTAGCCTATTATAGAAATGATACCTGATGTCATGGGTTCAATTCGTGTGTGTGTGTATGTGTGTGTGTGTATGTGTTGAAACCAGCAGTTATAAGATGATACATATAAGATGATACATGATACATGATAGATGATACAGATGGACATTAATCAGCCGATATTGGTCATTACTGGATGATATTGTTTTTCCCCATTTCAAATATAGTTCTACATCACTAGATTATTATAATTTCCGCTATTTATAAGTTATCAACCATCACAAGTACAAAATAATGATAAGTTCTGTCAGAACCACTTATCAAAGAAAATTGACAATTAGCATTCAGTTTGGATTGGTGGTATGGTTCTTTTCTGGGCAGCAATATAACCCGCCATGAACAGAATCGAAGCAGCATTAATCATATCTGTAATACATTAATATTCTTGATGACAATGACATTAAGGAATGTCAGAGGCTAAATCCTGACTGTTGACATGAGGGGGAGCTGGGGATGGTGGAGGGTAATTAGCTCCTGAGCAACACAATGAAAGCAGCTGAAGGATAACTGAAAAGACGACTTAAAGGGGACCTATAGAACATTTTCACAAGATGTAATATAAGTCTCTGGTGTCCCCAGAATGTGTCTGAGGTTTCAGCTCAAAATACCCAACAAATCCTTTATTATAGCTTGTCAAATTTGCCTCTAGTTGGGTGTGAGCAAAAACACGCCGTATTTGTGTGTCCCTTTAAATGCAAATTAGCTTCTTCGTTTCCAGAAGGCGGAGATTTTACAGCTCGTGCTTCAGATACTCCGGCAACAAAACTGGAGAATGTCACGCAGCCAAAATGTCAGAAATCAGTAGAGGTGTTCACCCTTACATGTTCAAACTGAGTCAGACACTGATGGAGAGACTGAATGCAACTGGACGATTCTGAATGGTTAGTGGATACATTTTGTTGTGGAGTTAAGTTGATTCAACTCATCGATAGCATGTACTGCCAAGTTGATCTAAAAATCTTTCAGAAACAACTTTTGTGCAAATCCAGCATTGAACTGACCCTTGTTTGTGAAACAGTCCGGCATAAAATGATTTGCGCAAATATATAACACTTTAATGACTTTCTTCAGCAAATTTCCTTAAAAAAAAATGAAATTCAACCGTGGTGTCCTCAGTGGCTCAGATGCCAGGGGTCTACGGAGACTCAGTGATAGTGCTGTTCATTGGTGCATCCAATAACAGAACACATGTAATGTTTTTTTGGCACAGACATTCACCATTATAGGCTGGTTGTTGACACAGATCTGTGTTCAAACACCTTATAAAGGTGAATTTTGCATAATATGTCCCCTTTAAATAGGAATGCTGTGATAGGCGTCGTATTCCTATAGGTCGACATAGATCAGCTGATCATGATAGCTGACGCAAGCTTGACTAGCGTGACCTTCCAGAACTGACGCTTTACGCTTGACTTAATTTATATTAGACAGAATCTCAATATCACTGTATGTTATTATATAAATATAGTCCATTAGACTGTTTGTTGTGACTCAGAAAACTATTTAGAAACACACACTAGACTAAAGTTAAAGTAGTACATTATGTAACAAAGGAAACACAATTATCTAAGTATATGTGAATGGGCGAGACGTATCAAATGATGCTAAACATAAAAATCCAGGCTAGTTAAGCAGCATTAATAATCACTAAGAGGATTAACATATCTCGCATAGCAGGACATAAATTAGGTTAACATTTTTGCCATTCAGGTCAGTGAGCATAGACTGAAAAAAAAGTGTAAAATGAACATTTCAGACACAATTTCAACGATTTTTAATCTGCAATTAATGTTTATTTAATAAACCTATGTATGGTGGATACGGCGCCACATATATCAGATTATTGGAGTAATAGGTAGAGAACAGCACTGCACATTGACTTATGGGTACATTTCTATTTTCCTTGCAGATGTGTTCAAAACAAGAAAATTCATTTCCTTTTACCATGTGTGCATCTTTGTCAAACCTCAAAAATCTTTGAAATCATGTCAGAGAAGTTTTGATTTTGATCTTACACTACAAATCATCACTTATCTCACTATACAGAGCTATAAGAAAGACAAGTTGATTTGAAAATATGCAGTTTTTCACACCTACTGTACCAATCATCTAAGCTCAGAAATTCATGTTTCCACATTGGTAACACAAAGCACCAACTGTGGCCGTATGAAGTAGCCTACATTTATACCAACACCTTTTCAGAAGTCAGAATACTGACCTACTTCAGTTTGTTTACCATAGTGCTGTGCACGAGTGATGAAGGCGTGAGGTCAGAAAGGTCTTTGCAAAACTCTCTCTCTTTAATGCATGGATGACTGCGAGCAGAGGTTGTTCAAACACCCACATGAAACATTCACACTGTTCAGAACGTGCTTCTAAATGACAAGTTTGTCACAAGCGACATGATAGTTGGCAAGAGTTTACTGAATTAAATCACAGGATCCTTAGTGACTAAATCTTACTCACTAAATTGCAGGTTCTCAAAATAAAGTGTCAAAATAACCAAGAACCGTTACTGTATAACTGTGCCCTAATTTGCATCCGTATGCAGTATTCTATATACACTGTATATCAAATTCAGGAATAAATGCTCATAGTGTACAACAGTGTTTCCCAACCCTGTTCACTACATGTTTTATTAACAAAGTTCGGGAGGAACACGTTCAAATGATCTATCCAATCATCATGTCATTCCATCCAGCTGTCAGCAATCAGTAATCAACATGTCTACCAAGCACAAGTGCAAGGATTATATAAATACCCAGTCAACTCACCAATGTTCCTCGACAGTTTTTCAGCACCCCTCCACCATCCCGTCTTCCTCACACTCCCCTGGTTACTTTCCTAACCAGAGATACGGGGGAGTACACTCTGGGTTCGGGCCAAATACCGAGCTCAGAGCCCTCTCCTCGGACAGCACACCGAATATTCATACTATTACGCATACTATTATGCATGCTATTTACTATCTGATTATTTGTAAGTGTGAACTCGTGAAATATTTTCAAACTCTTCCCAATAAAACACACCTGATTCCACTCCAAGACCAGGGCTACATCTGAAAAAACTTGCCTCCTTCGGATGATGCATTGCAAGGTAGGAAGATCATGCATCAAGGCATGTCCGAATCCGATGTTAGCATTACTCCCTGTCTCCTGAGATACCTCTCTCTATTTTGGTGTAAATCATTAAACCTCTACGCTGCCTTAGATCTTCAGAAGTCTGCCTGAAATCAGTTTTGTTAGTTATCTTCATGCGCAAATGCTGCCTGCAAAGTAATTGCCTGATCAGCTGCCTAAGTTTTCGGATGCAGCCCATAAATATATGGATTAGATAAGGGAGACATCCAAAATGTGCACTGTTGGTGTGCCTTTAGGAACAGGGCTGGGAATCATTGGTGTATATTAGTATGTCATTTGGGACACAACTTGTGATTTTTACACATTTTTAGTTGTAACCTGCTGGAAGATTTCCATGATCATTTTCATTCATCTCAAAAGAACAAAGCCTATAATTCGGTACCAGACAGCGCAAAGAAGCGGACTCAAGAAAGGGGAGGCCCTGCGGGGCATAGGTAACGTCCCCTACGGGAGCCCGTACTGGACCGACTATAAGGTCCAGGAGACATTGCGAACCTGCTCCATCTCTTCCATCTCAGATAGGGGTACCCCGAATTTAGAGAATCAGGCAGTTAGGGATCTATTTATCATCATGTTATTCTTTTTAATTCTCTTTACAACTGTTTTAATTATCCTTGTTTTTATTTTTATTCCTTATGCATATGTTATCACTATTTTAATTCCTTTTCTATGTAAAGCACTTCGAATTACCATTATGTATGAAATGTGCTATATAAATAAACTTGCCTTGCCCAATTCCTTTCAAACAGCAGCACATGCAACAACTGCCAAAAGATGTTTCAGTATATCACTTTTTTTGATACATTTAATTTTTGTGATAGACAGACAGAAAGATAGATCAGACAGACGGCCAGATGGATGGATGAATAGAAAGATAGTAAGAGAAGACCCCTTTAAAGTATTTTCCTTGGTGATAGTATGATGACCTAGCCTGGCTCCGCCCTCCTACGTACTTCCACTCAATTTTCATTTTCCTTCAGTACTACGTCTGGGACTGCTGTATATGCTTAGGTTTTCTCCCGAACAATTTTTTACCGGTCCAGCGAACAGACGGAGTGGCTGAGAGCGATGACGTTGATGTCGTGAGCTAGTTTGAGTTGTAGTTCAGTAATGGCGGCGGTGAAAGATGCGAGTGTGTGGCAACGCTGATGAAAGTCCAGTAGTGAGCGAGATCGGTGTGCGTGATTGAGAATGAGACACACCGGTCTCGGGTCCTCTCATGAGGAAGCACGGAGGCACGAGAGAGGACCAGGCCTGGATTTTAAGTTGTGTTTTGTTTACGTTTTGTTATGTATGTGCGCGGCAGTCGTCCGTGAGGGGCTGCCGCTTTTACTTTCCTTTTGTGTTCATTATTTGATTCAAAGTTGTTAAACGTTCACCGGTTCCCGCCTCCTTCTTCCCTGAACAAACGAACCCCGTTACACGGAGCAAGAACTATCACTGCTGAGTTTTGTTGGTGGCCATGATGTTGTGGTCCGGGAAAAGTATTTTTCAGCTCGCTCCGTTAGTGGTGAAGGAGTTGGCTGAAGCCGTCCGTCTCCCACCACCCGCGAAAAAAACCCAGGCTGAATTACCGACTGCTTTTGACGAACACCAAGGTCGTGTGGTAATGTAATTGCTCTCCGAATCCACATCTCTGAGTTTTCAACAATATATCACTTCAAAATTCTCTGTTTAACTTATATCCTTTTAGACCCCTGCAGAGCACCGTGCGGTTGCGTGAGCTGTCATTTGGATGCATTTCTAGACTTGTATTTCTTTAAATGCTGGCAAGTGTTTACAAGAGGAAAATATTTCATCACCGCTCAAAAAATAAAAGAAGAAAAGCACGTAAACATTTGAATTGGGCTGTTATTTACGGCAGCATTTATTCTTATCATACCAAGCATATGACATTTTATTTACAGCATACAATCATGTCACGAGATATGCACCACGAGAGCAGCGCGTTCCGATCACAAAACTCTCCTCTCCACCGTGAATAAATCACAATCCGAATGCACAAGGTTTTATCACTGATACTGAGATGGTGTGCACAGTTAATGTGAGAATCAAAGGCGAACGGCGCGTGACATACGTCACGACCAAACGTTAGCGATTGGTTAGGCAGATCCAGAGTGGCTCTTGGCAGATCCAATAGTTTTAAACTTCAACAGAGTACCCGCCTTCAAGGAAGTAAACGCTTGTCAATGGAGAGTGGCCAGACTCTATGTACAAATGAAATGTACGAGAGTCTGGTAAGACCAGGCTAATGATGACCCACTGCTACTTGTGAAATTAACACCAGACAGAAGTTTTGACTTACAGCAGTTCTACACAAGAAAAGACACACACAATCCCTATTTCTCATTTCCTCTTCATAGACATGCATTCAGTTTACTTAGGAATGAACAATGCGTTCCTACATTTGAATAAGGAAGGAAATTGCAACACAAGTCCAGACAGTGATGACACCGACTCCAGCATGCTGCGCTTTCTCTTAAAAAAAAACCATGTAATTAAATCAAGGTCACAGACATTCTCAATACTGTAGAGGTTTGTTAGAGTCAACAAGTCAAATGAAAACGTTTCCGTCTATGAGGGTGAAAAGCCACAGAAAGCACAGGCAAACCAACCCCTGCAAAAAAGAAAAGAAAGACAGATAGCAAAGCACTCGCTAATTAGCACTGACAGACAGAGGTATGACACCTTGTGAAATGGAGGCTCAGAATAGAAAGAGTGATAATGCTTTTAAAGCAGCAACTGCTTTACTGCCATCTGTCCAATTAGCAGCTATATCAAACTACTGCGGTGACGTCACCATGAACCGCAGTCATTTGGGAAATGTGAAAGGTGTCTTACAGATTGACATGCTAAAGAGTTTATTGAAAGCTTTTTTACGTGTTTGTTCTGCAGGAACTGGTAACTATTTTAGTTCAAGAAATGCCTTCGCGGGGACTAAATGACCTCCTACTACAGAGTAAGATCTAACCCAGCATAATAGGAATTACCAGTGACGTAAGTGTACATTGATTGGTCGAACACAAAACACCAGAACCCGCCCTTTTTAATTAAAGCAGTGTACACACACAGATTATAGCCTATATATTTACTCCATGAACATTGAAAACAGTGATAGATAGACCTTTTAACCTTTTACACTAAGGAGAAAATCCAACGCAACTTTGAGGGGGCCGACGAAACATGATGCTGGCAACATTGGGCATCAACCACACGGCAAACACTAATACTTTGTCATATACTGTCTACTTTCTTTGTATAACAGTTCTATCTAATAGCGTATTAGACAGGACTGTTAAACAAATCGTAAACTAATGACGACGGAGGATTGCAGCGCTGTGTGCTCAGGCATTCTCAGAGCCGTCAAAATAAATGTCACAACAACAAGTACGGCTTACGTCACTTCAGAGTTCCTACTGGTGGTGCGAATGCAACCAGGAAAATGGACCTAGGGGAGCATTTAGTTCTCAGGGAACCACCCTGGTGGCTAGTTCCTATAACTACCCAGTGCAAAAGGGGCTTTAAATAGCCTGTGCAATGCACTTTGTATTTAATAAGATTGAGATTCAAATGACAGAAAAAACATAGCTACAGTAAACTTTACAACCTGCAAGTTGAAAACATAATGCAATACTGCCTCAGGTACTATAACTATATTGTACACACATTGATGAGCCAGAACATTATGACCAGTGAAGCGAATATCACTGATCATCTCCTAACAAGGGCACATATTAAGGTCTAAGTAGATTCTCATTTGCAACGTGCTGGATGCAGGAGAAATAGGCGAAATAAAGATTTGAGCGACTTTGACTTTGAAGGGCCAAATTGTAATGGCAATGCGACTGGGTCAGAGGATCTCTGAAATGGCAAGGTTTGTTGGTTGTTTCTGATCAGCAGAGGTGAGAATTTACCAACAGTGGTCCGAGGAGGGGCAAACCACAAACCGGCGACAAAAAGGCTCATCGAAGGGCAACGAAGGTTATCTCGTCTGGTTCGAGCCAACAGAAGGTCTACTGTGGCACAAGTCACACAACATTTTAATGATATTATGGGAGGAATGTGTCACAACACACAGTGCGACACACTTCTGTGTCAGAACTGGACCATGGAGCTGTGAAAGAAGGTCGCCTGGTGCGATAAGTCCTGTTTCTTTTAAATCATGTGGACAGCCGTGTATGTGTGTGCCATTTACCTGGGGAAATGATGGCACCAGGATGCACTGTGGGACAACAACAAGCCGGTGGAGGGAGTGTGATGCTCTGGGCAATGTTCTGCTGGGAAACCCTGGTTCCGGCAATTAATGTGGATGTAAAATGTATCACATACCTAAACAGGTCCTTCATGACAGTGGTGTTCCCTGGTGAAAGTGGCCTCTTTCAGCAGGATAATGCACCCTGCCACACTGCACACATTGTTCAGGAATAGTTTGAAGAACATGATGAGGAATAGGGGTTAACGGATCGTAGTTGATCCGTGATCCGTTCAGACCAGGCCCCACGGTTTGGCATGCATGCGATTCCTGGATTAATTGCAATGTCCTTCGGATGAGACATTAAACCGAGGTCCTGACTCTCTGAATCATTAAAAATCCCAAATTTGCCCATTGGCCCCTGTCCATCATGGCCTCCTAATCATCCCCATATATACAGTATATACGATTGGCTTCATCACTCTGTCTCCTCTCCACCAATCAGCTGGTGTGTGGTGGGTGTTCTGGCGCAATATGGCTGCCGTCACATAATCCAGGTGGATGCTGCACTTTGGTGGTGGATGAGGAGATTCCCCCCTTCTATGTAAACCGCGCTGAGTGCCTAGAAAAGCACTATATAAATATTTTCAAATTAATGTTTAACCATTCCAACCCATGGAGATGCAAAAGAGTATCAATTTGGTACTTGCATGCTGTTATCTGTGCGCACATGTGCACACACAGAGAGATGCGTTTCAGACAGCACGTAAACAACACATTGATTCCTCTTTCACATCTTGAATGGACACAGACACACAAAATGATGTCAAAATACCCATCTCG
The DNA here is from genome assembly GCF_949357685.1 of Gobio gobio. NCBI lineage: Eukaryota > Metazoa > Chordata > Actinopteri > Cypriniformes > Gobionidae > Gobio > Gobio gobio. Next base: position 56,240,040 of record NC_137098.1, read on the forward strand.
CCAAGTATTCTCAGTTGGTTATGTCTTAAGTGAACATAAAAACAGTTTTGAAAAACAAATTGGATGTACATTATTAAACTGTGTGTGTGTGTGTGTGTGTGTGTATGTATGTATGCATGCATGCATGTAGCAGGCACACCAGAACTGGTACGAAATGGCTCATTTCACAACGTTCAACACAAGTCAAATCTCAGAAATGTCTGTAACTTCCTCAGTGAGAAAACAGAAATGATGACATATGATGTAACTAAATGATGTAAGATGATGTATTAAGGCAGAATGTTTTGTAGTGAACATCATTTAGGAAGACAAATGTTCACCCTAGCATCGCTTAAATAGTAATTAAGGGATTCAATAATATTATGTAACATCATGCCCCTTAGTGCTGCACACAGCAGCATAATCCTCCTACACACTCAGTTGCTCTGTTACAAACACACATGACTGAGTGACATCCAAACCTACACACATCCAGCAGACTGTATCCAGCATAATCCAATATGGTGCAACAAAAAACGTACAAATTAATATTTAATATTAATATACAACTGCAAAAAAAAAAGGGACTTTAGCATCTTCTGGTTTGTTTATATTTTTCGCTTTTTGGACAGACAGCTTTTTGGTCGATTTGTATTGCACAATGATAAACAAAGCTGCTTTTGTAATTTCACAAAAACTGATTAAGGTTGTGTGTCCACCAAAGCATTTTTTCCTGAGGTTAGCGCATTTTTCCAATTGTTTTCAATGGGAGAGCAGTGTTTTTTAAACGGCAGCAGTGTGACAAGGTGCCGAGTGTCTTTTTTCGTCTATTTTCACCTGTTGGCGAGAGTTGAATGTTCAATTTTGGGTAAAACGTAGCGTCTGTCACTTACCCTGCCGCCCAATCACAGTGGAGGAGGGGCAGAACAAATAAACCACCGACCAACCACCACATTCTGCTTGTACAACGTCAACTACAAACATATTAATGGAACAAAATGATTTAAAACAAGGGCCAGAGCAAATACTTGACATTGTATCGACATTTTATTATAGAGACAATCCAGAAACAAACTATCTGTGAAATGAGGTACTAGTAACACTTCCGCAGCCATATTCCGTATCATAGCTAGCAAAACGTCTCAACTGAAAAAACGCTCTCAAGTGTCCACAGCAAGGTGTTTGCTAAAAAGGCTTTGGTGGACACAGCCTTAGTGCCAAAAATGACTGTACATTGTAATCAAGTCAATAACAGATCTGTACATCTGTAATACATTTAAGAAACTGTTGGTCACTTTAAATGAACTTCTGGCAAGGCTTAACCATGTTAAGATATTGGAGGGGACGGAAGTTTTTTCCGAAAGGGGGGGGGGGGGGGGTATTGGTCTTATGGAGTACTTTAAAGGAATTAAATTATTAAAGAATTAAAAAGGATTTAAGGAAATAAAGAAAAAAGAAATAAGAATGGTTCTATTGTAGTTATGAAGTTAACTATTTGCAAATAATATATATTTTTAAATATGCACACACTTATTTTCGTCTTCCTAATATGTAAAAGTGCTAAATGTTTCTTGTCACATCAAATTCGGTTATGATTTACATAAATAATGTCATTTTCAATTCAAAATTGTGAAGTTTCATTTAAAAAAATGTCAAGTAGTTTGCATCAGTAGTTTGGTCGCTGAACGTTTTTTATCGTAAAACAGTTAAATATTAAATGTTAGCTACTTACATCTTACAATGTAAAAAATTTTGATTTGATTGGCCATCTCACTCATTCTGACAGTGACGAGCGCTGCTAGATCGCTACGGCAGACCAAACTAAAAATGGAGCATTTCACTTTTGTCATCCTAGCAACAAACAGAACGGTGTGTAATGGAGTACCGAAGAACAGCATCAAGAATATCAAATATTGGGGGGACATGACAATTTGGCCATTTCTAATTATTCAGGGGGACTTGTCCCCTTCAACGACTATGGTGGTTACGGACCTGACTTCTGATCATAAATATTAGATCTAAGACTTTAGTAAACCTCGAACAAAGCTTTCCTTCAAACCCAAGGCCTTTGCTCTGCTCATCTATATCTATTTCACTCTATGGTGACCGTAGATATTTCACTGACTGAGAATTTCATCTGTCTGTGCGTTAACACACAATATCATCAGCACAAACTGTTCTTGTCTAATAAACTACAATAGATTTGACCTGCCCCTTTGAACTGTGTGTCGCTGATGTTGGGCGGCTGTTTCACAACAGCAAGCGGATACCGAACAGATAACACTCCTAATGTTTTTTCAGGCAGTACTACTGCTGTGTTCTTTATGTAAGGTCACTACACACATCTAAAGAGTGGAAGATGAAACAAAACGCACATCAAAGAATGATCATTTCAAACATGAAAAAAAAAACCACTTGGAATATTTTGTTTGAGTAGTTAAACTTATTCTGTATGCATGTGCTGCACTTAAAAGGATGGTTCACCCAAAAATGAAAATTATTCCATGATTTACTCGCCCTCAAGCCATCCTAGGCATACATGACATTCTTCTTTCAGATGAACACAGAGCTATACATTTTGTCCAGGCTAATCCAAGAATTATAATGGCAGTCTAAAATTTGAAGCCCAAAAAAGTGCATCCATCCATTATAAAAGTAATCCATTCCAAGGCTCCAGGGGGACCGTCTTCCGTCTTCAACTTACAAACTGGCAAAACTGGTGCGACGATGACGTTGGATGTAGCGTAAGCGTTTTGAACTGCAAGAGGCGTTACACTTTCTTCATAAGTTGAATATGGAAGGTATATATTTTACTTTATAACATACTAAATATGGATATTTTTCTAACAAAAACCCATCAATTCGCTTCCAGACAGAGGTGGACAGTAACAAAGTACATTTACTTGAGTACTGTACTTAAGTACACTTTTTGAGTATCTGTACTTTACTGAAGTATTATTTTTTAGGGATACTTTTACTTTAACTTCACTACATTTGAAAGACAAATATCATACTTTTTACTCCACTACATTTCTATCAAGGTCCTCGAAGGTGAAAGTCGTTTCTGTAGCAGCTGTGCAAGACAGTGGATGATTTTTTTTCTTCTTTAAAAGTTTTTTTTTTTTTTTTTTGCAAACAGCCTATCAAGAATCACTTTTGTAGGGTCATCTGAAGCTTCCCAGCATTACTGACTGGCTTAATTGTCCAAATGTATAATGGATTTTTTAAATAATGTGGATCTTTCATGGGTTTTCTACTACATATTTCAGTAAGAGACATCATTTGTTATATTAAGCCATACAAGTCTTAATACCTGGGGATCCCTTTAAGTGAACGTAAACAGTTGGGGGAATTTCGGATGTGTATCAGTGTATAGGATTTGTGAATTCTGCCTTAATGTGACAGCAGCTTAGTAAAGAGCTTTGTAACTTTTATACAAGTATTTAAATGAGTTTAAGGTAGTCGTATGCTATGTCGGATGGAGCATCACTGACTGGCTTAAACCACCATGATGGCATAGAGTGCATTCATACAACAATAATACAATAATGCATTGACATAAAAAAAGGACATTTACTTTTGATACTTAAGTACTTTTTTAAACAAATACTTCTGTACTTTTACTTAAGTAAAAATCGTTTTTTACAACTTTCACTTGTAACGGAGTAATATTTGACCAGCAGTACTTTTACTTTTACTCAAGTAATGGAGTTGTGTACTTTGTCCACCTCTGCTTCCAGAGGCCTTTATTAACCCCCCGGAGCCGCGTGGAGCATTTTATAATGGATGGATGTACTTTTTTGGGCTTCAAATTTTGGGCTGCCATTCACTGCCATTATAAAGCTTGGAAGATAAAAACATTTTAAAACATTTTTTTATATAACTTGTCTGAAAGAAGAATGCCATATACACCTAGGATGACTTGAGGGTGAGTAAATAATTGGGTAATTTTCATTTTTGGGTGAGCTATCCCAAAACTTTTCATTTTAGGTTGTGAATTGCACATCCCCCCACCCCCTTTCGGAGCGCATAGAGAAGCTACGGGGGCCGACACAGGACAAAAATGTTGTCGTCTGAGAGAGCAAAGAGTTACTAGCGCTCTGTAGAGCAGTTTGTCCGTTTAGGGCTACTGTAGAAACATGGCGGCGCAAAATGGTGGCTTCACTGTAAGGGGACCCGCGGTGTATGTAGATAGAAATGGCTCATTCTAAGGTAATAAAAACATAACGGTTCATTATGTAAGGTCTTTATACTCCACTGAAAACATAGTTATGTATATTATTTTGCATTTCTGTCAATGGATCCTCATAAATACTACACACTGCACCTTTAATGTTTCAGTTCTACCTCAGAGGATGCTGTCTGTACATTACAATGAATAAATTACATTTGGAAATAGAAAAACAGCTATTTTAAATTGTAATAATATTTTACAATATTATATATAATCAAGTTCATGAAGTTTTACTAAATAGCAATAACAGCTGGTGACTCCCTGAAATAAGGTTCTTACCCAAGATACCCATGATCCTGTCAGTCTCTGTGGCTTCCTCGAACTCCACTCACTAGCAACCAACTAGGTCAGGCTAAATTTAGCCATAACACACAAAGGAAATGAGCCTCATATGGCAGTATTGCTTTTGAATTACACTGCTCAATGACAATATTTAAGAACCTTGAAACAGGACACTATGATATGCATTAGATATTTAAAAATAAACACATCAATGTATGATTAAACTCGGACTGAAATCAAAATGGACCTTTTTTAATGCACATTCCTGGCTTCATTGTGCACGAAAATTCCACAGAAAACAAATGATAACTATAATGATAACTATATTAGCGTTCACACCAGTGGACACTATCATTCTGTTTATTCTAAGCGCATGCTGCACAATTGTCCTTAAAATGCTTGAACTCTTTAAAGCAGGAAGGATTCTGATTGGCTGACACTGTTTTTATTGTTCATCAGCTGGAAATAATCAAGTGATTCTAAAGACATTGTTCCTCTGTGCCGTTGTCGTTACAGTTGTGGTTTGGACAATTTGCATATATTTTGAATAATTTTTAGAACTTAATATCGTTAATATAGTCAATGGTGTGAACAGGCCTTTTCTCCTTAGAGGTGCACAAATTATTGTACATCTAAAACTCCATCCATCCATCCATCCATCATCTTCCGCTTATCCGGGGCCGGGTCGCGGGGGCAACAGTCTAAGCAGAGACGCCCAGACTTCCCTCTCCCTAGCCACTTCCTCTAGCTCTTCCGGGGGAACCCCGAGGCGTTCCCAGGCCAGCCGGGAGACATAGTCCCTCCAGCGTGTCCTAGGTCTTCCCCGGGGCCTCCTCCCGGTGGGACGTGCCTGGAACACCTCCCTGGGAAGGCGTCCAGGAGGCATCCGAAATAGATGCCCGAGCCACCTCAGCTGGTCCCTCTCGATGTGGAGGAGCAGCGGCTCTACTCCGAGTTCCTCCCGAGTGACTGAGCTCCTCACCCTATCTCTAAGGGAGCGCCCAGCCACCCTGCGGAGAAAGCTCATTTCGGCCGCCTGTATCCGGGATCTTGTCCTTTCGGTCATGACCCACAGCTCATGACCATAGGTGAGGGTAGGAACGTAGATTGACCGGTAAATCGAGAGCTTTGCCTTGCAGCTCAGCTCCTTCTTCACCACGACAGACCGGTACATCGACCGCATTACTGCAGAAGCTGCACCGATCCGTCTGTCAATCTCCCGTTCCATCCTTCCCTCACTCGTGAACAAGACCCCAAGATACCTGAACTCCTCCACTTGAGGCAGGAACTCTCCACCCACCTGAAGCGGGCAAGCCACCCTTTTCCGACTGAGAACCATGGCCTCGGACTTGGAGGTGCTGATTCTCATCCCAGCCGCTTCACACTCGGCCGCAAACCGTCCCAGTGCATGCTGAAGGTCCTGGTTAGAGGAAGCCAACACGACAACATCATCTGCAAAAAGCAGTGACGAAATCGTGTGGTTCCCAAACCGGACACTCTCCGGCCCTTGGCTGCGCCTAGAAATTCTGTCCATAAAAATTATGAACAGAACCGGTGACAAAGGGCAGCCCTGCCGGAGTCCAACATGCACCGGGAACAAGTCTGACTTACTGCCGGCAATGCGGACCAAGCTCCTGCTCTGGTTGTACAGGGACTGAACAGCCCTAAGCAGGGGGCCGCCGACCCCATACTCCCAGAGCACCCTCCACAGGATGCCACGAGGAACACAGTCGAATGCCTTCTCCAAATCCACAAAACACATGTGGACTGGTTGGGCAAACTCCCATGAACCCCCCAGCACCCTGGAAAGGGTATAGAGCTGGTCCAGTGTTCCACGACCGGGACGAAAACCACACTGTTCCTCCTGAATCAGAGGTTCCACTATCGGCCGAATTCTCCTCTCCAGTACCCTGGCATAGACTTTCCCGGGGAGGCTGAGAAGTGTGATCCCCCTATAGTTGGAACACACTCTCCGGTCCCCCTTCTTGAAAAGAGGGACCACCACCCCGGTCTGCCAGTCCAGAGGTACTGTCCCCGACCGCCATGCGATGCTGCAGAGGCGTGTCAGCCAAGACAGCCCCACAACATCCAGAGACTTGAGGTACTCAGGGCGGATCTCATCCAACCCCGGTGCCTTGCCACCGAGGAGCTTTTTAACCACCTCGATGACTTCAGCCCGGGTGATGGACGAGTCCACCTCTGAGTCCCCAGCCACTGCTTCCTCAACGGAAGACATGTCGGTGGGATTGAGGAGATCCTCGAAGTATTCCTTCCACCGCCCGACGATCTCCCCAGTTGAGGTCAACAGGTGCCCATCTCCACTGTAAACAGTGTTGGTAGGGCACTGCTTCCCCCTCCTGAGGCGTCGAACGGTTTGCCAGAATCTCTTCGAGGCCGACCGATAGTCTTTCTCCATGGCCTCACCAAACTCCTCCCAGGCCCGATTTTTTGCCTCCACGACTACCCGGGCTGCAGTCCGCTTGGCCTGCCGGTACCGGTCAGCTGCCTCCGGAGTCCCACAAGCCATCCAGGCCCGATAGGACTCCTTCTTCAGCTTGACGGCATCCCTTACTTCCGGTGTCCACCACCGGGTTCGGGGATTGCCGCCTCGACAGGCACCGGAGACCTTACGGCCACAGCTCCGAGCGGCCGCAGCGACAATGGAGGTGGAGAACATGGTCCACTCGGACTCAATATCTCCAGACTCCCTCGGGATCCGGTCGAAGTTCTGCCGGAGGTGGGAGTTGAAGATCTCTCTGACAGGGGGCTCGGCCAAACGTTCCCAACAGACCCTCACAGTACGTTTGGGTCTGCCGGGTCTGTCCAGCTTCCTCCGCCGCCATCGGATCCAACTCACCACCAGGTGGTGATCAGTTGACAGCTCCGCCCCTCTCTTCACCCGAGTGTCCAAGACATATGGCCGAAGGTCTGATGACACGACCACAAAGTCGATCATCGACCTCCGGCCTAGGGTGTCCTGGTGCCACGTGCACTGATGGACACCCTTATGCTTGAACATGGTGTTCGTTATGGACAAACCGTGGCTAGCACAGAAATCCAATAACAGAACACCGCTCGGGTTCAGATCAGGGGGGCCGTTCCTCCCAATCACGCCCCTCCAGGTGTCACTGTCACTGCCCACGTGGGCGTTGAAGTCCCCCAGTAGAACGACGGAGTCTCCAGTCGGAGCACTTTCCAGCACCCCTCCCAGAGACTCCAAGAGGGCCGGGTACTCCGCACTGCCATTTGGGCCGTAGGCACAAACGACAGTGAGAGACCTATCCCCGACTCGAAGGCGCAGGGAAGCGACCCTCTCGTTCACCGGGGTGAACTCCAACACATGGCGGCTGAGCTGGGGGGCTATAAGCAAACCCACTCCAGCCCTCCGCCTCTCACCATGGGCAACTCCAGAGTGGTAGAGAGTCCAGCCTCTCTCGAGAAGTGTGGTTCCAGAGCCCAAGCTGTGCGTGGAGGTGAGCCCGACTATCTCTAGTCGGTACCTCTCGACCTCCCGCACAAGCTCAGGCTCCTTCCCCGCCAACGAGGTGACATTCCACGTCCCTAAAGCCAGATTCCGTGTCCAGAGATCGGGTCGTCGGGGGCCTCGCCCTCGACTGCTGCCCGATTCACAAAGCACCGGCCCCTTACGCTCCCTCCTGCAGGTGGTGAGCCCACAGGAGGGCGGCCCCACGTGACTCATTCGGGCTGAGCCCGGCCGGACCCCATGGGGGGAGGCACGGCCACCAGGCGCTCGCATACGAGCCCCAACCCCGGGCCTGGCTCCAGGGTGGGGCCCCGGCTGCGCCATGCCGGGCGACGTCACTGTCCTTGGTGTAATTGTGGTCATAAGGGTTTGTGAACTGTTCTTAGTCTGGCCCGTCACCAAGGACCTGTTTGCCTTGGGAGACCCTACCAGGGGCATATAGCCCCAGACAACATAGCTCCCAGGATCATTCGGGTACTCAAACCTCTCCACCACGATAAGGTGACAGTTCAACATCTAAAACTTACAACAACAAAAAATGGCACGCCATATGTTTCACGTTTCCCAATTTAAATGCAGCTAACCCCTGTATTATGCATGGAATTTCAGAAATTTCTCTCAAAATTATGGTTGAAATGTTTATTTGATTGATTTGAATTAGATTTCAAAATACTAATGCACCATTTGATTAATAACAAAGATTTATTTCTAATTCTTTATCTATGTATTACTCTCTGGTCATGCAAACATCCACAGACTGTAATTTCTGGCTGACTATAAATTATATTACATTTACATTACAATAAAAAGGGTTATTTTCTACTTAATGTCTATTTACTACATCTGTAATATAATAGTATAGTTTTGAGTCATCCATCAGTTTGTAAAAACAAAAGACAGGTGTGTTTACAGCAGCACATTAATAATGAGTACAAAATTACTAAGCAGGCCACAGTTGTGATCCGTAGACCTAAAACAGAAAATAACCTGCAATATTCCTTTAATTCCTTGTTGACTTTTGGTCGTTTGCCAGTGAAGGAATGAAGTGAGCTTTGTAACCTGAGGCTGAGTTTCACTATTGCATACAATAGAAACAACCGGCTTCTGAAAGTCTAGTGGTGATGATGATCACAGAACACAGCTGTGCTTGTGATAATAACAGTTGCTGAAGGCAGCAGGAAACCGTGACTCCATTACGGATCCAGTAGTGCTTTATTATCACTGCGTATGATGAGCAGCAAGTGTGAAATCAACTTGACGTCGGTGTGGTGTGACTTTCAACTAGAGGAGAATATCATGCCGCCACTCGTAATCCATTATACAGCCATAATGTGACATATCCATGTGAAACAGGATATTCAATTAAAAAATTATCATTTAAGGTTATTACATTTTGATGAAAGACGAACAAATATTTTCCTTTAGATTTATGTGCACTGATGAATTGCTCACAGAAGAGAGCCCTGCCATGATATCTAGAAATATTATATATATATATATATATATATATATATATATATATATATATATATATATATATATATATATATATATATATATATATATATATATATATATATATTATATAATTATATATAAATAATATATTTTTATATATATTCCTAGATATCAGGGCAGAATTCCTAAAACTAAATTTAAGCTAAATATAAATAAAAAAATAAAATAAAAAAAGAAGCAGCAAATAACAAAAACACTAAAACTTAAAACTATGATTAAAATGAAAACACAAAATATAATAAAAGCTTAAAAGTTAAAATAAATATTTATTTAATAATATTATTTTTTTAATATTATAGTAACAGTCATTTCAGAGGTGGGTAATCAAATATAATCAAATTCAAGGCAAAGTAGTTAAATGGGTAATGAACTGCATTTTTGTATTATTTTATGTTTCATGAGGTGCACTTATAAAGCTAGCATGATTTTTACATGAAAAATTGTCATAATTTAGAAATAAAAGGCAATTTTATAATCTGATTTTAGCCACTGTTGGAAGGGACGTGTCTGCTACACTGAAAAAAATTATTATGGCCCGATTAAATTAAGCATAATTAATTTGTGCTCGTTTAAATAATTTAAATTTAGTTTTTTGAATTTAATAAAAAAAATGAATTGGTTTTATGGGAAATAGCATGTGTTTTTGTTTAAATTGAGATAAAATAAATAAAAAAAATTTGTAAATTCAACGAATAATTTTTTTCAGTGTAGGAGACTTCAGTGTAAACCCCCACTGCTGTGATTGGCTAACATCTTTGTTAGCATATGAAATAAGTATTACACGGAACTCTCTCGAAATCGTTTACGTTTTTACTATTACAGCTGTCGAGATTAACTAACTGTGAAAAGTGTTGCGTAAAGCATTATATAGATCTACTCCTGTGGCATGAAAGGTTGCAGCGATGAGCATTGTAGCCGATGACAGACATGTTTGTTGAGCGCATGAATGCAGTGATCTCATCATTGCAGCTCGATTTCTGTACTCCGGAATGCTTTCATCATAACTAACAGTGCAAACACAATGTAGGCTAAATAAGAGATACATTGTGTAGTGTAGACAGCATCATTGATTATAACAGCCAGAGTCCAGAACTCAGTCACTCATAAACTTGCGCTGTTTGATTGACAGCTCCAGCGATTATAATTCTTTGATCACTTTCTGTATATCATTTTAATCACAATTTAAATAACAGATTATTTTTCATGCAACTAAGAGAAACAATGTGAAGTTGATCGTTTAGTCAGTGCCTTGATTCAGTATCATTACATATCATAAAATCGCTGATCACAGATTAGCTATTACACTCTGAAAAAAAAAGGTTCTATATGGCACCAAAAATGGTTCTTGGCTCGTAATCATAGGGGAACCTTTTTAAGTGCTATATAGCACCAATTTTGGTGCTTCAGTGGTTCTTCAGCGGTTCGTCACCGGTTCTTTGACCAAACTAAGGTGCTACCATATACAGAACATGCTAAAATATGGTGCTATATAGCACCAAAAGTGGTTCCTCTATGATTACGACGAAAAAACATTTTTGGTGCCATTTAGAACCTGTTTTTTTTTTAGACAGTAGAATTAACATGGTTACTTGCATGTTGTGGCATTACTGTCGGGTCCAAATCTTACAGTGAAGGCCTGTGTTGAAATTGCGACTGATTTGATTGGTACTATTGTTTCATAATGTGACAAAATTCCAAATTAGTCGTTTTCTGTGCTTGGATTTTTTTTTTAAAGTTGTTTTTGGACTAACAAGAACTTACAGGTTGTTTTTATTGTACAATGACCTTAGTTACATGTTAAAATCTCAAGGAAAATTTGATTTCTCAATTCATGACCCTCAATGGACATACAGACAAAAATGCACTTCAATGGACATATACAGCTCCATATGTCAAACATCTGAGAAAAGACAGTCAAAGACAGTCAAGGACTCAATGTCTTTGACTGTCAAAGACTCAATGACAGTCAAAGACTCAATGTTCTCTCAGATGTGTAATTTCCTGCAGGGTACCAGAGTAAAAAAATACAGTTGTTTGTGAAAGAGTTTCCCAGCATGAGCGTTCCGACCTTTTTCCTCCCCAGAGAATAAAGACAATACTGCGGCATGATCAATGGAACAACTCTAAGCGATAAGCGCCTTTTCTTTACGGGTAAAAAGCTAACAAAACAATAAAACAACAACAACGGCTTTGTTTTTTTGATTGGTGGGAGGTGGGAATGATTTCCTATTCTATCTTTTCAAGAACTGATTCATCAATGCCGTTTCAATAAAAGGTCACAAAAACATGAACGCTCCATACAGACTCCTAAAATGTCACCTGTTCCAGAATAACATGCCAAATAGCCGGGAAGCCCACAAGTATCCGAGAAGTGACAGCGATGACTTAATATAGAGCTACACAATTCTGGATAAATTGAGAATGACTTTTTTATTTAAAGATATAGATCATGATTTTCCCACGATTCTGAACAGAAAACTAAACAAAATAACATGTAATTTACTAGAAGTTCTGACAAAATATTAAGTATTGCAATCCATATATATATAATTGTAAAAAAAATTATATATATATATATATATATATATATATATATATATATATATATATATATATATATATATATATATATATATATATATATATATATATATATATATATACGCATACATACATATACAAACACGCACTGAGACTGGCATTTATATAAAAAATATTGTGAATGCAAAGCATCTAGATAACACATTTTTGGGCCTTTTTATTTGTTTTTTACAACTGCAACTATTTACTCAAGCACAACATTTACTGCAGTGTTCTGGAAGACACCCAGGAGCGGGTAACACACCATAATGCAAAATACAGTCTTTTAGGCTCCACAACACCTCACACATAAACCTGTGCATTCGGCATAATTACAGGAACACTGTGATAATGGTTTTGTACATAAGCAGTGTTTCGATGGCTGTGGCGATGGTGCTTTGGAGATGACTTCAGAGACAAAACTTCTCAAAGAGGGATTTGGAATCATGCTGATTGTTCGTGGTAAAATACAGCAGGCTATCAGCACAATAAACCACTCTAAGATAAGTTGCATCTCTCCGTTTGAGAATTATGTCTCCCTTTAAATGCACAACAGCAAACAATTTTTTGTCCATCCTTGGTAACAACTATGCACAAACTTGTTTTTTAATGTTTTGGATTTATTGATTACAGCACTATTTTATGTGGCAACTAGCGCTAAATGCTTCCGGGCAGCTATTTCGGTCATCCAAGACCAAGTCCTATCTTTTTGAATTGGGGAATCCTGAAATCTCAAAAACTGCTTGCCAGAACTCCCAATTAAATAACATATTTCAAATCAGCAATACAATCTGACATGAGTTGTCCCATTAATGTTGTTTCTTATGCTCAAATAACATTGAAAAAGCTAATTTTTCAGGCTGGACCAACTAATGTGCATATGCAATCCTAAGTGTGAGTTTTAGGTTTCTATGGGAACCGGAGCTTCTAAAGGCGGCAGCAGTGATGCAATGAATTTACCAATCAGCGATTGCTCTTTTACTTAGAAGGAGGGACTACTCCGCCATATTGTGCATTGCAGTTTCTCCCATTCATAAGTAATAAGAGTGAACCATCTTTCTACAGTGAGGAAAATAAGTATATGAACACCCTGCTATTTTGCAAGTTCTCCCACTTAGAAATCATGGAGGGGTCTGAAATTGTCATCGTAGGTGCATGTCCACTGTGAGAGACATAATCTAAAAAAAAAAAATCCAGAAATCACAATGTATGATTTTTTAACTATTTATTTGTATGATACAGCTGCAAATAAGTATTTGAACACCTGTCTATCAGCTAGAATTCTGACCCTCAAAGACCTGTTAGTCTGCCTTTAAAATGTCCACCTCCACTCCATTTATTATCCTAAATTAGATGCACCTGTTTGAGGTCGTTAGCTGCATAAAGACACCTGTCCCCCCCATACAATCAGTAAGAATCCAACTACTAACATGGCCAAGACCAAAGAGCTGTCCAAAGACACTAGAGACAAAATTGTACACCTCCACAAGGCTGGAAAGGGCTACGGGGAAATTGCCAAGCAGCTAGGTGAAAAAAGGTCCACTGTTGGAGCAATCATTAGAAAATGGAAGAAGCTAAACATGACTGTCAATCTACCTCGGACTGGGGCTCCATGCAAGATCTCACCTCGTGGGGTCTCAATGATCCTAAGAAAGGTGAGAAATCAGCCCAGAACTACACAGGAGGAGCTGGTCAATGACCTGAAAAGAGCTGGGACCACCGTTTCCAAGGTTACTGTTGGTAATACACTAAGACGTCATGGTTTGAAATCATGCATGGCACGGAAGGTTCCCCTGCTTAAACCAGCACATGTCCAGGCCCGTCTTAAGTTTGCCAATGACCATTTGGATGATCCAGAGGAGTCATGGGAGAAAGTCATTTGGTCAGATGAGACCAAAATAGAACTTTTTGGTCATAATTCCACTAAACGTGTTTGGAGGAAGAAGAATGATGAGTACCATCCCAAGAACACCATCCCTACTGTGAAGCATGGGGGTGGTAGCATCATGCTTTGGGGGTGTTTTTCTGCACATGGGACAGGGCGACTGCACCGTATTAAGGAGAGGATGACCGGGGCCATGTATTGCTTCCCTCAGTTAAAGCATTGAAGATGGGTCGAGGCTGGGTCTTCCAACATGACAATGACCCGAAGCACACAGCCAGGATAACCAAGGAGTGGCTCTGTAAGAAGCATTTCAAGGTTCTGGCGTGGCCTAGCCAGTCTCCAGACCTAAACCCAATAGAGAATCTTTGGAGGGAGCTCAAACTCCGTGTTTCTCAGCGACAGGCCAGAAACCTGACTGATCTAGAGAAGATCTGTGTGAAGGAGTGGGCCAAAATCTCTCCTGCAGTGTGTGCAAACCTGGTGAAAAACTACAGGAAACGTTTGACCTCTGTAATTGCAAACAAAGGCTACTGTACCAAATATTAACATTGATTTTCTCAGGTGTTCAAATACTTATTTGCAGCTGTATCATACAAATAAATAGTTAAAAAATCATACATTGTGATTTCTAGATTTTTTGATTATGTCTCTCATAGAGCCCGACCGATAAAGGATTTTTAAGGCCGATACCGATACAAATATTTGGTCACTTAAAAATCCGATATTCCGATATATCAGCCGATATATATTAAAAATAAATAAATAAAATAACAGAAACGCGTAAAAAACACTTAAACAGATTTCTCTTATACATTAGTTATAAGTAGTTATTCATGATCCCTCAGCCTCTCTAAAATAACATGATAATGCAGTTTAAAAATAAACTTGTTTTATTGTCACAACAGAACAGAGGAACATAAAAATATATTAAAGTTCTGATAAATAAAATGTATAAAAATACAAACTTAAGATATGAAACTTAAAGTCGTTTGGACGAAAACACAATAACAAAAACAAAAAATCAAAGTTACCAGTATTAATAGATGTGGTAAGCTTTATAAATATAACTTTGAGCAAGACTGGAAAAAAATATTCAGTTAAGTTCTAGAAGTTCTGATAAATAACAACAACAGCAAAATATAAACTATATACAGTATAAATATGAGCCACCTTATAATTACAATGTCAACTTGCTTATCCCTTTACATGCACTCTTTTAATTCTATCCATCAAGCTACCACAAACCATTTTCAATCATCATTTGCTGCCTGCCTTCTAAAATCTACTACTTATGATGATGCAGTATCCATTATTTGACTTGTTAATGCTGCGTCTGAACGAAGTCACGCACTTTTGTTCACTCTTCACGAGCCTAACTTATGATTTACAATGCAGGGACTGGAACTACAAATATACTAGTTATAAATACAGTAATCATTACTTTATTTAGGCAGAATAAGTTTGTTGTGATTTCCAAGGCGCATTAATGTTAGCGGTCTCCCACTGATAGCCATGGCATTAGCTAGCTTTGTGGTTAGCGTCTATGATAAGTTATAATTTAGAAATATGTATACTTTTTCAAAATAACGGGCAGGGGAGAGATGATGCGTCTCATGCTGTCAAACTGTCAGACTATTAAAGAAATACATCTTATTCAGTCACATTGTCCGAGTTAAACTTAGTCAGTCAACTGTAACCTAGCGTAATTACCAGCTCTCTTGGCTTACATGTAACAGCAAAACTGGACTTGGCAGTTACAAATTGTCATGTTATTTGAGTTAAGAGAACTGATGGGGATGTTCTTTTAATTGTTATTCAATTCAAGCAATGTATGGCTCTTGTTGCCAACTTACATGCACTTCGCGGATGATCTGTGTTGTGAATGCAGCGCTCACAGCGCTGAAGCTCAGCATGACTCTGCTGGATCAGCTGGTGGTGTTGCCAGCCGGCACGTTGTAGGGTGCCCTCTGGTGGACAAACTATGAAACGCCAACACTCAATGTGTTTGAGCGGTGTTTCGTCCGGTTTTTTTTATTTTTTTTTAAAAATATTCATTTATCGGCCATCATAAATGCCGATACCGATAGTTTGGAAAAAGCCTAATATCGGCCGATAATATCGGCCCGCCGATATATCGGTCGGGCTCTCTCTCACAGTGGACATGCACCTACGATGACAATTTCAGACCCCTCCATGATTTCTAAGTGGGAGAACTTGCAAAATAGCAGGGTGTTCAAATACTTATTTTCCTCACTGTATATCTATAGTCTTTGAGGATTACTTGAGTTTTCATTGATCTGTTGAGCACTTGAGAACACAAAAACTATTGGCCATCCCTATGGGTGGGTGATATAACCAAAATCTTATTTCACAACATAAAATATATTTTTTATCTCACAATAACGATATATATCACAATAACAAATACAACAGAACAAAGATACAAAATTAAACAAACTAAGTTTTTAGGTACAGAATGTTACATAGTAAAAAATACTACAGAAATTGAATAATCAAATGTATAACCTTTATCATTCTAAAGTGTCAATAACTTTAGGTAATACTGTGCATCCATTTAATTATTTTAATAAATATCATTAACACTATTATTGCATATCGTTTAATGTACAACACTGAGGTACGAATAGTATCTGCCACTATTTAGAAGTAAAAAAATATCTAACGATTACACTTATTGCAAAGAAAATACTGCTATTTTTACATAGTGTAATTAGAATATATCACTATTTTCACTTCGTGTAAATAGTAGATTGCAAAAGAATTTTGCTATTTTCACTTTCACTATTTGCAAATGGCCACTGCCTATTTACATACTGCAATATAAACAATATTAGGGGTGGGAATCTTTTGGACTCTCACAATTCAATTCTTGGGGTCACGACTCTTGAAGTCAATCAAATTTTGATTTGATATATGCATAGATTTGATTCAAACTTGTTTTTGAATTTTATTTAATTTATTGTCCTTGAAGTCCTCCTCCTTGTATATAAGAAAACCTCTGCCCCTTCTGATGGATTTTATAGGTGTAACTAAACTTTAATTAACGTTTTGTTCAATTATTATTTTTCAATCTCATGTTGTTACAAGTAGACAGGAGGCAGACACAGATGTTAACAGGAATGGTAGTTTATTGACCACAGTAGAGCATGGGAAGTGGAGCAGGTGAGTAAACCGGTTGATGGTAGATAGGAAGGTGATATGAGAGAGAGAGTTACTGTCTTTTGTATCGAAGGTGGAATGACGCTGGAGCCTGGAGGTTTCTGGAGACTGGAGATCGCTGGAGGACAGAGGGACGGACAGGAACACACCCACACAGCAGACAGGAAACACGGAAGGAGGGATACACGCTGGAGACAGGTAGTATCGCTGGTAGAGTCCTTGAGGTAAGTATAGGTAGCAGTATATGCGAACGAGACCAGACGTGGAGTGCTGTGTGCGTGTGCTTCTTGTAGTGCTGGTGATGAGTGCCATGATGAGGTGCAGGTGATAGTGATCAGTACTCTGGGGATGGAGTGCGCTGTGATTGGTGGAGGGTGGAACCTGACGTGTCTGTGACACATGTTATTGTTTTACTTCATCAATCAATGTATAATATCCAAATATTTTATATTGAACTATTTTATTTAAAATAAATAACATTTCCTGCCTTTTATTTTTTTTAGGACATTGGTATTACTAGTTATATTGTTTATATTTGTTCCCCTGCACAGTTTTGCCATGTCTGTTTATATTGCATTTTTTAGGGGAAGCAGGGAGAAGAGACTAAGGAGAGCAGCAGCATGCAAACTGAACAGCAGCTACTGTTAGTGGAGTTAGGTAGTTTAAATTGTACACACCTTGTAACAGCATTATTATTTTACTCAAGGCTGCTGCTCAGCCATTCATATTCACCTATCACAGTGTAAGCATGCATGTCTTTTGCATCATCAAAATGAATATTCATTGATTTAGCCTCCGATACAGGATATGTTCATTTGCTTTTAAAAATATATTGTTCATTTTCATAGTAAGCCCTTGAACGCAAGGTTGATGTTTAGCAGACTGCTGGTAATTATACGTTATTTAAGGTAATTTTCTATTCGTTAAAATAACGATATGGAGCTGATGTTGTCAAGTAAGCTTAATTTGTCCCTTAACTGTCCGAGTGCAGCACTGTTCTTTGTTCCGTCAACATCAGGTTATTAACAGACGTTTAGAATATCGATTTTTGAAGTGTATGAATCGATTTGAATCGTTAAGATGATAGTTAAAACAATAAAGTAAAAATAATAATAATAAAATACATTTAAAAATAAAATTAATGTAAAAAATTTTTTTTAAAAAATCACAAACGATAGATACTTTATATCGCCACAATATATATCGTCATATACCGCCCTGCCTTACTACGGTAATATCATATATCCATGCAAACCTCTGACCACAGTAACTTTCTGAATATTCTGCCCTCCTCAGAGAAAGCCTGTTTTGTTTCACTTCCTTAACCTTCATATCTGATGCCAGGACATTTAATTCGTACAGGCCTACGAGATAGAGAGCCAAAAACTTGAAATGACCCCATCCATCAAGTGCAGAACCTCAGGAAAGGACAACCTTTTAACATCACCTTTAAAAGTCACTTAAACAGCCTGGCAGAGTGAAACGCAGAGAGGGCCTCTTCCCCTCGTGTGGGAAAGTTCATATAACTGCCATTAGAGAAAGTGAAGTAACATCGGTTACATCAGGGTGCTTGATGAGAAACACTTTTTTTAACATCTCCAGGATGTCCGAGACAAAAAAAAAGAATCTTAATTCTTTATGTTTATCAAATAATGCATTAGTATGGTATACTGCAATTTCAATCAATGCTTAACCATTAGGATGGATGGATGGATGGATTCCAATTCCAGATGTAGTCGAAAACACATTAGACCGGATTGCTATCATACTGTAGATGCTCATGTGGTCGAAAGCATTCAAACATCCTACTGACCTAATGTGTAAACATTATGGGAACTTGTGATCCGATCGACCAAAACATATCTTAATACCAGGTAAAAACTAAATAAATAATACATTTAATAATATATATATATATATTTTTTTTAATTACATAATGAATAATAAAATGACACTTTCGAGCTTCACAAAAAATGCAAAAGCACCATAAAAATATCATAAATGTAGTCTTTATGACTTGTGCACTATATTCCAACTCTTCTGAAGGCATTTTTGTGAGAAAAAGACAGTGTTGCATGATCAAAATTATACAAATATTGCAATATGCATATCGCAACGGCTTAAGGCCACTTCAAAAAGTTGCATATAGCAGAGAATAGACTGGGCACACAATTCATGACAGTTACTTACGTGTGACTTACTTGATGTTAAAAACAGTTATTAAGTGCAAAAAGGTACGGAAATGACGCTGTCTGACACACCTGAAGCGCGTGCACAGAAAACCGTCTCTCAGACAGCGTGCGATTCTGAATTCAGTTCTCTTTCGCGGGTTATTACACTCAAACGGTCAAATACACACACACAGTTATGTCAAAATGCCACTCTTGGCGACTATTCATATAAGCACAAGTTAGGGCTGGACAATTAATCGGAAAGTAAATCGCAACCGAAATTCAAAACCTCTAACCGACGTTATTTGCCCATGTCGGTTATTTCGGTTTTTAATCCTGATAATACTTTCCATTTAAAAAACATACCGTGCGTGTAGTCACGTGACTCTGCCCCGTCCAGTCAGTAGCATGGAATCGAATGTGTATCATTATATTGAGCTACTGCGCTGATACACTGATACACAAACACTCACAGACAGTAGGTCGCAAATCATGTGAAGATCGCGTGCACTGAGAGGAGCTTAGAAACTCATTGTCAACGCTGTCCTGTGATTTATCACTAAAGTAGCTTAGAAACAAGCATATTTACAGTGAGTACATACCATGTCAGTGAACTATGAAACCCCCCCAAATAATCGTCTATTAATCGTAATCGATGTAAAGTATTCAATTAATCGTCATATCGTCCAGCCCTAGCACAAATGGTTATGTCTTCAGTGAACGTAAACATTTGGGAAAGAAATTGGATGCATGTCAACAGGATCCGTGCATTAGATCTTAAAGTGACAGCAGCCTAATACAGTAAACCTGCTGCTGTCTGTCAAACAGCAAAAGATAAAGAAAATAAATCACACACTGCTCTTGACAATCTCTTACCTGGGTGTTCTTGATGTTAAGTTTTCAGGTTTATAGCTTTACATTACCAAGTTGAGCAAAAAGCTGTTTGTATTTAAATGTTTTTTTTTGTTTTTTTTTTTTTATTCATGTTAAAATGACATTGTCAGATTTGTGACATTACTGTTTATGTGATGCTAAAACGCTGCTGTTTACTTTCAGAAGTTGTAGTGATGCTCTCTGAATCATATTTATGGGTTATATAATTTTCAGTTTTTAAATATAATTTAAATGGATTTTACACACTTATATTGCATATCAAATATCCATGGCCTGGATAACAAGTGATCTCGTATCGTATTTTTCCTCAGTATCGTGCAGCCCTAGAAAACGACCACAACAGCCATATTCATAATAACATGGAACAACATGATGAGGGTGAAACAAAATACATGTTTCATCATATTTCTACACAAAAGTTTGTGCAACAATTTGTGTAAAATAACATTTGAAAAACCATGTATAAATGCTTATCCGTCAAACATTGTACACAATTCATGCACTTTTAAAATACTACTTCCAACATAATGATTTAGGATGCACTAATCATAATATTTAAAAATTGAGATTCAGTTATACAGTCCAAAGAGTAAATGTCTTAAAATGTCTTATGCTCTTGACTGAGGCAGGGCAGAAAACAACTATTCAGTCCAAAACAGACTGTGGCCCATCTAAGTGGTTTACATTCCATTGTGCGCTAGAATAACTCCAGTAGCGTCCGTTCGCAACCATCTGCAGTAAAACTCTTACTGTGCCAACGGACCGTGGGAGCACTCGCTAATGGGAGTAATAAACATAGATCAGCCTCATCAGAATGATGTTACTCTGCAGGAGTGGGTGCTCGGATCGATATGACATAATCAATAATGAATGTGGCAGTAACTGAGCTGAAGACTTGTGTAAACACATCTGCCGACTGCCTGGTCTCATTGCTGTGAAGAGGAACTGCTTTTTTAAGTCACATTCTCTGCCAGCCAGAGGACTGTGTGTTCCCTGCATAGCGTGGGGCCCGGATTTCACAGTTGGTTTCTGATACTAATTTGTGCTGAAGAAAATGCACTATGCTTTAACAGTAGGCTACTTTCTGTAATTTGAAGTTTAGTTTTCTGCTGCCACATAAAAAGGAAATGATCAAATTTGAGACTCTGTAATAAACGGCTAAACTAGGCTGATATTGAAACATTTTATTTGTGCCTTTCTTTGCATTGGAGATGAAAAAAATGCTGTATGACCTCCAGAAATGGTACATAATAAGGCTGCAATCTCATCAGTTAGTTTTCAATGCCGAATGAAGAAACAAAATTGTGTTAATTGTGTGAAGTGTTAATAAATAAAAATATAATAATAATAATAATATAATAATGTCACAAGTGTTAACTGTATTTAGATTCAAAATCTTTTTTTTAATAAAATGCTAGGGGTGTAACGATACACCCAGGGGCGCGGGAAGATGTTTTAGGTTGGGGGTGCTGTGATTTTTGACGGGGGGGGGGGGGGGGGGGGATTACAGGAAATACAAATTGACGCAAAAAAACTGCCTACCTTACCAGAGCATGTAAGCAACCGCTCACCGGTAAAATTACGTGCGCTCAAATCCCGCTCCGATATGACATTTCTCTGTAGCCTACTATAGGCCTACTTGTAGCCAGTGTTGGGTAAGTTACTCTAAAAAAGTTATGAATTACTAGTTACTAATTACATCTTCAATAGTGTAATTTGATTAGCCTACTGTAGCTATAAATTACTCTCTCCAAAATGTATTTAATTACTTATTACTAATTAGGCTACTTCCCAAATCTATATCAACCTCGACTAGTTAAGCGATTCAAGGATAGACTTGAAACGGTTCTTTTAATTCATTAAAATAAATAATATAAAACTACATCAATTATTCTGACCAAAGTATTACAAATGTTAGAAGGATACATAAAAACATGCATTTTAAAGTTAGACTTTAAATGTTGATGTTAATTCCATTATTTTATTATATATAATTGTATTTAGTATTTAGTTCAATTACTTCAGAAGTAGCCTATAACTGTAATTAAATTACAGAAAAAATAATCCCCTTTCTTTACTTTTTCAAGGGAAAATTACAGTAACTAATTACTTAGTTACTAGTTACACCCAACACTGCTTGTAGCCATTAAAACACGTATTTAGTTTCAGTTTAAATATTATAATGTTATTTTTTTTATTAAATGTAGGCTACGTTGAAAAGTGAACAGGACACATAAGATGCATAATAGTCTTTATCAGAAGACGGGGGTCTTCAATAAGTTAAATAATACTGCAATAAGTTTTGTTTTGTTGAAAGCCTTACATTGAATTTCGTTTTGTATACATTGTATCTTAATTTTAATAAATATTTGATCAACCAAATTGCCCGGATTTAATAAATAATAAGCAAATAGCCTATAACAGACAATGACATGGAGGCGGCGCGCTGCGTGAACAACGGCTTAAATGAACAACTATTAGAAAAAAGAAAAAAAAAGAAAACAAAACCTTATTCTGGGGCAGCCCTATTTCAGATAGGCCTATATTTGATCAAGAATGTCACAAAGGGAGTTCTGGGTTGAGCGCGCGGTGCTGAGCGGAATGAGCTTCAGAAATCAACGGAATCTCCAGAAAGGCGCGCTCTCTCCACTGGAGGAAATATTACCGCTCTTTCTATACGCACACACCGCAATGGTCACAATATGACCTCATGTAGGCTATGTTTTAAAAACATAATTCAACATATAAATAATACTTTTGAATGGGCCACTTAAAATGTTTATTACAAATAAATGATTAAATCCTAAAAATGAATAAATGTAAATGAACAAAAATGTGCATTGCAATCCTTTGAAACCAGGGGGTGCTGCAGCACCCTCAGCACCCCCACTTCCCGCGCCCCTGGATACACCTACGCCACGTTTCGGTTCATATCACAGTTTTGGAGCCACAGTTCGGTTTGGTTCTGTTTCCTATGGAGGCAGGGTTCATGGCAGGGCACCAGCAGTAATAACACTAGATTTACTTTTAACTTAACAACAACAACAACAATAATTTAACTTATTAACTTTATCTTGATTAACTTTATACATTGGCTTCATGTTTTCTCTAGAGCAGTTAGCATACCTGAGTAAACTAAAATTAAATAAATGCCTCCACTGTTGAGTAGCCAGAAATAATCTACTCATTTTACCATTTACCATAATGTATTAAAAAACAAAACGAGCTAATTTATTTCATAAAAATTGATGACACACACACACACACACACACACACACACACACACACACACACACACACACACACACACACACACACACACACACACACACACACACACACACACACACACACACACACACACACACACGCACACACACACACACACACACACACACACACGTAATGTCCCACTTTAGCCTACTTAAACACATAAACTGTATGAATATGAGTAATACTGATGAATAAATAGGCCTATAAAAGTTAAAGCTATTAAATAGCAGTTTTTGTTACTATAATAAAGTAGCCTCCACACTAATTTAAAAATAAACAAAATAACATAAGTGAAAATAAAGTGGCATTTTGGGGCTATGAACTGTTAATGAATCATATAACTGCTCCTGATGAATATCATTCCTGCATGCCTTCCCAGCTCATACATGTCAAACCACTTATGTGACTTATTGGTACTTCACTTTTATTTCATGACTTACAAATGTAATGTTGCTCATAGTTTCTTTTGTGCTTTATGAAGTGATGCGCACGCTGCCGCATTTGCACGTGTACGTGTGCTCTACGAGTGAACGAGCACAGTATAACGGCTGACATAACAGGACAGTGGTTTTCTGAGGTGAAAGAGATTTTTTCTTTTCCAACCTGGCTAAATGGGGAAACCGGCTCTCTTTGTCCTTCCACCATGCAACTTGAGCGATGTCACGTGACATGCACTTGGAAGACAAAAGTTAGTGTAAATAATATTATTATAATAATATTTTGTAAAAAAAAAAGAAATACAACTCTTATTAGTTGTTAAAAGTGTACTAATAACTATTTAATCAAATGTCAAGGAAGAAAAAAATATTTTGTAGCAAAAGGTTCGGTTCAACATGAGAGTATCGCGGTTCGTACCGTGGGTGGTGTATCGTGGTTTTTCGGTTTGGTTTGAATATTGTTACACCCCTATAAAATGCATGCCAAATAATTGTGTTAAGTGTGAAAGCGCCTTTACCCACCATTAGGCTCAAACACTCAGTACAAAAAGCCATTGTCGTGGATTTGATTCCAGGAAATGCATAAAACATATACCTTGAAATTGCTCTGGATAAAAGCATCTGTTAAATGCATAAATGAAAAGGTATAAAGAGGCAGCCACTAGATTTTCTGCTCCATTCATGTGTGAAACTACAAAATCAATTAGTCATTGAGTTGCCTGAATGACTAGACTATAAGGAAGGCCTGTATAATCAGCTAGTTTCAGCTTCTCCTGACCCTAATGTTTGTGTTTCAAATTGTGAAATGAACCTTGAACAACAGTGGAATGAACTGTTTTCATACAATTATTCAGAAAGTATTATGCATTACGCAAGGAGCCAACCAAGAAATATAGAAACAAAATCTTATCTGAGTATATGTAAAAGTGGTTACACATTGTATCCTTCTATATCCAAAAAGAGAACCAAAAAAAGTTGTGTGATGTGTTTAGGTCATTACATATTTTGGAGCATAATAAACAAATGGAATAAAAAAAATCATAAAAAAATAATGTACATATTGTATCATGCAATGTCCTCTGTAGAGGACACCAAGACACATTTATTAAGAAAATGAAAAGCAAAAACAATGTTTTTTTCATTCAGCAATCAATTTTTAGGTTTCAAACTTTTTTATCCAAACGTAGTATGAAGATGATTCCCAACTATGTTATGAAAAATATAGCAGAATGATTTGATATAACATTTTACTTTATGCAATATGCGTGTAAAGTAATCATGGCCATTAATGCTATTCCCATTCTATGCCATGCATAACTGTATCTAATTTGCATATCAATGTGTTCTTGGGGCAAAATGTAATTAAAAAAGACGCGTAATAATGGGAGCAATAAGAGGAATTTTTCATAAAAATATTGATAAATATTTCTTTCCTTTTTCATTTGTTGTGTCTCCAAAATGCCTGATATCTATGCCATGATGTAAGTCATGGTGTCCTCCACAGTGGTCATGTATGAAATCGATACCCTGTTTCATAACAGAAAGTCATATTCTGATTGTAAACCTCATAACATTTTCCAGAGATGTTGATTTCTGACAAACAAAATTAGTCAGAATGATAATTACAAATGATAAATGATAATTATCAAAATAGTCTCATATTTCCATTAGAGTGCTACATTTGATTATTCAGTCATTTTTAAAGACAAAGGAGGCGGAGTTTTCAATGTGAAACCTCCAAACATTTGGTAGCTCTGCAAAGCCCTAAATGTGCTCTTTACAGTACATACAGACTTGAGAAATTTTCTAAAATACAGAGGCCAATCATCTATTTCCTTCTAATAGCTGCATGTGTAAATGTGAAGGACTTCCTTAATGTAGATAAATACATTTTTTTTAAAAAAAGAAAAAGAAAGAAAAACCTTTGTACCTAACTTCATTTTCAACAGCAGTGAGTCAGTTTGCCAGGTTTACATATAGCTAATGAAATCACACATGCCTATCCCTGATTCATGTTGACAACTGGTTACTAAGTTACTCTGATCCTGGTGTATTGCTTAACTGGGAAAATCCCTCCTAAAACTCATTGACTCTTGAAGGTTGAGTTCAGCTTTCCAGTGAAATAATCGCTTAAAAAGAGCCATTGGCACCAGATGCATTCAGTGATTGGTTGAATATGGAGAGGATAGAGCCTTTGGGAAAGGAGGGAAAAATTTGAAACAAGCTCTTGCCTGCCCAATACTTATCAGCTATAAATCTGTTTAAACAATGACGTCAACTAACAACAACTAGTGAACTTTGTATTAGTAATAGACTGAAGTGCCAACCAAGGAAGTTTGGATACCGTCTCGCTATCCATGAAGGGAACAGAAGCCGGATAACCAAAATATTATTAAAATATGATTTTCAACACCATTTATATTCTTAAATAAAGTGCTTGTTCACTTCTCTAAACTAACAGATTGAGCAACATCTCAGCTGAATATCTGAATTTCCCTTTCCTTCCATTCTTTTGCATTTCAACCATCAAAAAACCTGTAGTTAAGGTGGTTCAAATGTGCAGCTTCCATCCATATTCAAAAAGCTGCTCATACTATACTGCGCTGGTCATTAAAGACTAAAACACTGGGCTTTACAGTGGCCTTGTACACAAACTTATCTGAACAGACAGAGAATAAACCCCCCCAAAAAAAAGATAATTGAAAACTGAGCTACACTCCATATACCAACAGTGTTCAACAGCCATTGTAGCACACAATGGAAAATATTCATTTTAAGATGGCAAAACAAGTGTGTCATAATATTTTTTAAAAACTGCAAACTGCAGATCTGCAGGTGGGCACAGCATGGGGTTCCAAAACAAAAAAAATGGGAAACAACGGCCACGCTTGGAGATTACCGTTGGTGATGTTACATATGTCAATAAAAAAATTCTGTTTTGTTCAGTTCATGACTGGAATGATTATTATTTAGCTTGTGCGATAATGTGCCTTATCATAACAAAGCACAACGACCAACCAGGAGCATAAAAATATCAACATTGACTAGACAGCTCAAAAAGAAAAACAATATCATGATATGAAATAATGAGAATATCAAAACGCACACAAAATCAATGAATCTCTGATTCATAGTTGCACAAAAACTATAAAACTACTACTATAAAGAAACAACAAAATAGTTTCCCAGTATATCATATACTCATTGTCATTTTCACTGTACTGTTTGTAAAATTAGTGTTACCTTGTCTTTATTTAAAAAAAATATGATTCCCAGTGTCCACAAACTTACCAGATTAGTGAGTGCTGGTTAGGCATGTGCCGGTATCAAATTTTCATGTTGCGGTTAATTGCTGAAGCTTTTATCGCGGTATACGGTATTATCACGATATTGAAATAAGTTGCAAAAAAAGTGTTGTCATACTATAACAGGTTTAATAACTTTCTTATAACAAAACAAAAGAACCAAACATTTAAATACAAATAAGCAATACACAAATTTTTTTAAAGTGAACAAATATTTAAAACAGATGAAGTGCAAAAGAATTATAAAGAACAATAGGTAACACTTTACAATAATGTCTCACTAGTTAATGCATTAACATTAACAAAGAATGAATAGCTACATTTTTACAGAACTTATTCTTCTTTGATAACGTTAGTTTAAAAAAGCAACTGTTAGTGTAAGCTCAGGTCCATTAAATAATACAGTTACAACTTTTGATTTTAATAATGTGTTATTAAATGCTGAAATGTACATTTAACACACTATACTTCTAAAGCGACTATTAATACAAGCTTTAGAAGTATTTTTCATTGTCAGTTTGTTAATAAATGAACTAATGTTAAATAATGGAGCCTTATTGTAAAGTGTGTGATTGAACAACAGTCAGAACATATTCAAACAATATCTAGGGCATGTAATTTAGTCCAGATTAAAATATAAAATGTTTAAGTTTGAAAATGAATAGCCTTAAGTCTTTAAAGTATTAAGTTATGTGCTGTATTGTTTTGTTTATGAGGGTTACCAGGGAAACGGCTGCATTTCTGCTGTTCCGTCAGCCCCTCTGCTGTCAAAGAGTGAATGTGCACTTCAGCGCATCTCCTTCACTCGTTCCGCCATGTGCTCGGCTCATGCACGGTCTGTTTACATCACGGTATTTTGAAGTGCCCACGATAACAATATTGTGCATGTTCATTATTGCGGTATTTCGTATTACCGTTTACCGGCACGTCTGTCTAGTGCTGGTTGAGTTGTGAGTTGGTTACAGGGTTTACCCTTTTATTCATTATTTTTTAAACAATTTCTTTATTTGTGAAAAATACTGTAATAGGATTACAGAATCAAGAATATATATATATACATATATATATATATATATATATATATATATATATATATATATATATATATATATATATATATATATATATATATATATCGGCCATCCACCACCTTGCTCTCTAAGATATTAAACTGATGGAACACAACTCATTGCAGAACTCGCACTGTCTGACACACACCCGAAACACGCACGCAGAAAACCACCTCTCAGACAGTGTGCAATCCCGAATTCAGTTCTCTTTCATGGGTTATTGCACTTGAACAGTCAAACGCACACAGTTTTGTCAAAATTCCTGTCTTGGTGAGTATTCATGTAAACACAGTTGGTTATGTCTTAAAGCAGGGGTGTCCAATCCTGCATCTGGAGGGCCACTGTCCTGCAGAGTTTAGCTCCAACCCCAATTAAACACACCTGCTAATCAATGTCTTATTAGGCATACTAGAAACTTCCAGACAGGTGTGTTGAGGCAAGTTTGAGCTAAATTCTGCAGGACAGTGGCCCTCCAGGACTGACTTTGGACACCCCTGTCTTAAAGGGTTAGTTTCTACGTCAGAACGGCAGCTCCTGTGTCAGCATCACACGCATACGTCGTTGTGCTCACGTGAACACCGTCGCCCAATAATAAGCCGGCGTTCTGGCGTGGAACCTGGAAGTGCTGCAATATTTACCATGTGAACAGCGTAGGAGACTGTCAGGGAAGAGAAGAATTTGTAGAATAAAGTCGTTATTTTTGTTTTGTTTCTGCACACAAAAGGAATTCTTGTCACTGCATAACATTAAGGTTGAACCACTGTAGTCACACAGACTGTTTTAACAATGCCTTTACTACCTTTCTGGACCTGTGGTAATAACATTGCTGTCTATAGGGAGGTCAGAATTTGTAACAATACAAAGTGGGCTGAAAATCTGTTACACAACTTACACCTTTAACTTTGTGGCATATCTCGTCTCACAATTTGTGCTACAGACATGAATGATACCTCAAATCACTGTTACTTTTTTAAGTATCCACATTTTTGTCTAGCGTACAATAAAACGGACAAAAGGGGTGATCCGAGTCATATCTAAAGACCAAAATGTCATATAGACACCATAGCAACACTTTAAAACCACTCAGAGCACCTTAGCAACTGCATAGCAGCACCCTGGCATCATGGCAATGAGTTTGTCACCGACAAGAATTCTTCCAAACATGTAAAAGAAAAGAAAAAATCGTAACATGAATCTGACTCCATGATCTCAATTTTTGAATGACACTACAGGTTTTAGATCAAGTCTGCTAATTATGCATGTAATGCTAACGGATTGCAGATTGCGAAGTGTTACGCATTTAAGCTTATGTTATGGTTTCTGATGACTACTGTTGTAAATTACAGGAATTACAGTAAAGCATCAAAGCACTATAATTGGAGATGTACAGTTAAAGCAGCTACACCTGCTCTAAACATTGAAGCCTAATGATACAGAACCACCTACTACCCGAGTTATGGCAAAACATTAATCAAGTAAAGAGAGATTTGACAGTTCTCCCAAACAAACACATCCTTCACTGAATGCCTTTATTTAAAAATATAAAAGAGGATGCTAAACTCGGAATGGCTAAACAAAGAAGGCTATTCTACTCACACAGAAGTGAAAGTGTAAAACAGTTAGTCTGAACTTGTCTACTGTTGGGGGTCTATCCAGCAGTTAAAATAGGACGTCTTTACAGCTTTATTCATTTAACTCTACAACATTAAGTGATGATATATTTAGTTTTTTCCCTTTGTTATGTCATAAAGAACCACTTACATAGTAAACAGCTTTTGCGGATTATTGAAAAAAAAGGAAAAAAATGTAGGGGGCGGAGACTTGCGTCTATGCATCGGTTGTTGATTGGATTGTGAGATGTGGGTGTTGCACTCTAAAGTGGAGGCAGATGAACACAGGACTGCAGGGGCGCGGCTTAAGCGACTGGAGTTTCACAGGAAGTTATGAGATTTTCATTACAAATTACAAGGTCAACAAAAATGTTACAAGTGAAATATACATGGATGAATCAGATCAGAGAAAATCTGAGAATTTTAGATGGGGTAAAAAGATAAGGTCAATTTTCATTCATGCAGACTTTATTGTTTCTAATAAAAATTAGTAATCAATACATTAAAGCTGCAGTCTGTAACTTTGTTTGGTTAAAAATGATCCAAAATCAATTTGAGCAAGTAACCAGCCAGTGTTCAAAACGATCTCGATTCACAACAGTAAGCTTGAAATAATGTATTATAATTTGAGTGGTACTTCTAGTTTTCCGCGGGAAATATGAGTTTGCGCCGTTCATCTTTGAGTCATTACGTCACGTCTGTATGCATAAAGGAGTCCGGGCTAGTAAGCTATATCGCGTGTGTGGATGCTGCAGGTGGCGGATAATTTGTGGCCTCTTCTTACAGCAGCTGGAATGTAAGTAAACTTGTCATTTTGATGGCAGCTTGTAATCCAGAAAGTTCAAAACGACAAACCCACACATACACTTCACATAGACCTCACATTAGGACTGGATGATAAATCAAAACCTCGATTTATTGAATACTTTACCTGGATTACGATCAATGAACGATTATTTTGTTTGTTTTTTGCCCTCATAGTTCACTGACAAGGTCAGTGCGCACTTTGGTCAGAATGGTAATGCGATTAAAGGCCTGTTCACACCGGGACGATTTTCGCACGTGTTTATCGCCGACGTTTAACGCCTCGGGACTAAACAATGGGCGCCAATGTGAGTGTTCACACCGACGCGCAAAACGCCAGGCGTAAAAGCGTCATTTTTAAAAAAACGCCTCGGGTTCGTTTTTTTATTTTGACGCGGCGCGTAAAAAACTGGTCGACCAATGAGATCGGCGCTTTTGTTCACGTGCCTGGAGCTGCTGAAGTGACAGTAAAACACGACTTGGTGGCGCTCAAGCACAAAACGGTCTTGCCGAGCACGCATTGATACGACGAAGAAGTAGTAAGTAGACAAAGAAGAAGATGAACTGCTAATGCTGCTTGCCAGTTAGCAAAAAGTGTGTGAATGGTTTTGTCCATATACATAATATGTCTATGGTTTTGGCAAGCACGTAAATACTGTCTCTCTTCTCCTTCTGTGTGACAAGCGAGTGTCAGAGGCTTAAAGTGCCGCAGCACCATCTTGTGTACCGGGAGCGCATCGACTGAATGTGCATGTTCACTCGGCGCAGCGCCAGTGAAAATCGCTTGGGTGTGAACACTCAAGACGCGCCGAAAAACGGCACGAAAAACGCTGGCGATAAGCGCGTGCGATATTCGTCCCGGTGTGTACAGGCCTTAAGGCGTTTACATGCCTGTTTATTGCGATTAAAATTGGCGTACGCCACCTAGATTAATGCGACTATACTACGATTATGAGCTTAATCGCATTAGTTTGATTGAAATATTGTGTTTACATGAAGTATGGTTTAATCGCAATATTGTCAAAATCCTTTTATAATTGCATTATGAGGAAGCATGTAAACGTGGTCAGTTTGAGTTCTCCTCCATGTTGCTTCCATGCCATTGACTGGATGGGACGGGACCGATTCATGTGACTACACGCGCGACAGTGCATTTTAAAGGGGAAAATATTTACAGGATTAAAAATTACATTGGTTAGAGGTTTTGAATTTCTGATTCGATTGCTTTTCGATTAATCATCCAGCCCTACATCACATAGACAACCCACACATACACCTCAAAATGTTGGATTCTTCCTGTTGCACACATACACCTCACATAGACAACCCACACATACACCTCACATAGACAACCCACACATACATCTCACATAAACAACCCACACATACATCTCACATAAACAACCCACACATACACTTCAAAATGTTGGATTCTTCCTGTTGCACACATACACCTCAAAACATTGGATTATTCCGATGCCAGGGCTCCAGACTGCGACCAAAATTTGTGAGTGTTGCACATGTGCGACCAGTATTTTATTTTTTTTACACGTTAAACGTGGAAGGGGCACATCAATGAATCCAGAATGTGTGGCAGACCAATGAGTGTGAGAAGAATAGGGAATGGCCATTGTAAGTGGCTAATGTGTGGAGGGGGAGGGTCCTAGAGATAATCGAGCGCGCGTAAATGTCTGTGGGAAGGAGACGGAGACAAATATCACAACCTGCTATGTGCGTAGCAATGAGTAAGCAAACTATTGATTCGTTCTTCCGACCTGCGGCTAGTGTGCCAGTGCCAGAGTCTACAGTGTCACAGTAGGATTATGATTCAGGATTATGACTCCATGAACTGCGAATGTTGCAGTCGCTACCCAAGAACTGCGGGGAACACGAAGTTTGCCGACAGTGCAGGCACTTCGCAGTTTAAACACAATACACTAGTTAAACACAATCTTAGCCTAAAGCATAGAGTATTCCGTCACATGTTAATAAATCAAAAAGCAATGCACTGCTGGTTGCTTATAGAAGACAAGTGGCTGTAAATCAGAGCGCAGATGAGGCAGAGATGACGTTGAAATTTAACACGGCCTACTTCGTTGTTTACATACATTTGTTAAGTATTGTTTGTAACTGTGAAATGACCAAAAGGTTACTAAGCACTTTTTTTTATTCTGAATGTATGGTATATTTGTTTAATATTTGTACTGTCATGACAGCGATGGTGCTGTCAGTTTACCTTGTTGTTGCATCTTCAAAAGTGCACAATAAAATGTGACACTGAATTTTAAACAGCACATTGTAATTTCTGCATCTATTATTAAAGGGATAGTTCACCCAAAAATGTAAATTCTGTCATCATTTACTCACCCTCAAGTTGTTCCAAACCTGTATGAGTTTCTTTGTTCTGCTGAACACAAAAGAAGATTTGAAGAGTTCGGTTGCAAAACGCGATAAACGCCATTTTTTGACATTTGGGTTTTATTATTGGAAATCACTGTTTAGATGTACCTTAATCTATGTGTGAATTGCTGCCATTAATAAGATTTAAAAATGTACATTTTAAGCCTACTACAAAATGTATTTTTTCACAAAACGCGATATCCGCCAGCCCAGTTTCTTTACAAAGTGCGATATAGAACGTTCTGCTGCGCGAGCTCAGGATGTCACGCGAGGAGAGAGTCACCGCCGGTGAAGTGCTCCGAGTTTGCTCAGTGATTTAACGATAATATCAAAACAAAAAAACATATTTTTAAAAAGAGGATTCAATAGGCTAACTAAACGTTTACCATTTAATTGTTTATACTGTAGGCGAGCTGTCAGTCACGTAGGCTACGTCACTGATCAACAGCTGTCTGTCAGTCAGAGAATCAAAGCTTCAGAGTCAAACTAACGTTATGGATTTCGATGACGGATTGGAGCCGGTCATTCCAGCTGCTGTTGGGAGAAAGAGGAAGGCATCTTAAGAAAATCATCAAAGGGAGAAGACCAAACGGGCAAGGCATTCAGGGGAGGGAAAACATTCAAAGATGAATTGTGGTCATCGTGCGACTGCGAGTAATGTTGGTCTGTGTCATGCCGACAAACTGTCAGATGAAGATGTGGCCTTCAACTTCACAAAAATGTATAAAAACGCTACAAAAGTGGACCAGGATAACATTGATTCACTAGCTTTTCTTAATGGTATTACAGTAGTAGAATAAAGCCTAAGGTGGATATATAGCGTTTTGCAAAAAAAAAAAAAATGTTATGTTGTGTATGTTCTGGCCAAAACTAACTCGGAATCTTATTATTATTAATCAATCTTTGTATATACTATTCCATATATTTATGATGTATTGTTTTTTTAACCAATTTAAGATGTTTGACAATGTTAAGATAAATATGTTGCATTTTGGCATGGTTTTTGACTTATTTATGAACTATTTATGGACATAAAATTAAATAAAAAAAATCCTGGATTTGAAGAATATTGTGTCCCTGGCCTTCACTGAGCTAAAGTAATAGTTTAATGTACAAAAAATTGTGAATGAACTTGACTGTTGATGTCTTAAATAATAATGTCAAATAACCAACATTTCTCAAAATGGATATATCTCATTTTGCAACGAAACTCTTCATATTTTGAAGAATCTTTGTAACCAAGCAGAGAGAGCAACCATTGACTACCATAGTATTTTATTCCCTACTATGGTAGTCAATAGTTGCTCTATATGCTTTTTTACAAACATTCTTCAAAATATCTTCTTTTGTGATCAGCAGAACAAAGAAACTCGTACAGGTTTGGAACAACTTGAGGGTGAGTAGATGACAGAATTTTCATTATTGGGTGAACTATCCCATTAAAGTATTTATTAGTAATACAGTGGAAATTAGTAGATTTGGTTAGCATGATGATTTATGGTGTGCGCCCCTAAATTTTCTGGTTGTGCCCCTATAATTTTCAGTTGGGGGGCCACTGTGCTCCTAGTGAAAAAAAGTTAGTCTGGAGCCCTGGATGCACAACCCATGAGAAAAAGATAAGTCTGTAAAAAACTGCACTTTAAGGGTTCAAACTGAGATGGCGACAAAGAGGTAAAACTTACAGACTGCAGCTTAATTATTGGCATCCTTCTAGACTTTGGGCAACAATTTTCAAGCACATTTAACGTGAAACCACTACGTTTTTTGTTTACGCGTAGCCGGTTCTTATTTTTCTCATTCTGACTCCTAGAAACACGAAGTTTGTGTAATGGCACTTCACCAAAGCTGATAATTGTTTGTTAATTTCCATCTGTATTTTTATAGATTATTGATTCAATTGTGACTAGTACTAGTAGTTAAACTAGTAACGTTCAAAAACTTCAAATAAAAACCACAATAATAAAATGAAAACATTTACCAGTAACAACTGGGAAACATACTTGTGGCAAATCAACAAGTATTAAAGATATTCACCCCAAAAGGAAAATTCTGTCATCATTTACTCACCCTCAAGTTGTTCCAAACCTGTACGAGTTTCTTTCTTCTGCTGAACACAAAAGAAGATGTTTTGAAGAATATGGGTAACCATACAAATGTGGGGCACCATTGACACTGTATGAAAAATAAAATACTATGGAAGTAACTGGTGCCCCACAACTGTTTGGTTACCCATATTCTTCAAAACATCTTCCTTTGTGTTCCGCAGAAAAAAGGCATTTATACAGGATTGGAACAACTTGAGGGTGAGTAAATGATGACAGAATTTACATTTTTTGGGAGAACTATTCCTTCAATGGATAACTGTTTGAATAGGTAACAACAATAATTGGAATACATCTCACCACAGAATGGAATAGCTGATATCAACAAACAAACACACACACTAACAAAAAATGTGTCACTATTGGGATAGTAAATTGTAAGACAGATGTACTAGTAAGCTACATTAGTAATAGTATGTAATGAATAAGTCCTTGTGACTATTGAATAGATACTAGTAGCCAACTTATCGGAATAAGTATAGGCCTACAACAGATGGACGTGGATCGGAATCAGTAGGTTAATAGTATTTTTTTTTATTTTATTTAAACCTACAACACACTAGCGAGTTTAAAGCAATACATGTCCAAACGGTTTGCCATAGACCGCCTGGCCACACGTGACATCATAATAATCTTAATCAAAAAATGACATCATCATCATCATCATCATCACGCAACATGAGTCGTGATAACATCTCCACACTTCAGTGTCCTGCGCATCCCGATAGCTGATAACGATTAAGATTATGATAAAAAAAAATTCAACATCAATTAATGAACACAATTAGTTTAATTTAACAGGCCTCAAAACAGCAAGCCGCAAAATTGTCACAATTCACAATAGAGTTACGTCACAATGAGCGGAGACGTATCAACAAATGTTGATACAAATGTAACAAAGTTGACAGAAATATTCAGACATGAAGTCAAGCGGCTCTGATGCGTTTCTGCCGCTCTGACGGGCCCCTTAAAGCACACAAATCATCCAGACCACTTCAGATAACATACACGAGCGCTTTCTCCACGTCCATCTGTTGAGACCCTCATAACTTGGGCAATAGGCTATAACATAAACAGCGTAATAACTCGGGCGTCTCCTTACCTGACTCGCTTTGTGCAGCTGCTTCTTAAACCCCGCCACCGACATCCTTATATAAAATGAAACACGCAGAGAGATGACAAGAATATCTTCAGGGGGCAACAGATGGTGATCCAATCCTTCAGAAAAGCACAAGTATGAATATATATGAGATGCTTTCGGTTTATTTCACCGCCGCTGGGAGATGGACCTGCATTTCGCGGTGGGTTTTTTTCTTCTTCACTAACAAGTGCTAGTCGGTTATGTTTGTTCCGGGGATTGTGATTGGCGGAGAGGCGCATACGTCACGGCAGCATCTCGGAGAACCCCCTTACTTACAAAAACACAATATATCAGGGTTTGACAGAAATAGGAGGAACCTTCAGCCGCGAAGCGCACATCCAGACTATTATGTAAATATTTGCCATTTCGAAAGGTGCACATCTAGGAGTCAGCAGGATATCTGTGTGTGTGAAACTGTGTGATTTAGTGTAGTGGCCCTGGCTCCCAACCCTGGTCCTGGAGTACCCCCAGCACTGCACATTTTAGATGTATCCCTAATCAAACACATCTTATTAAACTCATCAGCTCGTTAGTAAAGAGAGAAACATAAAAAATGTGCAGGGGTACTCCAGGACCAGGGTTGGGGACCACTGATTTTGTGTTTTCGAGTACCCGCAGAGCATTAACAGCCATCCGCTGCCCCCTAGTGGTTCTTCATGAACCCTACCAAGATAGCGCATTGTGCTGTGTTTACACCGATCAGACGTAACAATGACTACTGACAGGTTAAGTGAATAACACTGATAATCTCTTCATCACGGCACCTGATAGTGGGTGGGATATATTAGGCAGGAAGGGAACATTGGTTGGGAAGGGAACACAAGTTGATGTGTTAGAAGCAGGAGAAATGGTCAAGCGTAAGGATTTGAACGAGTTTGACAAGGGCCAAATTGTGATGGCTAGACGACTGGGTCAGAGCTTCTCCGAAACTGCAGCTCTTGTGGGGTGTTCCCGGTCTGCAGTGGTCAGTATCTATCAAAAGTGGTCCAAGGAAGGAACAGTGGTAAACCGGCGACAGGATCATGGGTGGCCAAGGCTCATTGATGCACGTGAAGGCTGGCCCGTGTGGTCCGATCAAGCAGACGAGCTACTGAAGCTCAGATTGCTCAAGAAGTTAATGCTGGTTCTGATAGAAAGGTTTCTGAATACACAGTGCATCTCAGTTTTTTTATGTGTATGGGGCTGCATAGCCACAGACCAGTCAGGGTGCCCATGTTGACCCCTGTTCATGGCCGAAAGCGCCAACAGTGGGCATGTGAGCATCAGAACTGGACCACAGAGCAATGGAAGAAGGAGACCTGGTCTGAAGAATCACGTTTTCTTTTACATCACGTGGATGGCCGGGTGGATGTGCGTGGCTTACCTGGGGAACACATGGCACCAGGATGCACTATGGGAAGAAGGCAAGCCAGCGGAGGCAGTGTGATGCTTTGGGCAATGTTCTGCTGGGGAACCTTGGGTCCTGCCATCGATGTGGATGTTACTATGACACATGCCACCTACCTAAGCATTGTTGCAGACCATGTGTACACCCTTTCATGGAAACGGTATTCCCTGGTGGCTGTGGCCTCAATAATGTGCCCTGCCACAAAGCAAAAATGGTTCAGGAATGGTTTGAGGAGCACAACAACGAGTTTGAGGTGTTGACTTGGCCTCCAAATTCCCTAGATCTCAATTCAATCGAGCATCTGTGGGATGTGCTGAACAAACAAGTTCGATCCATGGAGACCCCACCTTGCAACTTACAGGACTTAAAGGATCTGCTGCTAACGTCTTGGTGTCAGATACCACAGCACACCTTCAGGGGTCTAGTGGAGTCCATGCCTCAACGGGTCAGGGCTGTTGTGGCAGCAAAAGGGGGACCAACACAATATTAGGAAGGTGAACATAATGTTATGCCTGATCGGTGTATAACTTGTGGGATACACTGAGACAACTATAGTGAAAATCAGTCGTTGTGAAATAATGAAAATGTTCATGTTGCAAATTGTTTCACTGTGTTGACATTGGATACTTTCTGAACTTTCTGAAATAAACAATGCTCAACGTCAATGTTGCATTGGGGTACCATTTGAATGTTGAGGAAGATTTAGATGTTTGGTGTGAATGTGTAAGTGCGTGGACGACGTCAAAACCCGGAAGACGATTCGCCACGCGGTTCCCTCAAAATGTTCCTATGGGTTTTAAACATATGGTTTTAAATGGGGGTTTCAATGTATAAGTAAAATAAGGGCTGTGGTAATCAACTTGACAAACTGATAAGTGGATGTTTCGTTCTACAAGGTAAACTGCACACACTCGCACCTCAAACGTTCTTATCTAATTACTTAAAAACATAGGCCTACTTTAAAAAAAATAAAACAATAAACATAGGCATAACAGCTTAAAAATTCGCGTTTTCCATATGGGTGTGTAATTTTCAGGACTTCCACATTCTTTATATTCTACACACACTGTAAAGAGTTTACCAATAAAAGCTGAGCATGAAAAGATCTGATTAAAATGCTTGTTTGTTTATTTTGATTTTTTTTTCCAAAATAGATTTTTTAAAATCATACATTTCCATGTGTTTTAGGCTATATAAATATGAATGTATGATTGATTTATGAGCCTGTAAATGGAATGCTTCTTTTTGAGTTAATTCACTTAGATCTGGACTTTCTTTCTTTCTTTCTTTGAAGGTCGGTGAGAAGTACTGATATGTAGATCTAGATGTGAGTTATTTAATGAAATTATATTATATAAAATGTTTAAAAATACTGCAAAAAACGTGTGTTGGCCTATTTGGTCTAAAAGTGTTAAGTAGCCTATTAATGTTAGCTTTAATCCTTCTGGTCTTGCGGCATATACTGTAGGTCACTGTATGATAAAAGTATAGGCCTATACACTACTGTATCCCGTTTGGGGTCAGTAAGATTTTTTTAAAAGAAATAGATAATTTAATTCTGCAAAGATACATTAAATTGATCAAACGTGACAGTAAAGACCCTATAATGACACAAAACGATTTCTCTTTCAAATAAATGCTGTTCTTTTGAACTTTCATTTAATCAAATAATCCTGAAAATACGAGGTTTCCACTAAAATATTGTGCAGCACAACTGTTTTCAACATTGTATTAATAATAATAATAACCTAAATGATTTCTGAAGGATCATGTGACACTGAAGACTGGAGTAATGATGCTGAAAATTGGAGTAATGATGCTGAAAATCTATCTATCTATCTATCTATCTATCTATCTATCTATCTATCTATCTATCTATCTATCTATCTATCTATCTATCTATCTATCTATCTATCTATCTATCTATCTATCTATCTATCTATCTATCTATCTATCTATCTATCTATCTATCTATCTATCTATCTATCTATCTATCTATCTATCTATCTATCTATCTATCTATCTATCTATCTATCTATCTATCTAATCTTTTATCGAACCTGTAGCTTCACAAGTTCACCAATAGATGTCGTACACAATACTAATATTTTTCTCTGGCGATATTATTCTTTATGGGTTTTTGTTTCTGTCTCTTATTCCCAGCTTCATCAGCTCTATATAAAGAAGGCTATTGTGTGTGTTTCATTCAAAAATATTAGCTGATTATTCATTAATATGTAACACAACATGAATCTACTTATCAATCTATCCCCTTCATTCTTCAGCAAGTTAATTTGTACTTTATATTGGCGGTTGCCCTGCTCTTCAGATATTGGTATATTGGTATCTACTGGGCATAGAGTCAGTCATTAAAAAAAAAAACACTGTTTTGTTGACTTCAAATGATCGGCGTTGTAATACAGTTTTTCTCAGTCGCTTTGGTACATTTCCCGAATCATCCTCGACATTTGCAAAACAGTAAGTGCATTTCACAAAACTCGTACAAATAGAAAAACACCATGGATTACCTGCAAAAGCCAGTCTCTTGCTCAAAATCCTTAGTTCATCTCTCAAAAGTAAATATCTCTGTCAATGAACATGTCAGTGCCATCAGAATGACAAGTCCTTGTGACATTGTGTATGAACAAAGACATGGTAATGTTGTCAATATAACAGTGTACTCTGGAGGGATGTTCTGATGTAAACTATGGCTAAAGTTTTGATGACAGTTATTGTAAATTGTAGGTTACACCTTAGTGTATGTGGGAGTTTGATTGAAAGAGACTGGACAAGATTCACATTTACACTTTTACTGTTTGTACTGTAATTTGTTGACTGACCATGTCATTGCGATACAGAAAAGGAAAAGACAGCACTGCATAGCACAAAGAAAACAAAACAAAAGTAGAAATGTGAACATATAGGACAATAGGGAAAACTGTACATGCAGTGCTGGAGGAATTACAGTGCAGTCTTCCTACACCTCCTGACGTTCCTGTCTGTTGGGCCACAAATTCTCATCCACATCACAACAAATACCTTCAGAAAAAAAGTCGGTCCCACTTTATATTAGGTGGCCTTAACTACTATGTACTTACATCATACATCATATTGTGTTCATATTGTATTGCAAAACACTTTTGCTGATATTGAGGTGGGATACAGGTAAAGGGACAGGTGTGGTGGTATGGGTAAGTTTAAGGGTAGGGTTATGTGTAAGGGAAGGGTCAACAGTGTAATTATAAATGTAACTAAATTAATTACAGATGTAATTACATGCAGGTAATTTTTAAAACGTAAGAACGATGTAAAAAAATGTATGTACACAATAAGTGCATTGTATCAAATTATTAATTTAATTGTAAGTACATAGTTAAGGCCACCTAATATAAAGTGGGTCCAAAAAATGGAAATTGTCACAATTCACCAGTGTGAGTGCCAGTGGTTACCACCAGAGGGCACTCCATCCCGGACTGTCACTCAATCACAAACACCATTTCCCATAACACACTGCTCCTCATCATCCCTGATTACATGCACCTGTGTCTCATTTCCCTGTTCACTTCACCCTATATAAGCCTGGTCATGTCTATTAGGCTGCGTTCACACTGCAGGGCTTAATGCTCAATTCCGATTTTTTGAAAAAATGCGATTTTTTTGCACGGCCGTTCACATTTCCAATTAAATGCGACCTTTTGTGATCTCCTGTGTGAACGTGAAATGACCCAGAAGTGACCCGCATGCGCAGAAGAGTACTCAACGGTCAACGACGTCACTTGTTGTTTACGGAAGTACCCAAATATGGGTGTCAGCATTGGAGTTCGTTTAGCTTTATTAAAGTTATTTTCGCAACGGAGCCAGCACCATTACAACCTTCTCATGTTAAGAAGAAAATTAAAAAAGAGGAGGAGAGCAAGGTTTTTGGCCATGGCGTTTTGTGGAGCAGTGGTAGCAACGTCGGTACAGAGAAACGTGTGGGTGCGGAGCCGCCTACTTCAACGTACAATGATGACGTTTGTAGAGTATCAACGACGTGTGGGTCGGATACATGTGACCTGGCAGTTCAGACTGAAGACGCATTTCAAAAGATCGGATATGTATCGGATTTGGACCACATACCCAAGTGGCCTGGGTCGCATTTGAAAAGATCGGATCTGTGTCGTTCAGACTGTCATGAAAAGATCAGATACAGGTCGCATAAGGGCAAAAAAATCGGAATTGGGTCCTTTCAGCCTGCAGTGTGAACGCAGCCTTAGTGATGGCCAAATGAGGCTTTCTGAACCACTGAGGCTTTCCAGCCCATTGGTTCACCAAAAGGTTCATTTAGCTGAAGCCTCATGAAACAGTGTGCTCCCTAGTGACACCTGCTGTGCAAAGCAATGTATCGCACACAAATCTATTCATCCTGAGCAACCAAATTGTCATAGTGTGGGCACACCCTTTTTCTATTGCCTGTGCATTAAATAAAGTATTTTACTCTGCTTGTATTAACCTATGCACACACAACTCACACAAACACACAACTTTGTGTTAAACTATTCAGTAGTTCTTTGGGTTAGTGATGACAGTGAATGGCCCAAATGATTGTAAAGAAATTGTGTGTGCAGTGCTGATTGGGAGTGCAATAGTGCATGGAACTGGGAGGCTATACATATAATAATATTATATATATATGTATATATATATATATATATATATATATATATATATATATATATATATATATATATATATATATATATATATATATGTATTGTCTTTATTGTTTGATGAAACTTTTATCTTTTGTGTGAACTTTATAAGGTGTCCTTGAGTGTCATGAAAGGCGCCTATAAATAAAATGAATAATAATAATATATACGTATTATAGGTATTACAACTAGATATAGGCTAATTTACTCTAATAATCTACTGAACTAATTTACTCTAATAATCTACTAAACTAAGTATAATGTAATATAATATATAATACAAGCTATGATATATAATGATAACTATGCTACTACAAACACGCTACTACTCGCTACTACGTACAACCAACACCTCAACACCAATGCAAACGCCTACTGCAAACCCCACAAGAGGTGCGAGGTTTCGAACCACTTTTATCCGGAAGCGATACTCAGAATGAAGCAATGACGTATTCAACAGAAACCGAGGCCTCGTTTGTCATCGTCACGTGATTTTCACGGAAACGATACAAGCCTCGAATCGGGGCTTCATCTGGAACGCCCCTTTTTGCTCGACACAAGCTCCGGAGCCTCGCTTCAGATGTCCCATCACTAATGTCTATCATTCATTGCCAAGTCTTGTTTGTTGTATGTTCTTAGCATTCTTTCTGGTCTCATGGTCTTGGGTTACCCTTTCACCTGTCTCTCCTACCTGTTTGGACTGCTGTTTTTGACTATGATTGTGGATTACCCCTTTCAATAAAGCTGCGTTTGGATTCTCAACCTCTCAGAGCAGTGCGTTACAGAAATGTATAGAAATATGCTTGACATATTATGACAACTTGTTCAACCATTTTGCATGTAAAGACTTATGCTATGAACTAATGCCTAAATGTTGTGGGGGGGTTGACTATTCAACAGAGACCCATTATAATACATTTTGATCAACATGACATAAGCAATTAATAATGTAGGACACACAGAAGAGAATTTTACCTAATCATTTGCATGGATGTACCAGGACATTTGCAACTTGTTCAAAGAAATGAGAAACGTCTTTTTTGATGTGCAGAAGTGACACAATGATGTGAAGATTGAACGGGTAGTTTTGAGAATTTCAATTCTGATCAGAGAAATGTACCTAAGCCAGGGGTTTTCAAACTTTATTCATGGCAAGGACCCCCAATATGTTGAGCCTTGTATGAGGGACCCTCTTCCTAAAATCCATTTATATATCCATCTACATACATGTATGAAAAAACAGAGATAAATACTAAGTGTGACATTATAAATACAACATAATGTTTCCAAACTTAAATTGGCTATACTTAAAGGGTTAGTTCACCCAAAAATGAAAATTCTGTCATTAATTACTTACCCTCATGTCGTTCGACACCCGTCAGACCTCCGTTCATCTTCGGAACACAAATGAAGATATTTTAGTTAAAATCTGATGGCTCTGAAAGGCCTCCATTGGCTCAATGGCACGGTTCACTCTCAAGACCCTTAAAAGGTACTAAAGACGTCGTTACAAAGTCCATCTCACTACAGTGGTTCTACAATAACTTTATGAATCGGCGACAATAGTTTTTTCAAAACACGGCCTCATGAAGCTTCGAAGCGTTATGAATCAGTGAGCCGAATGATGA
Organism: Gobio gobio; assembly: GCF_949357685.1. Taxonomy (NCBI): domain Eukaryota; kingdom Metazoa; phylum Chordata; class Actinopteri; order Cypriniformes; family Gobionidae; genus Gobio; species Gobio gobio. The sequence goes on from NC_137098.1 coordinate 56,284,096, forward strand.
TTCGGATCGCGTGTCAAACTGCTGAAATTTGGCGATTCAAACTGCTGAATCGACTCACTGATTCATAACGCTTCGAACCTTCATGAGGCCGTGTTTTGAAATCGTCATCACTATGTAAGTCGTTATTTAGGTTTTTTTTGCGCACAAAAACTATTGTCGCCGATTCATAAAGTTATTGTAGAACCACTGTAGTGAGATGGACTTTGTAACGATGTCTTTAGTACCTTTTAAGGGTCTTGAGAGTGAACCGTGCATTGTGCCAATGGAGGCCTTTCAGAGCCATCAGATTTCAACTAAAATATCTTCATTTGTGTTCCGAAGATGAACGGAGGTCTTACGGGTGTCGAACGACATGAGGGTAAGTAATTAATGACAGAATTTTAATTTTTGGGTGAACTAACCCTTTAATGTTGGATGTATAAACTCGAAGAAGAAATGTTCAATTAAAACGTATTTTTACAAGCAACTTTCACAATAAATGTATGTATGCAGCTTACGTACTGCGTTAAGAATACTGCCTTACAACCCCAGTGAGCGAGATAAAGGGGACTATAGGGAGAAAAACTCACTAGAAAGATACAAAGCAAACATACAATTCTGGAAAGTAGGTTTACGGCAAGAAAGGAGAGAAACGTTTAGATATAACGTGAGATTTAACATTTAACATGAAACAGGTAGAATGTTCGGTAGACTTTATCCATTTTTGCTTTGTCTTTTTATTCTCTGAAATTTTCTGGGGACCCCTTAGAACCTTCTGGAGGACCCCTGGGGATCCCCGGACCCCAGTTTGAAAACCCCTGACCTAAGTGACTGAGGAAAAACTGTAAAGTCCATATATGTATGTTTTGTTTTTACCTTTTTGAAGTATAAAGTCAAGTGACATTTAGTAAAAAGTAGGTTACATTATTGTCACTTGTCTGTCTGGTCTGGTTTAGGACATGTGGTGTTTTGGTTTATTTCTGTGTCATGTGTGCTCCTGTCTTCTGTCTTGACCCCACCCCTCTTGTTATCTGATTATTGGTTAATTTGCCCCACCTGTTCTTCCCCATTACCTGCCTGTTTTGTCATCCTTTATATTCTTCGCGTCTACTGTCCAGTGCTTGATCTTTGTCTTAAGTCGTCTGTTCTCTGCTCCTTGTTCCTGTTCCTTGTATTAAAGTATTTCTAGTTTGATTGTCCCCTCGTGGATGTTTTGTTTGTGTTTGTTTTATTTTTTTCCTAATAAATCCCATCTTAATTTGCATTTGAGTCCTCGCTCCCTTCTCATGTACCATACCCTGACAATTTTGCCTTGCAATTATAAAACCAGGATTATGATTTAGGCAAAGGAGCGGCTATGTAAAAGATTAGAGTTGCTCTGTCCCAGGCTTTCCAAGAGCCTTCAGAAGTACAAGATGACTAAACCTAATAAGAAAAACATTGCTATTTCCATTACTATTGTCTCATAGAAAGTTTAGTGGCCCATAGATGAAAGTCCAGCCACTATTTTCTCACACTGCTGCTTTTGTCTCGCTTTTTTTGTGAATCAGGAACAGAAAATCCCCAGTGAAAATGAATAAATATTTTAATTTTTAAAAACAATTTTAATACTTAATTGAGTTTATCTACTTGTATATTTTGAAATAAACGTCATAGTTTTGCAATGTTTGTGGATTTGTTCATTCCTATGTGTAATTCACACAATATAGAAGTTTTCAAAATGAACACTCTTTATTAACAAATCAAAATAAACACGCAAGAGATTTTGAGCGGAAAACTATCAAACACAAACCACATAAGCATAAACGAGAACTGAACATGAGCGACGGACACACAGGGCTATAAATACAGGGGTTGAACAAAGGAAACCAAAGACACAGCTGGACCTAATGGGTAATCAGTAGCCAAAGAAACTAACAATGAATGGAAACAGGAACAGAACAAAAGCAAAGGAAAACTGTCATATCCTGTCTTATATCTTTGTCTTTTCAGAAATTGTATACTTAAATGTTTATCAGAATTTTTACAAATGCTTGTGGAGAAAATGAATGGGTTCAAATATTGCCAGAACCAATGGCATTAAAAAAAGAGTATAATGACTGTTTATTTGCTCTGCTTATATATTTGCAAAAATGTATGTCATGAACAAGTATCTCTAAAACGATTCACTATTCCTTAGTGAAACCATTCAAAAGTATTGGTGATTCACACAAAAGTGACAATAATTATCTCAAAGTGGTTTCATTAAATGTAATCATTTTGTAAATACTACTAATTTCCTAGCCATTTAAGGAAGGTGGTGCCTATGAGTGAGAACAATTTTGAGATGACATTTACCACAAATTATGTTTGTTCAGCGATCACACCTTCTGCACTTTCAAATGATCCACTACAGTTCATACAAACAATTTGGTGTGTACAAAATCTGCCCTGTTATGTTTTACTAATGGCCAACCTAAAATGCTTTGTCAACTCATTTTATGCTTATATCTTCACAATGAGTATTACAACAAAACGGGAAGATCTGTGACTTCACACTCTGTTCTTTTCCTTTTGTCATCTTCTTGGACAGATTGTGAAAGATTGGTAAAATGACCTTTGCTCAAGACAAACTAGAACAAATTTCTTAACTAAATGGAATATATGAAGCATGGTGCTATAAATATGCAGGAGGGTAAACAGTAGCCTACACTTTGTTTTTTGTTTCTTGGATTTAAAAATAATAATAATTTAGGCTAATAGTTCCCTTAACTGTAGAAAGCACAGCCAAAACCGTTCTCTTCCCGCTTGCATCTCTGACTCAGACATTTACTGTTACACAACGAGTTCTGGAAAACATTGGCATCCACCATGTGACGTCATATGCTACATGTTATTGACTGCGAAACTGCCTTGACCAATGTAAGGAGTGAATAAGTGACCGTTTGGTTAACTATTTCAGCACTTTATAATATTATGTTTTCCAGTGGCCAGTGATCCTATGATCCACTACACTGTTACCGTCTAATAGCATTGCTTTGGCACAATATGAAAAAGTTATGGCACATTGCTTATGGCACAAAAAAATTTATACTTATTTGTATCTTATTTAATTTAATTCGGCAAGGATGCTTTAAATTGATAAAAAGATTTACAATAATAAATGCTCATTTTCTGAACTTCTGAATGCTTTCCACATTGATGATAATAATAATGATATTAATAATACATATTGTTAAACAAATAAGCTATTAGAATTAGTACCTTTAGGGGTACAACAGCATGTCACTGGGGCAGTACCCTTAAAAGGACATCTTTATACCTTTTTTACATGCCTAAAAGGTTCATAGTATACCTTAAGGTATGTACTCTAGGGTACTAATATGCAAATTTTAAGGGTGAAAAAGGTGCAAAGATGTCATTTTAAGGGTAGGCCTATACTGCCCCAGTGACACGCTGTTGTACCCCTAAATGTACCATTTTTACACATTTTTTTCTGAGAGTGTACACTCAAAAAAATGAACTTCCACTGTTGTTAGATGCACTCAAATCATCCTTGTTCACATTCCTTATAAAACTCATGAAACTACATGAACTGAAATTTACTGAGTTGTTTCTAATAAAAATGAGTATTGTCAGCTTTACTTAATAAGTGTTTGTTCGGTCAACTTAACATTGTTGAGTGAAAAGAACAAACTGGGCATTGGATCTTCCATGCTTCGCAAGGAGAGTACATGTAGGGATTAAAGTGTTATTTTATGTGTTTTTCAGTAAAGGGAAAGATGTTGTTAGTTTATGTTAGTGTTATGTTCAGTTATGTTGTTACATTAGAGGAGTTTCTGTAATTTTGTGGTTACCATTATGTAGAAGAGTGGTGCCTGTGTTTAGGCATTGGGCACTCAAATTTATCAATTAAATTAAGTTTGTCCAATGAGTAATTTTGTCATTTTGTATCTAAAAATATGCTTGTTGTTATTTAATAGTTTTCCACTAGAGCAAATAGTTAACTTACTAAGGTAAATTAAATCGATAAATGTGTTCACCTAACATAATAAACTTTTATAAATTTAACATAACATCATTAAGTAAACTGCACATATAAATATTATGTAACAGTGACTAATTAAAATGGTTTCTTTGTATTTACTATAAGAAATTTTGTCAACTTTACTTGAATTTCTTTTGTTCATATAACTAAATTGTTTTTTGTAAAAAAATTACTCAATATAGTTGTGTGGAACCACTTGACGCTGCTTTTTTGAGTAAATTCAACAAGTCTTTTTTTTGAGTGAAGGATCATGTGACACTGAGGACTGGAGAAATGATGCTGAAAAAATCCCTCTGATTTCATGCCTGAAGAACAACTCACACTGATTTCAATATAATATTGAAATCATTTTGGCGTTCTTCAGGCATGAAATCAGAGGTTTTTTTTATGTTGCACAAAAAAGTCCTGTAATCCGATGAACATGACTGTTGAGTCAGCGAGATACTCAGATCTCCTGACATCCTGGGTGTAGCAGCAAGCTATTGAATTAAAACCTCTTATTATATATACCACTAACACGTAAAAGGACAAAACTGAAGCGTCTAGACATTTTTGCTTCCCCTGTATTTTTAAAAGGACTGCAATTTTTGGTCATTTTTAAAGCACAGCACTTCCAAAGCATATCATTAATGCTTCTCAAATATAGGTGCTGGCAAAAGGAAAACTCTAATTATTGTATAGAAACTGTACATGTCCCTTTTCGACTCATCTTGTTGCTGCATATTGGATATCGTATAATTTAAATTTTGATTTGAACTTATTGGAGGGCATTTGAATTGAATATGAAACGTATTGGGAAAAAGTCTTCACTCTTTTAAGGAGGTATTAATAAATATATATATATATATATATATATATATATATATATATATATATATATATATATATATATATATATATATATATATATATATATATATATATATATATATATATATATATACCTCTTAGAGGTTAAATGTAAAAAAAATATTACTTGTGTTTACAAATTGTCTTGAATCGCTAATGAAAATAATTTTGAGGTGTTTTTTTTTTTTTTTTTTTTGTTATTATATTCTATATGTTTTAGATTACATTATGTTGTTTTAATTGGTGTTATGTTTTTCACATTTGTCTTGCCTGTGGCTTTATTTCGGGGTGGATCCTGCACCTCGTGCGTGTTGCGTCACACAAGTACTCTGGCGTACGTCATACAAATACTACTGCGCCACAACACATGAATTCATAATCATTTCAGCCACGAGGACGGACTGAAGGTTACCTGCTTCAACAGTGCTTGAACGGCAACCGAACTTCTGTCTTTCTCTTCGCTTTTCCATCAATCAGCTTCTTTGATTCCAGTCATTTTGTTTTCGGTCAAAATCGAATATTTAGTTTTAAGACGCTAGCTTTAAACATAAATCTACGCGAACCAGCGTCGTTGACCATCTGTGCTAATAACCCCAATTAAAAGCAGTAAAACCGATCTAAAGGTAAGTCTTCCACGAGATTGAACACATTTATTCACATATTCAATTCAGATTGTTTGTTTTCATTTTGATACATGAATTACTCGCTTTGCATAGAGATTGCGGCATCCATCACAAGCGAGCAAGATGCAAAGGCGCCATCTTTGTTTGTTTGTTTTTGATCGATTTAGTCCTGCAGGGCAAAAAATTATTAATTAAGAATTAAATTAATCCGAATTCGTTTCTTTTGCCGAATTGTCGTTCATTTCATTTGAATGGATGTAATCTTTGTAAAGGCCGCGGTCTTATCAAATGGCCGCCGCTAGCTAACGTTACCGTTACCATTCTAACGTTAACCCTTTTGCGTTCGTTGCCGCGTGTGGAAAGATTGGATTTGGAGCACAATAAATATTTAATAACGTATGTTAAACAGTTTATTTGAAAAGTGGTGACTGCCAGTGAAAGTGGATGTGGACTGGAGATGTCGAGCTCAAAGTTTACCGTGAAACAACTTTACTTTTTGATAGCCTTTATTAAATGTTTGCAAATTTTGGACGTTTTTTTTTTTCTGAATAAAATGTAAAAAGGCTGTTTAAATACTCACGACGTTCGTATGCTTTATCTTCTAACGCTAACGTTAGCTGTTTGTTTTGGCTTGCTTAACAACTGTTTTCGGTAAGTTAAGTTGTTTCAATTGTGTTTTCATGGCTAATTTAATCTCATTTGACGAAATGTTTTATATAGTAATTTAAATTATGGATTGTGATATTGACCTTGTTTGCCATGTAAGTGGCATCGATGCTAACCTGGCGTTAACATTTAACAAACTATCATGTGACGAACATTTATTTGAGTAAGTTAATGCTCTTTTAATGCAATGAAAGTGGCTAGGGACTGGTGTTCATCCAAAACGCTCAAAGCATCGTTAAGTCGTTCAGCAGGTTTGGTTTAATGTTCCCTGGCCGCAAAGGTTTTTTCCTAATCCTTTATTTAGTAAACATCGATATTGTCTAGCATTATGTAGAACATGTTGAGGTGTTGCCCCAGGTCTAATTTCAGATGCCTTTATTCGTGAGTGGTTTTAAATCAATGTCATAATTATAGGTTAGACCATGTTGGCTAGATCTCATGAGTAGATGAGGTTGGCCCAAAAGGCCAAACCTTGAGTGGAATTAAATAAGTGATCCAGGAAATGTGTGGCATGCAATCATGTGCTTTTCTTCATAAAGAAATAAGAGGGCGGAACATTAACACCACCTGTCCTGAGAATGTATTCGACTCGGTACAGCATATTACAGAGTTGTGGCATAAACGCCTGCTGCTGTGTCTGGGACAGACAATAGACCCTATTATTAGTGGGTCTGTGGTGAGCAACGGTGCGTGTTAATGCAGAAGTTGACGTTGGAGAGATTACAATGCGCTCCTTAATAGCAGGGATGTCAGAGGGGAGGCTTTTTTTTTATTTAATACAATCAAGAGATCTAATCTGTCTCCTCTCTTACAGAAACATGAGCTCTCAGGTGAGACAAAACTTCGAGGAGGCCTGCGAGGCGGCCATCAACCGTCAGATCAACATGGAGCTGTATGCGTCCTACGTCTACCTTTCTATGGTGAGAGTCCAAGGCCATTACAACATCCCTTTCCCATTTGTTTTAGTAAAGTATAGTGTTCTAGGTGAAATGGATGATGGGAAGGAGCATTGAGTTCAGTATTTGAATGAACTTTGCTTGAAAGCTTGGTTAATGATTCATTTCCTTTATTGCTAATAGTCTGTGCTGATTATTTTATTCCTCATGCAGTCATACTACTTCGACCGAGATGATAAGGCACTGAACAACTTTGCAAAGTTTTTCCGCAATCAGTCCCACGAAGAGCGCGAACATGCTGAGAAACTGATGAAGTTCCAGAACCAGAGGGGAGGGAGGATCTTTCTGCAGGATGTGAAGGTACGTCTGTGTGGTGTGTTTATGTGATAGCATTACAGTTTGACAGGACAAGGCAAGGGCGCTGAGATAGAGGGGAGAGGGTTGGGGTGGGGTTCTTATCTTTAACCGACACTGACTAAACTTCAACTGACCGTGAGCTGTTTATTAGATGAAAAAGCATAACCGGCAACAACAAATGCTCTTAGGACCAGATGCTGTGACGTTATATCGTGTGACTGGTACAGATTTTGCAACAACACTTGATATTTGCATGAGGGCAGGACTGATTACCAGTTTCGTTGGTAAAGCAAAAATGGTTGGTTCACGTGAGATGCTTTTAGGAAGTTGGCTTGGCATCTGACTAGTTGGTGTCACAAGTTAATTGCATTTTGCCTATTGTTTATTTATTTGCCTATTGATCGTAGGGCTGCAACTAATTATTTTGATTATCTGTTAATCAGTTATTTATTTTTAGTTTAATAAAATAGTTAATTTTTTAAATAAAATTTGGCTACACTTTATTTGACAGTGTCCTTGTTACATATACTTACTATAGTAATAACTATAAATTATGCATAATTACATGCAACTAACTTTAAACCAAATCCTAACCCTATAGTAAGTACATGTAGTTAATTAATATTACTAAGTACTTAAACGTATAATTACACTGTAACAATGACACCTTAAAATGGTGTAACCCAAAATTATAGACAATGTGATAGAACAATGTTATAGACAAAATTAAACATTTTGTTAGCTTCTGTGCACTCGTTCAGTTATGTTTGTGAAGATTCGCATCACTTGCTGACTTTTGGAAAATGATTACTCTTGTCACTTTCTATCAATGGTTGCTGAAACTAGTGGCAATCCACCTGTCACTCGAGTGGCCACAAACTTATTTATGCAGAATTTTAAGGCTTAATATAATTTAAACGGATGAGTTACAAATAAAATTCACCCCTTCACAGTTGTCATGAAGCCCAAAATTAGCTGTATAGACCAAAACCAGTTTTTGTACCAGGCTGTAAACATATTTTCTGCTGTAAAGTTGGGCATTTTAACCTAGGGGGGAGATACAGATTTGCCTCCTTTTGGAGCCTGTCTCTAGCGGCCAGTCATTGAATTGCAGTTTGACACTTCTGTTAGCTTTAAGAGACCACAGGGAGTTTACCGCTTGGTATGACTTGTTGCACTTGCGTCGTGCACATGACACAGCACTTTAATATATATTTTTTTATATAAAATTCCACTGACCTGCGTCTTGTTTAACATCCAACAAGCTCTAATAAGAGAATTAATTGAGACCGTATTTAATTCTCTGCTTTATATAAAAAAATGCATTACTTTTTTTTTTTAAATGCATGAATTAACAGCTTTTATGACACTAGTGCTGGGTTACTACATATATTTGTACTGTAATATAAGATTTTGCTCATGCCACTTTTAACCTTTGTATTTATGCATGACAGAAACCAGAAAAGGATGAGTGGGGAACTGGCTTGGAAGCCCTGGAATGTGCCCTGCAGCTGGAGAAGAGCGTCAATCACTCCCTCCTGGAGCTGCATAAGCTGGCCTCTCAGCACAATGACCCTCATGTGAGTGTGCAACCTCAGATACCAATGCCACTAGACAAGTTCATTCACAAACGAAACTTATTCCAAACATACCCTCCTTGTTTCTTACAGATGTGCGATTTCATTGAGACACACTACTTGGACGAGCAGGTGAAGTCCATCAAAGAACTGGGCGACTGGGTGACCAACCTGCGCCGCATGGGCGCCCCCCAGAACGGCATGGCCGAGTACATGTTTGACAAGCTCACACTTGGCAAGGAGAGCAGCTAAAGGCTCCATCCATTTCCTTTGCTGATTAGTTATGCTATAGGAGTGATTATTGCCCTACATGCCATCAAACTTTATTTTGTTGTTTGACTGACTGGTCATCCTATGTGTCCAGTTATTTAAGCAGAAAAAGCTTGTAGCTTGCTTTGCTGTCTAAATTTGCACTTCTCATAAGCCATTGCTGTCTATATCTGTCTCCTACCTGCATGTGCTGTGATGCATCAATGAAATTATGCTCCAAATCAATAAACGGAAACCTCTGGGATCTGAACATGACTTGTGACTCTTAAGTGTTTCCTGGCTTTGATTTGAACTTTAAAAAGGGGTTGTTTATGGAATGTATGCAATATGCAATTTTGTATGTTTTATATATTTAAACTTAGTATATACATGTATTATTAGATAACATTATGGTCTGAGGGCAAGAGGTGTAAAACCTTTTTAAACTAATGGCAAGAAGTGAATCTTTTTAAAACTAATGGCAGGTAAATTAGTTTGTCCCTTAACCAGTAAAGAGGAAATAAACTAAAAATAATTTCGTCTGGTTTGAGCTCCATATACAAAGTTTGGGATTTTTTATTTTTATTTTAAAGTCTCTTGTGCTCACAATTAATTTGATCAAAAATATCAATGTTTAGCATTATTGCTTTTTAGAATAGCTGTTTCCTTTTTGAATATATTTAATTTCCTGTGATGCAAAGCTGAATTTTCAGCATCATTATTCCAGTCTTCAATGTCACAATCCTTCAGTTACTTTACATTTATGTAATGCCTCCTTGTTGAAGCATTACTGATTTCAAACTTTTGAATGGTAGTGTAGGTTGACAATAAATCACATTCATGGTTGTAACCGTATCTTCCCTTCAGTTTACTACAGTGTGGGTTCAACACGCTGCAACTGAAGAAAACAAACAAATAGAAAAAACACCAGACAAAATTAATTTGGCAACATGTGCTGCAATAATTTGGCAACATGTGCTGCAAACGCTCAATGCACATACGATCAGGATGTTAAAATAAAACTCCCCTTTCAGGTCATTGAACAGCATGAATTCTGGTGTTCCAATCACTCCCATGGCCACAGGTGTATAAAATCAAGCGCTAGGCACGCTTCTACGAACATTTGTGAAAGAATGGGTCGCTCTCAGGAGCTCAGTGAATTCAAGCGTGGTACCGTGATAGGTTGCCACCTGTGCAAGGAGTCCATTCATGAAATTTCCTCACTACTAAGTATTAGTAGTTAACTGTATTATAACAAAAGTGGAAGCAATTGGGAACAACTCCGCTATAAAGTGGTAGGCCAAGTAACAGAGCGGGGTCAGCGCATGCTGAGGCACACAATGCGCAGAAGTCACCAACTTTCTTGTAGTCAATAGCTACAGACCTTCAAACTTTGTGTGGACTTCAGATTAGCTCAAGAACAGTGAGTAGAGAGCTTCATTGAACGAGTTTCCATGGCTGAGCAGCTGCATCCAAGCCTTACATCACCAAGTGCAATGCAAAGCATTGGATGCTGTGGTGTAAAGCACGCCACCACTGGACTCTAGAGCAGTGGAGACGTGTTCTCTGGAGTGACCAATCACGCTTCTCTGTCTGGCAATCCGATGGATGAGTCTGGGTTTGGCGGTTGCAGGGAGAACGGTACTTGCCTGACTTCATTGTGCCAAGTGTAAAGTTTGGTAGAGGGGGGATTATGGTGTGGGGTTGTTTTTCAGGGGCTTTAGTTGCAATGAAAGGAACTCTTAACGCTTCAGCATCCCAAGACATTTTGGACAATTTCATGCTCCCAACTTTGTGGGAACAGTCTGGGGATGGCCCCTTCCTGTTCCAACATGACTGCGCTCCAGTGCTCAAAGCAAGGTCCATAAAGACATGGATGAGCGAGTTTGGTGTGGAGGAACTTGACTGGCCTGCACAGAGTCCTGACCTCAACCCGATAGAACACCTTTGGGATGAATTAGAGCAGAGACTGTGAGCCAGGCCTTCTCGTCCAACATCAGTGCCTGACCTCACAAATGCGCTTCTAGAAAAAATGGTCAAAATGTCCCATAAACGCCTCCTAAACCTTGTGGAAAGCCTTCCCAGAAGAGTTGAAGCTGTTATAACTGCAAAGGGTGGACCAACTCCATATTAAACCCTACGGATTAAGAATGGGATGTCATTAAAATTCATGTGCATGTAAAGGCAGGAATCCCAAAACTTTTGGCAATATAGTGTATTTTTTTTAACTTTAGTACCAGGTTGTGTGTGTGTGTGTGTGTGTGTGTGTGTCATGGCTAATCCAGTGATTAAGGTAATTTTCAACTCATTAAGGTAAAATATTGATGGTAATGATGATTGTAGTGATAAATGTGACCAAAGTCATAGGTTAGCTATATATGAGTAGACTTGCATTGATGCCAGTGAAACCAGACACCCACTGATCTGATGTTGTTATTATTAAGCCAGTTATATTATATTCTAGTAAAGATTTATCAAGAAGCAGTGGTGAAAGTGTTAATATTTCAGCCAGATCTAGCATCTGATATCTGTAGTCATCACGTCAAAAGAACAAAAGTGGTTAAGAAGGAAATAAAAACAGCCTACTTCTCTTTTCATAAGAAGCAGGTGTTATATAACCTGAGTATATCAGTATTTACACTTCCTCTTCTATCAACTTATACACCCATCAGGCATAACATTATGTCCTGTGTTGGTCCCCCTTTTGCTGTCACAACAGCCCTGACCCATTGAGGCATGGACTCCACTAGACCCCTGAAGGTGTGCTGTGGTATCTGACACCAAGATGTTAGCAGCAGTCAAAATAATATCCACATGGATGGCAGGACCTAAGGTTTCCCAGCAGAACATTGCCCAAAGCATCACACTGCCTCTGCCGGTTTGCATGGTCACCCTGACTGGTCTGCGGCTATGCAGCCCCATACACAACAAACTGTGATGCAGTTTCTATCAGAACCAGCATTAATTTCTTGAGCAATTTGAGCTACAGTAGCTTGTCTGTTTGATCGGACCACACAGGCCAGCCTTCGCTCCCCACGTGCATCAATGAGCCTTTTGCACCCTGACGCTGGTTCACTGTTCCTTCCTTGGAGCACTTTTGATACTGACCACTGCAGACCGGGAACACCCCACAAAAGCTGTAGTTTTGAAGAAGCTCTGACTCAGTCGTCAAGCCATCGCTCAAATCCTTACGCTTGCCCATTTTTCCTGCTTCTAACACATCAACTTTGAGGACAAAATGTTCACTTGTTGCCTAATATATCCCACCCACTAACAGGTGCCGTGATGAAGAGATTATCAGTGTTATTCAATTCATTCGGTCATAATGTTATGCCTGATCGGTGTATACACACACACACACACACACACACACACACACACACACACACACACACACACACACACACACACACGTTTGTTTTTGTGAAATGTGAGGACATTCCATAGGCGTAATGGTTTTTATACCGTACAAACCGTATTTTCTATCCCCTTACACTGCCCCTGCCCCTAAACCTAGCCCTCACAGGAGACTGTGCAGTTCACTTTCTGTGAAAAAAACCTCATTCTGTGTGATTTATAAGCATTTTGAAAAGTGAGGACATGGGGAACGTCCTCATATTTCACCCTCTTTTTGTAATACCTATGTCATACCTATGTCATTATACACATTTGTGTCCTGATATTTCACGAAAACATGCCCACACACACACACACACACACACACACACACACACACACACACACACACACACACACACACACACACACACACACACACACACACACACACACACACACACACACACACACACACACACACACACACACACACACCACTGCTTGAACTGGTCAGTGTTTATTCATTCAGAATTAGAAGCTGAATCCCATTTAGTGACTAAGAACCCATGAACACAAAGTATAAGACTAAACATGACTGAATAATTAATTTATAATCTTTTTAGATTGTCAACAAAAGAGATATGAGCAAATCAGCATTAGTATGTGGTGAGACTGGTATGTCTATGTGCTTAAAGGGATAGTTCACCCAAAAATGAAAATTCTGTCATCATTTACTCACCCTCAAGTTGTTCCAATCCTGTATGAGTTTCTTTGTTCTGCTGAACACAAAAGAAGATATTTTGAAGAATGTTTGTAACCAAGCAGATAGAGCAACCATTGACTGCCATAGTATTTTATTCCCTACTATGGTAGTCAATGGTTGCTCTATCTGCTTTGGAACAACTTGAGGGTGAGTAAATGATGACAGAATTTTCATTTTTGGTTGAACCATCCCTTTAAAATATTTTTCTCTCATTCTTACAGACATGGTTAATGTCATATACTTTGTAAGGTCATGCACATTCAGCAGGGAATAGCAGATTCAACTATATTGGTCGATTAAACTATATATTAACAATAAAAGTCTGTATTGGGATTTACCAATTTTATCAATTCACTATACCATTCAAAAGTTTAGGGTTAGTAAGAATTTTAAAAAAAGAAGAAGAAGAAATTAATACTTTTATTGAGCAAGGACACATTCAATTGATCAAAAGTAACAGTGTAAACATTTAAAATGTTACAATGATTTATATTTCCTTTATAAATGCTGTTCTTTTGAAATGTCTATCAATCAAAGAATCCTGTGGTTCCCACCAAAATATTAAAGGTCCCATGGCATGACATTTTTATTTTATGAGGTTTTTCAACATTAATATGAGTTCCCCTAGCCTGAATATTGTCCCCAGGTGGATAGAAATGTTGATCGGTGTAAACCCGAGTTCTGGCTGTCTTTCTCTGCCTTTGAGAAAATGACAGGCCAGACTAGCCAATCCTGAAGTCTCCTGTTTTGACGTCCAAGCAGGAACGGTTACCTCCCTTTCCTCCGCCCAGAGAATCTGGCACGCCCATGCAAACGCTCGAGAGATCATGGCTTGTGAACGAGTGAATGCTGACAGTTTGGATGTACAAATGAAAACAGAAGTCTTTTTTCAGTTCCTTCTGATCTGTGATCAGTGATTTCTTATTTGTAGCTAATTATTTATTATTCGTGCACACACTGCGGCTTCTCTCTCTCCCGACAGAACGGTGTTTTCGTGTTTTCTATCTTGTGAGTCAGTGTTTTTGTACGTCCTCGTCGCGTCTATCTGTTCTACATACAGTCGTGAGTTTCTGCTCAACATCGGCAGACTCACATCTCTTTAGAGATAAACCTCACACACGCCGAGGCTCGGGCTGCACTGACCGGTCGGCCTTCAACATCCCTGACCCCCAGTACTGCATCTGGCCCACAGCGGAGGCACCAAACGCTGCGTGAGATTAAGCAGAAGGGGGGTAAGCGTCAGGGTATCCGGCTAGGCTAGCCAGCTATCCCCACAATAAACTGGATTACATTCGATTCCTGCTGTTGTGTCTTTGTTTGCGCTGTGTACTCAATGCGCGTCACTGATGCTTTTCATATGATAGGAAAATATCTAAAAATAATGCTATAATCAACACTTACTAACTCGTTCATCTCGACAGCTGTAATGGTACATTGCATGTGTTACAAAGATGGTAGAATAATGATGAAGACGGACTCGGCGTGACTGGGACTCGTGTTTATTCAGAACTCTCAGATACAAACACAATAAACTTGTGCTGTCAGCGCAGCTCTCATAACTCAGTAGTTACTATAAATAACTTTGTTAGCAATCACTCATCTCCGTCTCTGGTACATTAGTGATGTCCGGTTCGCAAACTAATCATTCTTTTGAACCGGTTCTGTTTAGTGAACAGAATCAGTTCACCAAATCGGACTGAATCGTTCTAAAGGGTTCGCGTCTCGAGTCAGCGCTGATCCATAATTTACTAAAGTTACTAACTTTCTGACATGAGTGACAGCCCCTCCGACTAGAAATAAACGAATAACCTGAAGTATATTCTAGTAACTACAACAGTTCACTGAACTGAGACTGACAGAACTGATGAGAAGTGAACTCAGGTCCATCCGTCTCTTTGGCAGCAGGCTTGTGCCTCGTAGACCTAGTTAAACCACGCCCCCTCCGCTCATTTCAAATGCAAAGATGTCAGCCAATCACAACAGTGGGCGTTTTTACTGAAGTCTCACAGGAGACACGCCCCTTGGAACAGGGCATTCAGCCACAGGGCAAACAGCAGTATAGAAAAAATGCCTTTTATTTCTAAATTATCAAGCACAACAACAGGTTGGCTATAAATCAATTAATTGACTGGGGCGAGTTGGCGGGCGAGTTGAGACATACGGCGGGAGCGTAGACCGCCCTGGTGGTTGATGTACGCTACTACGGCCGTGTTGTCTGTCCGGACAAGCACATGTTGACCCTTCAGCAGCGCTCGGAAGCGGTGCAGGGCGAACCGTACTGCCAGCAACTCGAGGCAATTGACATGCAGGAGGCGCTGGGGTCCTGTCCAGGAGCCCGCGGCTGCTTGTCCATTGCACATGGCACCCCAGCCCGTGGCAGAGGCATCCGTCGATACGACAACATGCCTGGAAACTCGTTCTAAGGGCACACCGGCCCGTAGAAAACTGAGGTTCGACCACGGGGTGAGCGTCTGTAAGCAGGCCCGAGTCACTTGGACCCGGAGCATGCCAGACTGCCATGCCCATCTCGGGACTCGATCGCGAAGCCAGTGCTGAAGCGGTCTCATATGAAGCAATCCGAGCGGCGTTACCGCGGCTGCAGATGCCATATGCCCCAGGAGCCTCTGAAATAGTTTCAGTGGAACCGCACTCTTGCTCTCGATTTGTCGGAGGCAAGTCAGCAGAGACTGCGCGCGCTCGCTCGAAAGCTGCGCGTACATGGCGACCGAGTCGATCTCCATACCGAGAAAAGAGATCCTCTGCACGGGGCAAAGTTTGCTCTTCTCCCAGTTGACCCGAAGGCCCAGACGGGCTAAGTGGTGGAGAACCAGATCTCTGTGTCCGCAAACCTGCTCTCGAGAGTGGCCTAGTATGAGCCAGTCGTCGAGGTAGTTCAGGATGCGGACCCCGTGCTGCCGAAGGGGCGCAAGGGCTGCCTCGGCGATCTTCGTGAAGACGCGAGGGGACAGAGATAACCCGAATGGGAGAACCGCGTACTGGTATGCCCGCTCCTCGAAAGCAAACCGTAGGAACGGTCTGTGTCGAGGAAGGATGGAGACATGGAAGTAGGCGTCCTTCAGGTCGATCGCTGCAAACCAATCGTACGGACGAACGCATTCGAAAAGGCGTTTCGCAGTCAACATCTTGAACGGAAGCCGGTGAAGGGATCGGTTCAAGATGCGAAGGTCCAGGATTGGTCGTAACCCACCGGTTTTCTTGGGTACAATGAAGTAGGGGCTGTAGAACCCCGACCTCATTTTGGCTGGAGGGACAGGCTCGATCGCACCCTTCGCCAGTAGAGTGGCAATCTCCGCACGCATGACGGGGGCATGGGCCCCGGTCACGGTATAGCGGACTCCCCTGTAACGGGGAGGAGCCTGCGCGAACTGAATCGCGTAGCCGAGCCTGACGGTCCGGGCAACCCAGCGGGACAGCCCCGGAAGCTGAAGCCAAGCTTCCAGAGACTGCACCAACGGGGTCATACGGACGACAGACGTACCCTGGGTGGGGCAGCGAGGCAGCGTTACCGGCGCGGACAAGGGAGGCTGTTGGGCGTCCCGGGGTCGGAGCACAGTTAACGGCTGCGCCCTGACAGAGGAGACCAGGGAAGGACTCGCGTTCCACTGGGGTCTGCTCTGCCAGGGGGCTGGCGACAGAGAGGGATGCGAGTGGCGAGACCCGAGGGTGGCGCGCACTGTCATCACCGGTCTCTGGGTGCTCAGAGACAGGAACATGAGTTCTTCCCAAGCGCTGCTAGCCCGGGGGCCAGCAGCGGAAGGATTTTCCCCCGGCCCTCCACCGGGGGAAGGAGAGGCCCTGCTACCATCCCCTGGGAAGAACTGGAACCCATCTCTGAGTTGTCCACCTCCATCCTGGCGTTTAACCAGTCTGGGGAGCGGACTGGGCGACATCCTCAACCACCTCCACGGCGTGGCCCAGGTGAAGGCTGCTGCTGGGGCCGGGCGGGAAGAGGGAGGGCGCCCTCGGCGGCGAGCGGACTGAGGCGACTGGGCCGGCGACTGGTGCAGCAGCTGGCCGCCGGGGCAGTACGTGTTACAGCCTCAGTCTGCTCTGGGGAAGAGGCCAGCCGCCGAAGAGGCCAGCCTGGGATATGGGTGAGTTGAGGAGGCGGGCGGGCCCGCTCAACGTCCTCCACATCACCAGGTAAGGCCCGGTGTTCTCCCGGACCACAGCTGTGGACATCGCCCGACCCAGGGAGCGTGTGGCCACCTTCACCGCCCGGGGGCGGGGTCAGTTGTGGCACGCAGCTCAATGAAGAGCCCTGGGTCGGCTCCACCCTTGTGCATGTGCAAAGGGGCGGCGGCCTGCCCGTAGCTCTGCGGGACCACGCCACCGAAGTAGACGAGCCCACAGGCTTTGGGGGGGGTGCTTAGGACAGCCACACCACGCCACGTCAAAGCCCTCTGTGGACACCGTAGTGCGCAACAGAGAGTTCAAAAGTGGGGGGGAGGGGGCCCCAGTGTACCCTAGGCCGCAGCCCCATCAAGGGCAGAGAAGGCGGAGGAGGCCACCAAACGGTCACGGGAAGCACGGGGACTTCCGGGACCGCGTGATCTCCTCATGCACCCGGGAGCGAAAGGCATTGGGGGCGGGGCCCAACAGCTGTCGGGTGCCGCCCCCAAAAACCAATCGCGCAACCACGAGCACCCGCGACTGGGCGGAGTTCCACACCAGCGCGAGACTCGCGGCTGCCCGAGATAACATGGCTGTCAACTTTAGGTCAGATCAGGCAGTGCTAACACACCCGGAGGCGGAGCACAACCTAATCGTCATCCCCAAAGGACTCCAGCCCACCTTGGGATGCGGCGATCGACATCTCACTGCTATCCGGAGCGTGAACTGAACGAACGGGGCGTCAGAGACGGGCCGTAGATTCAATCCAACACTCACGGAAGCGATGTATAAGAGGGGGGCGTGGCCCGAGGAATGAACGTCGGGGTTCTTAATACCACAGCACCGCCCTCAGGTCACCCTGGCCACCAGCCAAAGTACCATCTCACTCGGGGACGGTAGATTGGGGTGTGGCAGAGGGGACTCTCTCTCCTCACGGAGATCATTGAGTCTCGACCGCGACATCGCGATGGTCACGCCCCCGCAATGGAAACGTGACACATCCGCAAACACTGCCCGAACGTGCTGAAGCCCAAACACGCTCGAGCAGTGAATGCGTCCATAGACAGCAGCGGAAAATCGATCGCACCCGGAAGTGCACGGGCGAGCCGTCTTGAAAAAGACGTGCCACGCGCAAGCTCTTTTTGTGAGAGGAAAGCCTCGCAGTCGATGCCGAAGCGCCCAGGGAAACACACACCAGCTGTCAAAGATCAGCAGGCAGGAAGTATGCGATCACTGGAACGCGCCGTCACACCAACACCGACTGGAAAGCTGCTCGTCTCGAAGAAGCTGACAGAGTCTCAGAAGGCTGTAGGAGTGAAGAGGTAGGTATTCTTGGCTCCTCAAGCAGGTAACATAATGCGATATTGCCTCGTACTTCCTTATATACTCACGCAGTGAGGCGGAGTTACGCATGCAAATTCCGCATGCCCATGGCATTGGCACGCCATTGGGCGTTTTCTCAAAACTCGAAGTTGATAGGCTTCTAAGCGAAACCCCCATTCGTTAGTCACTAACGTTACGTCGTAGTGACTGAACGAAAGGGAACAGATCTGAGCACTGTTGATTTGGGCTCTCTCACTCCGTATCGCTCTTTTGTGGCTAAAGATCTGGATGGATTAAAAGACAGTGGATTAAAACTGAACAAACAAATAAATTATGTTGTCAGTTCCAGCTTTTACCATCTACGAAGATTAGCGAAAGTTAAACCCTTCCAAAGTAGGAAGAGTTTTGAGATAGTAATGCATGCTTTTATATCATCACGGCTTGATTACTGCAATTCGCTGTATCACGGGCTGCCTGTCTCGTCTATTCATAGACTTCAACTGGTCCAAAATGCAAACGGGCAGTCGAAAAAGGGACCACATTACGCCAGTTTTACATTCATTGCACTGGTTACCGATTCAATATCGTATTGAATTTAAAATCTTATTATTTGTCTACAAAGCCACAAACAGTCTTGCTCCTCAATACCTGTCAGATTTGTTTACTGCGCACAATCCACTCAGAGCACTCAGATCACAGACTAGTCACCTATTACGGGTACCCAGATCTAGACTGAGATGCAGGGGGGACAGAGCCCTGGCTGTAGCTGGCCCAAAGTTATGGAACAAACTGCCTTTATCGATCAAAACTGCACCCACAGTATCTGAGTTCAAAAGTCTTTTGAAAACCTATCTGTTTTCTTGTGCGTTTAATGTCTTGTGAATGTCTATTTTTTTTTTTAAATTTCAGTAATGGACATGTAATTTCTGTACAGCACTTTGGTCAACCAAGGTTGTTTTAAATGTGCTCTATAAAATAATAAATTACGGAGCCCCTAAAGGGACGTGGTGGTGGAAAAAAATTAGGATGGGAGGATATTTTTTTTCCAAATCGTTTGCGTTCCCTCGCAAAACTTTTGCGTTCCCCCGAGAAACTTTGCGTTCCCTCGCAAAGATATTTGCGTTCCCCCGAGAAACTTTGCGTTCCCACGCAAAAGTTTTGCGTTCCCTCGCAAAGATATTTGCGTTCCCTCGCAAAAGTTTTGCGTTCCCTCGCAAAGATATTTGCGTTCCCACGCAAAACTTTGCGTTCCCTCGCAAAGATATTTGCGTTCCCTCGCAAAGATAGATGTCCCACGGGCCGTTTCAAACAGCTCAGTAGGCTACGTTAACAATATTGTATCCATTAATGGAGCGGTTAGAGTTATTTTGAACTTGGGCTTAGGCTATAGCCTAGGCGAGTGCTCAATGAGTTCGGTGAGCTAAACGTTGTTAAAACACAATGTCTCTTTAACGTAGACAACAAGCTGCAACCTATTTTTCCTCAAAACAAGCCTTATAATATAAATTAATTGGGTCTATATGAGCAGGCGGCTGAGAGACAAGTCCGAAGGGACTGTCTGCAAAGTGCAAAACCCGAAAAGCGTATAGCCTACTACAAGTCATTGGGTGCGTCCGAAATCGCGTACTATGTGAGTATGTACTGCATTTGAATTAGAACGTACTTCACGACCGTTAAAAAAGTACGTTCTATATAGTATGAATACGGGTAGTATGAATGGATTCCGGACGTACTACATGCGCCATGATGGAATGGTCACGTGTCATAACAGCGCATGTCACGTGACAAACGCTGTCATCTATTCCACTGACTGAATCAACTTCGAGCGATGTTTTTAGTTCTGCTTTCCGCTTTCATTAACCTTTTTTTACGTCGTTCGAGCTCACAATCCAGAGGAAGCGTCGGTCAGCTACTCGCAGATCATGCCTACATCGAGAGCTTTTGAGGAATTTCTCAAATAACGTAAGTATTAGAATTTATTTAGCTATCAAATTTTACCTCAGAAAACACACACACACACACACAAACATGTGAACAATGACAGATGTTGATTTTTGGCAAGGAAAACGTACTTTATTTGCTTGTGATATTATCATCAATGAATAAACATGAATTAATCAATAGAGATAAATATATGTGTGCGTGTCTCTATTGATTCATTCAGCCTGTCAGGTACAATACACATGTATACATATGTAACGTTACATATGAAGACTTCAGATGTAAAAGCCTCTAAATGCCGTCTGAAATTTTCTTCTAAAATGACAATTTTATCAAGCACGTATGTTTAGGTTCAGTAATTTAATTTTAATGGCAATATGTCCTTTTCACTGTCATTACATGATATGAACATGATATCTTCAGGTAAAGGGAGTCCTCATAACTCTTTTATTATATAACTGTTTTTATTTAGAGGATGAAGTTAGAAATATATATTTGTCATTACAGTGAAATAACTGAACGGAAATATACAAGCTCAATAAAAATGATAATTCTATGAGAATTTCAGATGGCATTTCAGAAGACATCTAAAGTCTTCATTTTTTATATATATATATATATATATATATATAAATACACAAATATACATAAGAAATTGTATCATATACATATCAATTATATTTATAAATAAACCAACACAGGAAACAAGTGTCTTCAAGTGTATTAAAACTGTATTCTGAAATAAAACTATATACACATTTACAGATTGTGAGCCCTACAACCTACTGCCACCTGAATGGTGCTGTGCCAATTCTTCGGCTGTATTTTGAAGATGGAGCTGACCTCCGCCCCAACCTCCGACTTTCACGGCAGTCCATCCAGTCCCTGATTGCGACCACGGCTGGGAAAAGGACATCGAGGTGCTGGTGTTCCTTAACTGGCTGGCCCATGCAGCATTCTGTGAAAGTTACCTTACTGAAACTGTTGAAGTTCATTTTCTTTCCTCATGATGACACTATAATAAAAAGTTTTAATACTTTTTCTTTTGGTGGTGTTGTAAGCTCTATTATACTACTTTATGCCAAAGTTATGTGATTTTGTTTTAAGCTTTGTATCCTGCATCCATTTGAAATTTAAATACACAAAAATAAAGCAAATAGATTTGAATGGTGTCTGGATTTTTCTCTACAGTGCAGCGCTCATATTCAGAGTCAGACAGCATATTTTTCAGTTATAAAACCATCTGGAATCTGCAACAAAATAAGGACATACACAAAACACTTTAAAAATTATGAATTACTCAATGCCACATATTAAGCACTTTAAAACTGACAATCTAGATACTGTAAATCCCTGGGAATTAAGTGTTTTGTAATATAACTTGCTAAAACAGCATGACACTGAACTTACAAACAAATAAATGGAAAGAGAGTGTCTCATTTGATTTCTTTATTAACATTATTTTTTAGCAATTATTTCTAGTAGCTGAAGGAATCTTTCCTCTCTCTTTTGTCTCCCTTTCTCTCTCTCACTTCTCCCCAGCAAAACCAACACAGATTTTAACATGTGATGAACAACCATGGTCAATCTATTAATGTTACATGGACAAGCTGAGGTAACTTACACTTGTTAACAGTAGTTTGCTATGTAGCCAACAAATATTTGATAATATCAACACTGTTAAAAGAGAAATATAATCGTTTTAATTTACTGAAGTTGTGTAACTATCTCATTAAACTGCTAAACAACGAACATCGTTGTTTAATGAAAACAGTGTTAGCTAGCTGATTTACATTAGCTCGGTCTAATAATGATAAAACTATCATTTTTCTGGAAAAGGACACCCTCAATTTACATTATTTAAACTTTTAACAATCAATAGTTTACTTATATGATGTTAAACAAATACAATTTAACAACAAATAAACAAAAAATTGTTTCTAAAGAACTTACACTTGAAAACAGCCGCATCTCCGTTTTCAGCCATTTTCAAATATGACGACAACTCCGCTCTCCCGTGGCATCATGGGATAGTAAAGTGTCCATCGTATGCGCACTTCAGAATCTCGCCGGAAATAGTAGGCCATCCGGGTACTTTTCGCGTACTGTTTTTCGAATTCTATGAATTCGGACATACTACTCTGCTCGCGTACTGTTTTTCGCATACTATATAGTATGGAAGTACGCGATTTCGGACGCAGCCATTAACTTCAATGTTACACACTGTGTCTCCAAATTCAGTTTACACATCAATGGTCACTTAGTTTGATAAAAACACTTAGTTTGATAAAATTTGCTTTTGCATAATTGTTAGGATTATTTTATTAGGAAAAATGTTCAGCAAACTTCACTGAAATGCACTGTACTGTAGCCTACTGTCACCAAATTCAGTTCACACATCACGCTCTCCTGCTGGTTATAGTACTACAACGCTTAGTTTGGCAATAGCACATAAAAATAATAAAAGTAATAGCACATAGCCATAGGCCTATTCTTTACACAAATGATGTTGGTACCCAGCTAAAATACAGTAGTTGCAAGTTCCATAGCTTTTGTATGATAATTGCTTACTAATTTTGATGGCATTACACTGTATAGCCTACTGTATTAGTATATTGTAGTAGGAGAGCATTGATTGTTATTGCCTATTTTTTAGTAACGCCTTTCGGGTTTTGCACTTTGCAGACGGTCCCTTTTTACTTGTCTCTCATATATTAAGGCTCGTTTTGAGGAAAATTATGTTGCAGCTCGTTGTCTACGTTAAAGGTGTCATTTGTGTTTTGAACGTTTTTAGCTCACGAGTTATTGATCCGGGAAGTTAAAATCTGTGTATACCCAACTACTGAACTCCGAAGCACTGTATTATTTATAGGCTACTTAAGCCCAAGTTCAAAATAACTCTAACCGCTCCATTAATGGATACAATATTGTTAACGTAGCCTACTGAGCTGTTTGAAACGGCCCGTGGGACATCTATCTTTGCGAGGGAACGCAAATATCTTTGCGAGGGAACGCAAAGTTTTGCGTGGGAACGCAAATATCTTTGCGAGGGAACGCAAAACTTTTGCGAGGGAACGCAAATATCTTTGCGAGGGAACGCAAAACTTTTGCGTGGGAACGCAAAGTTTCTCGGGGGAACGCAAATATCTTTGCGAGGGAACGCAAAGTTTCTCGGGGGAACGCAAAAGTTTTGCGAGGGAACGCAAACGATTTGGAAAAAAAATATCCTCCCATCCTAATTTTTTTCCACCACCACGTCCCTTTAGGGGCTCCGTATTAACTTGAAACTTGAAATTATGACATTTTATGATGTAAAAATCATACTAACAATATAAGTACACCTCAGGAAACATTATAAAATAATAGAAAAATGCCATGCCATGGGACCTTTAAGCAGCACAACTGTTTTCAACATTGATAAGAAATGCTTGGGAATTTTTTTGAAAATACCTATTTTGTACAATACTGTCATGCATTCTCATTTTCTTTTCTGTTTTGGTACATGGAAATGAAACAAGTAGCTGTTGTACGCTTCAGAGATTAGGAGTCTGAATTTGTAGTTTAGCTAATAATTGATTTATTGTCTGATAAAACACTCAGGTCATAATCACCCACTTCTCCATGTGTGGGTCAACTTTATCAGGCAATGCTTTTGCATTCAGATTTGAAAATCATATCATGTGTAAAATCTACAAAATTCTTCCATTTTAATAGTAAAGACATTGTATAGACTTCTATTGATTTTTTTTTATCAGATTAATGATATTTTCTATGGTCTAAGTCTGTGGTTGGGGGATGTGGCAAGGATAAGGGACACAGTAAACAGATTGTTATGCAAAAAGAAACCTCTTCAGGGTGATACAAGACCCCACTGTGTAATTATCTGGCTGATTATGCAGCTACTTGCCATAAGTAAATAATTAAACATTAAATATTAATTTGACATATTTTATTTATATTGTTTTTTATAGCCATATCTACACACAGAGAGAGAGAGAGAGAGAGAGAGAGAGAGAGAGAGAGAGAGAGAGAGAGAGAGAGAGAGAGAGAGAGAGAGAGAGAGAGAGAGAGAGAGAGAGAGAGAGGTGTACATGTGCAGACATCTGGAATTTCCTTCTCCTGGAATGACCTTTATCAAGATGTTTCAGCAGCCACAAGAGCTGGAAGTTACATAAGAAGTGTATAAGAAGTGAAACTAAAATGATATGCATGACTTTTAAACTTCAGTCAAATATTTATTTATTTATTTATATTTATAAAATTTGTAAGCAGATAGTATTGATCACTGGCTGGTTATGTACTTGCTCAAAAAATTATTTTGGATAATTTTTAACCCAAAAAAGTTACGAACTGCAGCTTTAAGTTGAATAACAATGTTATACATTTTATTGATTAAATTATTATTTATTTTGATTAAAACATACTTTTTATAAGCAACATTTGTTATTTCATACCACAAAGCTACACTGCAATACTACACTTATTTAGTTATTACTATTATTATTATTATTATTATTATTAATGTTTAAACTGTATATTGTATCCCCTTACACTAACCCTACCCCTAAACTTACCCTACACAGAATACTTTCTGCATTTTTACATTTTCAAGCAAAAAAAAAAAAAAAAAGAAAAGAATTCTGTATGATTTATAAGCTTGTTTCCTCATGGGGACCTCAATTTAGGGTCAGTGTGTATTCAGGTTGAAGATATAAGAACATGAACACACACACTACACACACACACACTACACACAGACAAGGCTTAAGCTAGTCCCAGACTAAAATGCATGTTTGAGCTGTTTTAACTGAAAGCAACTTGCATTGACATATCTTAAAATCTGTCAGTGCCATTGTTTTGTCTCAAGATGCACCAGTTATGTTTTTAGGGCATGTTTAAAAAAAGCTATATGCCCTAATTGAACTAAGGCGGTGAGGACTCAGTGAGGACTTGAATGATATAAAATGAATGATATTTTCTATGGCCTAACCAAAACTGGGGGGTGCAGTTATAAAAAGCTACTTACAGAGTTATTATGCAGCTATTTGCCATATAAGTAAATAATTAAACACAAAATATTGAACAAAATATAAATTTATATAGTCAAACCCACACACACACACACACACACACACACACACACACAGAGAGAGAGAGAGAGAGAGAGAGAGAGAGAGAGAGAGAGAGAGAGAGAGGTCCTTCTCCCAGAATGACCTTTTGAAAGATGTTTCATCTCCAATGAGAGCTTGAAGTGACAACCATGCAAGAAGTGAAACTG
The DNA here is from genome assembly GCF_949357685.1 of Gobio gobio. Classification (NCBI taxonomy): domain Eukaryota; kingdom Metazoa; phylum Chordata; class Actinopteri; order Cypriniformes; family Gobionidae; genus Gobio; species Gobio gobio. The sequence goes on from NC_137098.1 coordinate 56,310,097, forward strand.
AAATTTTTGCATGAATTTGAAACATCAGTCAGAAAGGTTTATACAAAAGAATTAGCATTTATAATATTTATATTAAGTTGAATTACAATGTTATACATTTTATTGATTAAATTATTTATTTAGATTAAAACATGTACTTTTTATACCACACTTATTAATTACTGCCATACTACACTTCATTTGCATATATTTTATTATTATTTATTATTATATCATGGTTTCATTTTGTATTGTAATATCTACCTATAAAGCTTAGACTGTCAATAGAGTGTCTCACAAATTACAATTTAATACCACAAAACTATTTTCTTTCTGCCATACTACACTTCTTTTGCATATTTTTAAATATTATTAATTAAGAAAAAGTATACAAACAGATTTTTATGATTTCATTTTGTATTGAGCTTTTTTTGCTTTCATCTTGTATTGTACATCTCAGTATGAAGATTATAAAATCTTGTATGATAGTTTTGTCTGAAGTAATGGTTAGTCTTTGGACACAATGTTTAAAAAATATAAACAGTCGTGTTTCAGAAATTCTGGCTTTCCCAGAAATAGCGGAGCAAATTAGTCAGTTTTTCCTTATGCAATCTGTCACGTAACGTAAGTTGGGAAAACCCATGTCCAGCCCAGTCTGAGGCTTATAAAATGGATCTAGCTGGATGAAGACATGATGTGACTGAACTGAACAAACCAGAGAGGTAAGAGACTGACTAACTTCACCTCTATATTGATGCAAATCTGCAGTCTTATAGGGATCACACAGATCTTTTTGAGTGTACGATAAGTCGCTTTGGATAAAAGCATTTTCTAAGGATTGTCCAATTATGTTTATGTGTTCAGTTCTGTAATCATGAAGCTTATTCTTGCTGTGCTGGTGGTGGTGTTGGTGGCTGAGGCCCAGGCGCAGTGGCACCAATTCCCAAAGCAAGCCTATGAAGGTCACTTATTTTCCCTTTTTACCTCTATTTAACTTGAGACGTGCAGTAAGTTGTAGGCGCATTTGAATCATTTTCACTGTTTCTTGTAGGTGGAAAGGACATGTTGCGGGCCTACAAGGATATGGTGACTGCCAACTGGAGGGACTCAGACAAGTATTTCCATGCACGTGGGAACTATGATGCTGCAAAAAGGGGCCCAGGAGGCAAGTGGGCAGCTGCAGTCATAAGGTATGCACAAAATCATACTGACTATGGAAGATTTGATTACTCTATTCCTGATAAGAGCAAGAATTCTTTCTCCCTCACACTCTGCATGGAAACAGCAGCTCATTGTGTCATTAAAATGGATGTTTAAATGATTTGGGGAAATCAATTTCGAATCATATGTTAATGATGTGTGCAGTGATGGAAGAGAGGCTCTGCAGGCTCTCCGTCGCCGCGGCAACTCTGATGCTGCAGCTGACCAGGAGGCCAATCGCTGGGGGCGCAACGGTGGAGACCCCAACCGCTACAGACCGAAAGGCCTTCCCGAAAAATACTGAAAACAGAAAAGGTCTGAAATCATCAGTGCCATCTAAAATCGCTCGATTTCATTTTCCATAACAAATATAAAACCAACACTCTCTTTCACTCTCTTTTTTACATCTTGACGTTTATCATGAATTAAATCTGCATTTATGGCAACAAAAAGTCATCTTTAATGTCTCATTGATTTGAGCATCATTTAGTCCATGTAACATGCTTTAGTGTCTGATTAAAGACTGCAACTAACTCATTTGATTGTCTGTTTTCATTGTTGTTGTTGTTGTTTTTAATTTGCATTTAACAGTAATACATATGACATAAATACAAATTTGTCCGCCTAGAAATGGTAGTCACACACACACACACACACTCAGACACACACACACACACACACACGCACGCACGCACGCACGCACGCACGCACGCACGCACACACACACACACACACACACACACACACACACACACACACACACACACACACACACACAGACACACACACACACACACACACACACACACACACACACACACACACACACACACACACACACACACCACACACACACACACACACACACACACAGACACACACACACACACACACACACACACACACACACACACACACACACACACACACACACACACACACACACACACACACACACACACACACACACACACACACACACACACACACACACACACACACACACACACACACAGAGGTTTGTTTTGCTATCTAAGTGAGGACATACCATAGGCAAAATGGTTTTTATACTGTACAAACTGTACTTTCTATCCCCTTACACTACCCCTACCCCTAAACCTACCCATACTTTTTACATTTTTAATAAATCATTGTTTAGTATGTTTTTAAAGCTATTTTAAATATGAAGACATATGAAATGTCCTCTTATTTCATGTTTACGTCGTAATACCAGTGTAATACCCGTGTCATTATACAAATTTGTGTCCTCATATATCACAAACACACACACACACACACACACACACACACACACACACACACACACACACACACACACACACACACACACACACACACACACACACACACACACACACACACACACACACACACACACACACACACACACACACACACACACAATATTAAAAAATAGTATTTATAATATTTATGTTTAGTTGATATACAATGTTAAATATTTTATTGATAAAAATATGATTTATCCTTTTTATTTCTGGTTTAAATAAATCCATAATACTTATTTTAATATAGCCTACTTTTTATATCACAAAACGATTGCATTTCTGCCATACTGGCTTGTCTTTGAGTGTATTTAATTGTTATTAGTTATGGTTTCATTTTGTATTGTACATCTCACTATATGAAGGTTACAAAGTTTGTAATTACTAATTACGAATTACAAATATGCACTTTAATTGACGTTCTAATACATTTTCAGTAAAGTGCTCCATCTCAGAATGTTTTGTATCAAGTAAATAATGGTCTTTTGCTGCCTTTTTACACAATATAAACATTAATGTTTCACAAATTCAGGCTTTCCCAGATAGCGGAGCAAATTAGTCAGATTTTCCTAATGTAATCCGTCACATCACAGTTTGCAAAATCCACGTCCAGCCCAATCCGAGGTTTATAAAATGTCTCTACAATGAGTGAAGACCTGATGTGACTGAACTGAGCAAACCAAAGAAGACTTTAATAAGAAGATATTAATGCAAACATGTTAAGTTTATAGAGTGTTTATAGCTGCAGTACAACACTTTATGAAGACTTCAAACTTTTACCTCAGCACTTGGTACAGAGTAATATGAACAGTAACGATGGTGTGGGTTTTAAGAGCATGCAAAATGGACTTTTGTTTTAGCATAATTTATTCTATATAACATTCTAGTGTCTGATTAAAGAATCTAACTTCCTCATTTGTATGTCTATTTTCATTTAAGTTATTCACTTTTTTTTATTTTATTTCTTTTAATAAAATAAAATGTGCATATATGCATTGATAAGATACAGGCCCGGTTCCAGAATCAAATAACTGAGGGTGCTTCTGAAATTACTGAGGGTGCTCTAGTGCAGATAGGCTAAGCAACGACTCCACCACAGCAGTGTACAGTGAGAAATGTATGATTATTTATTTACAAGACATTTACCAATGATTGGAATTTCAAAAATATTTTGCTGCAAATTGTCTATTAATCTATTAGTCTGCCTTTACATTGCTTTAATGCGTTGCTAGTCCTCTTCCTGAGAACCAGAAAAAAAGATTTTGTGAATTTAGATTTTTTTTAATGCTATATAAGAATTTAGATTGTTATATGCTATATCCTCTGCTCTGTAGAGGACACCAGAACACATTTATTGAGAAAATTAAAAGACATGAATAGACAAACAATGGGATTTGTTTTTCATTCACCAATCAATTTTTATGCTTCAAGTTTTTTTTAAATCCCAACTTTGTATGAAAATGATTCTCAATGTTATGAAAGATACAGAATAATTTGATATATTATCATTCCCATTCTAGGCAATGCATACACTGTATCTAATTTGCATATGAATGTGTTTTGGGACAATATGTAATGTAAAAAGACGTGTAATAATATTTTCATAAGTATGTCTTGTATTTCATAAGAATATCCATATAAATCAATAACTATATCTTTGATTGGCTACATTAGGGGAGAATGGTCACATGACCCTTATGTTTTCAAGCCCCTCCAATTTGCCCTTGGCCATGAAGGAGGACCTCAATGTGCTGTGGCAAGCATGTTTTTTTTTTTTCAGAAAAATATTTTTTTTTTTGCATGTAAAAGTAAATTTTCTTGCTGTCAACTTAATCAACTGCTGTGCCAAAGCAAACTGATTCAGGTAGAAAAACGTATATCATAGCCTACATGTTGATGAGCTACTAACATATAAAACCATGTGATGATGCTAGCTGAAGATTAGCCTCAGTTGCTAAGAGAGATTGTTTTTTCAAAAAATGTGGCGCTGGGGTAAAGTGAGACAAATGCTGTGGGGTAAAGTGAGACATGAGGCACAAGTTAAGTTTAAACATATTTAAATCTAATATTACATTACATATGTTTTATTTTTAATGGCATAAACATTGTAGAAAAGCCATCATGCCAAGGCAATACACCAGGAAGACAACATAGGGCACATGTTCCTAAAAGGGATGTGGTGAAGAAGCAGCCTCAACCTAAAAGGCCTGGAGGAACCACACAGAGAGAGCAACTCCTCATCTTTCCCTGTAACCTTCAGGGCTGGAATGTAGAGTAGGCCTAGTTGTAGAGTATGACAGTAGGCTGATGGGTCTAGTCCTGTGTTCTGAGCAGGCACGTGCAGGGGGAGGCTTTGGGTGCTCGAGCCCCTGCCCTTTTTCAAAATGAATCAAAAGTGCCCCTCTCAGACAGATATCAATGATAATATCGTGGTCAATAAAACTAAATAAATGTGATTATTATAACATGACAATGTATACAATAGTAACGAACGGCTCAAAAGTCGGACAATTTCTGTTGAGGCGTTGTCATAACGCGTTGCTATGGGTCGCGTGCGTTTTGATTGACAGCTGATTTTCCACTGTTCGGAAACGGCTCTCGAGCATGTGGCCTCACGGGAAAAAAGTAAACCAAAATTTTTTTTTTCATCCATAATCAGAGCTAATGTGTTGATTTAATTACAAAGCTATATATTAGCTATATATTTTAAAGTATTACACAATTCACCAATGGCCGTTTGTCATGTAAAGGCTTTACACCAACCAATCGTGATCTGGCAAAGCAAGTTCAAATTCCATTGGGCGATGTGAAGCGGTAATTTTCTGTTCTTATTCATAAATCGGTTGAAAATTACATGGACAGACGAACTAACGTTTGTGGAACAATTTCCTGCGGTTTGGCTCATTTTATAAATTGCATCACTGACAAAATGGATTTTAACAGACAACAAACAAATCCCTGCACAAAACCACAGCAGCAAAAGTCGCATTAATGGTAAGTAGTGTTAAATTCACTTTTATGTATATTGGTACACCGTTTACTATTTCATGAAACTATCAAAGTTAACAAAACCCAAGTGACTGGCGAAATGGTTATGTGAAAGGACTTTATTATACTATTTTTGAATATTATGCAGCATTATGAAATAAGTCTCTTATGTTCATCAAGCCTACATTTATTTGATAAAAACAGCAATATTGCGAAATATATTAAAATAATGGTTTTCTATTTTAAAATTATTTAAAATATAATTTATTCCTGTGATCACAGCTGTATTTTCAGCATCATTACTCCACTCTTCAGTGTCACATGATCATTCAGAAATCATTCTAAAATGAGGATTTAATGTCAATGATGGACACTGTGATACTCTTTTCAAGATTCTTTGATTAATAAAAAGTTAAAAAGAACACAATGTAATAATATTTCACAATATTAGGCTACTGTTTTTTCTGTATTTTTGATTAAATAAATGCAGGCTTGATGAGCATAAGGATATATATACATATACATATATACATATATATATATATCTATATCTATATCTATATATATATATATATATATATATATATATATATATATATATATATATATATATATATATATATATATATATATATATACATATACACATACACACATATATATATATATATATATATATATATATATATATATATATATATATATATACACAAAATATGTATATATTTACATATTGCCCCTTTTTTACATTTGAGCCCCTGCCCCTGACAAACTCTCTGCACGGCCCTGGTTCTGATTCCCAGGCTGTTCTAGCTGGTTCTGATTGTCCTTTGCTCTGACCCCCAGACACTAGCTGGCCCTAAGGGTCCTGTGTTCTGACCCCCAGACTGTGTTCTAGTCTAACTGGTTCTATCTGTCATTTGAATGTTAATTAAAACATTTTGAATTATATTATGTTGTATTTGATTTTGTTCAGGGTTTCATTCAAGTGTTAGAAAAAAAGTGTGCTTAATTGACCAATCCCCATGATTCTGTTACTAGTCCGACATTAGTTCTGGACTGTGTGGTTGTCAAGCTAGCTGTTAGGATTCTAACTGTTACAACATGTGTTGTTATGGTAGTTTCAGAGTGGAAAAAGTAAGTGGTAAAAAGTAAGTCACTTTACCCCCTTGATTTCACTGGTCTGTCTCAGTTTACCCCTAAGCTGAGGTAAAGTGAGACACAAGACGACTTTTTAAAAAACAATCATAATTTCACTGACCTTTCTCCTAAATACATTCTGATAATTTCCATTGAAACATCCTGAATTAATGGGAAAAGTGTCAATTTTACTGATATATCATTTTAGCTCGCTTAGAGGGGAGCAAATGTAAAAAATCTCTCACTTTACCCCACTCTCGCCTGCAAAAACTCGCTGTAAATAGATGCATTTGACGCTCTCCAGAGCTCGGACACAAATTTGCAAATCTGCAAAATCTGTTTCGCCAATATTATTACAGTATCAACTGAGGGTGCTTTTGCTTGCGGAAGTTGCGGTTGAGGGTGCTTAGCACTCCCGTAGAACCGGGCCTGATAAGATATACAGTACAGTATAAATAGTGTGTGTGTGGTCCTATGTCCCCACAAGGATCGTAAAACCTGAAATGTTTGACCTTGTAGGGACATTTTTGGTCCCCATGAGGAAAACATCTTATAAATAACACTAAATTGTTTTTTGTTTGTTTGTTTTTGAAAATGCAGAATGTGTTTTTGTGATGGGTATAGGTTTAGGGCATAGAATATACAGTTTGTACAGTACAAAATCATGATGTCTATGGAAAGTGTCCATAAAACATGGAAACCCATGTGCATGTGTGCGTGTGCATGATCCAACCAAAAGAAAACAAAACAAAAAAATAACAGTATACAGATGAAGAAAACAAAATGACGGGAAGGAAGAAAGAAAGAAAAGGACAACTAATTTGAAGGAAGTGGAGTTTAGGCATGTGCTTAAATAGGAGAATCAGTTCTCCTATTGAAATATTGAAAAAAGGGGACCAGGCTTGTGTTGTGTGCAAAATTTTTTTGTAAATTGTTCATAGCGTTCATGTTCTGTTTAGTATTTAATGTAATGGCTTTCTATATATATATATATATATATATATATATATATATATATATATATATATATATATATATATATATATATATATATATATATATATATATATATATATATATATATATATATATATATATATATATATATATATATATATATACAATTGCTAGGACATATTTTTCAATACTTAGTTCACTTTTTCAAAACTCTTCAGTGAGCACAACATCAGTCTATGTGAGCTGAACTGGGGATTATTAATCTTTTTTGGCACAAAATGCTTTCAATGACATCTTTCAAATTACATGAATACATTTCTCACTTACACACAAACCAGCAAAACAATTTTTTTCACGTTTACATATCCTACTCTCTCTGCCTCTCTCTCTCTCTCTCTCTCTCTCTCTCTCTCTCTCTTAAACTGTTAAACTTAAGTTCAAAACCTAGCATAATATAAAATTTAATAAGACAGACATTTGCTATATTTCTACAGTAATACCATATTGAAATATAGGCTTATTCAGAATCTAAACAATTAAATACTATCAAAGCGATGTAGCTTGCTTAACACCTGCAGGTGTTAGCTTGGTGCATTTCTTTACAATCTATACAAAAGTGGAAACTTAGGAATAAGTGTGTAGCCTACTGTAATGTAAACATGCACCATAACATTTTGAAATGAATTATAAGCAGTAGAGAGTTCTTTTTTGTAAATATTTTTTTTTTAAACAAAATAACTGTATACTTCTTCTACCTGTTGTTTTTTTTAGGTCGTTTTTATAAGTGTTCGAAGTGTGTTTGGGTGAAAACCTTTGCTATTGTTATGGCATTAAGCTATGACTTGATTTGAGTTTTACTGCTGTGCCATGTTGAAATGTTGTTAGGAAAACTGTGTGAAGAGTTTTGAAAAAGTTACCTAAGTTGAGAAATGTATCCTAGCTACTGTAATAATAATAATAAACAAATCTGTACTCACTTTGTATGTTGTAGCGCCTCCAGCTTGTTATTCAAGCACTTAATAGCAAACCAACCAAATTTTTATGTATCCAAATGTCACATTCACATTGATCTGTTTTACATCATAGTAGTCGAAATGGCAATAGCCTAAACATGGCAATGTGAACTAGTGCGATAAATTATCAAAACGGTCATATAGGCCTATGTTTTTAGTAGGCTATCTGAGTAAACTCATTTATGTCTTTTTTCATTAGCGTCACTCGTTGTTTACAAGCGCTAGGGCACATTTCTCAATACTTGGGTCACTTTTTCAGAACTCTTCACAACAGAAATCTTTGTGGGCTTAAACTGTGGATCATTTTATCATCGCTTTGGCACAAAATTCATTCAATATGACTACATCTTTCAAATTACATGAATTATTTTCTCGACACAACAATCGCCAAAATTCTGTGTACCTACAGGCCAAATTGCACATGCTTAGCCTACATACGGTTGAAAATGTATTAACTTAAGTTCAAAACAATAACATAATACAAAACTGAATGGAAGAGCATTCTGAATGGCAAAAAAAGTAAGTTGGAGCGCCTCCAACTGGTCACTCAACACTAATCCACCTTCAGCTTTGTCAATAATTGTATTTATATATAAAATAGTACAATGGTCTCTTTTAAGCCAGCCTAACATGAACCAATAATGAACAATAGGCCTACTCCTACAGCATTTATTAATCTTATTTAATGCTAATTTCAACATTTACTAATTGTATTTTGTATTATATAGAATTGTATTTCAATTGGACTTCATGAACACATAAAATGCTTCATATTTTTAAATGTTTTTATTGTTTTATTTTTAATATATTGCCATCTTGCATCCATTCTATGCATGTTTGTTGATCTTTTATCTAATGTACTTTTGCAGTAAAACTTCAAACTTTCAATAAAACTGAAAGTCAAAATGCTTTTTTCCAATGTATCTCATGAAAGTGAAACGGAGAGGTTATATCATACACATACACAAGGGTTTGCTAGTGTTGGCTACATCTGACTGCAGGCATCTGGAATTTCCATGAATTGGGATGATTAAGCATTCTCCGTAAGATGAAGCCGTTTTAATATTTGGGAGTGCAAACAACAGCAAAACTGAAATTAAATAATCATGTCTGACTCAAAGGACAACCGGCTTCCAGGAAAAAATTAGGAATCGACCACAAGAGCCAAAACATTTTGTGCCACATTATAACCGGGAAACTCCATATCCAACCCAAATCCATACACAAGCCAATGGTCAATGAAAGACCCAACGCCACAAAAAGACGAGATTAGAAACTGCCTCAACAGTGCAAGGACGCCGTGCTCGAAAGGTTTTAGTTTACACTTTATATGCAAAGATCCAATAAATCTATATGGAATGAGAGCCTTTAATATTTTTGCTGGGAGAAATATTGAACAGAATTTTTAATGCTCAGGATTGCTGTCATGAAGCTTATTGTAATCAATGTTTAGCATAATTTATGTGCACTGAGAGACTACTGATCTCATGTCTTCAACCAATGGATCTTTGCATGAATGCATGCAGAAACTACTGGAGGAAAAACAAATATTTGAGTTGCATCAGATTCAAAGCAGTGAAAATGTACGATGACTAATAATCTGACTAAATGGTAATATATAGAGAATCGACCTCCATCTAATGTATGCGAACAGTATACCTATTTTTTCATTCCTTGCTCAAAAGGTTTAAACATGATTGACGTAACATTCATAAGTGTCTTCAGGTAAGCCAATATTAAAGTGCAGCCATTTTCAAATTACAAGACAATTTACATTAAGGCATTATTAAAAGGCTCAAAAGACAGCAGTTATCGTGCGCTTTTGGGTGTGATCATGGTGTACAGATTCTAATGACTCATCCTTCTCCCACATTATAAACCTTACTTAAATTCTGAAATGAACAAGGAAGCAAATTTTTTTTAATAAACTTTATTTTGGTCCCGAGGAGACAGATTAGTCAAAGAGTCCGAATCCCATGTCGTCTTCGGATTCTTCAGACTCATCCTTCTTCTCTTCTTTTTTCTCCTCCGCTGCAGGAGAAAGAAAAGGGATAGAGACGTTAACATTACCGGACCTAAAAAACCAACCAACACTCCACCCTGAAAAGTTCATATTTGAGCATAACAGAAAAATTACACTGTTCAAACAGTCACAGCATGTGCCTTTGGCACTTGGACTTTTTCCCCATTAATGAGTAATGTATGCTAACTTATCTGGGATTCATTGAAATTTAATGAAACACTGCCCTAAATATGATCTCAAATATGCCAATAAAAGATAAATTTAAAGACAATAACAAAACATTTGTTGATTGATAATCTAATAGTGTTTATATAGTGAAAACCTACTTTGATTACTTTCAGCTATATTTTTATCGTTTAGTTTCTTTAAACGTTTTGAATCTACTTGACTATAATAAATATTTGGTTGAAAAGGTTGATTGAAAATCAGCTTTTTAAGAGCAAATACACATAGGTTGAAAAGTTCTGAGCCATGCCATCCAATCTATTAGAGAGACAGGGAGAGGTATAAGGTAAAACAAGACACTGACCTGCAGGGGCGGCAGCAGATCCTCCAGCGGCTGGGGCGGCAGAGCTGGAAGCAGCTACAGCACCACCGGACGGCACGCTGGCCAGCTTACTGAAACCTGTAAGACAGAGACAAAACACATGATTCAATTCACCAAACTGATCATGTACCCTCTTTAACTTTCCCCGCCAGCATTTTTAAAAGTAGTTGCCAACCACCGCCAGGTTTTTTTAAATCGTTTTCACAAAAATGTAATGGCCCATAGAATATTTTGTTGTATGAATATCTGAACAGGCCATATACCAAAAGAGCAGACCCTCTGCTTTTAAACAAACGTTTTATTCTAGCTTCATGCATTCCTTTATCAACACTTGAAAATGGGCAAGTTTCATAAAAAAAGCAACATTTTGAACAAAAAGCTGAGAAAAATCACATTTTTGTCAAAGACTACATCTGGATCAGAACGATGATCAAACAGATGGAGTAGATCGAGTCCATCAACACCCCTAATGCTTGCACAGTCCTAGAGCTCGTCTGGGCTGACATTTCATTCAGAACATTAGATAGTTTTGATTTATATGCTGTTTAATGGTGATCACGTTATTTTACATAATCATCTGCTTGCATACGATAGCTTGTTTTTTTGCGTCTTCATCTGTGTTTTGATCAGGAGATCCTGTACTCATTCAGAAGTTGCGTAATAGCTCCCTAGCGTCTAACAGTGAAAACACAGAAACCTGGAAAAATCAGTGTTTGGCAGGGAAAGAATTAAAAAGCCCTTGTTTTTTTATTCAGGACACTCTGCAGGGTTCCCATGCACTCTTTGACCAACTTTAGGTAGTGATTACTGGATAAGGCTTTTTATAGGATTATACTCAAAGAACAATTCCTATGAAACTATTTTAAAGCTGGAATTTTTCTTCAAGTTATTAATTTCCTCATCTAGCATTACGCTTTGAATCAGACAGAGATAAAGTGCGCAAGGTTACATTTATTTGAATGAATTACAGCATTTATTTGAATTCGAGAGAGAAAGATGCATATCAGGTTCAGCTTCTCTCAACAACAAAAGCTGCAAGTTGAATTCCTTAAAGTGATGTAACCCCCTCGTCGATGAGAAATATAATGTAACGATTCAGCAGTGAAGCTATTTTATTACAAAAGTCATGGGTAAGATTGATCCGTTTGTCAGGGTTTTAAGACCTTGCTGAGACCATTTTGAATGAAATTTAAGACCTATAAAGGAAATACAGCCACAAATTTACTTGCTAAATAAATTAATTTATTCAAATTCAACAAATCGACAAACTTCCACTTCCTCATAGCTCAATCCCACCAGGATTGTGTCTGTGTGATTTTTGAGATTAAAATGACTGATTTTGTGGTGGTAATTTCTAGAAATTAACACTTTTCATAATTAGGACACCACATTTACCATATGTATTGTGTTAGATGCACAACAGCCACACATGACAATATAATACGTAAATCTTGTTTGTTTTGGTTTACAAATAATGCAGGATCTCAAAAAAAATGCATGTTGATTTTTCATTATATTTCAAATTATTTAAGCCCTAGAACAGAATACTTCAGCGAATTTAAGACTTTAAGGCCTAAAATTTAGATTTTCAAATTCTAGACTTTTTTTAGACCCCGCGGAAACCCTGGTTTGTTCTCCTGAATCTCCTGTGTGCGAATGACGTATATGAATGCACTTCAATGAAAACAGCACATTATTATAGAACAGTGATTAAACTTACTTGAACTACCTGTGCATTAAACGGCTTTCATGCACACCTTCAGCCGATCAGAACAGTATTCAGACAGACCAAGGTATAATCGCTCAAACATGTTGTTCTGATGTGAGAATGAACCTCATTGGTTCTTGCACGTTAAGTTTTTAGGTTGCACTTCTGTTTACCAAATTTGAATGCTCTATGTAGGTTCGCTGACCAGTGTTTGTATGTGAATGAAAGCCGTTCATCATATAAAGCAATCATACATCTTCAGAAGACTAAACACTGAATTCATATGCATTTTTACAATCTCTTTATGAACTGTAAGAGTTTCGGGTGAATAGACTTTCAATGGAAAAATAGAAATCTCTCAGATTTCAAGAATAATATCTATGAATTTCGAAAAACAACAAAAATCTTATGGAGGGTAAGTATTTAGAATGAATGGTCATTTTTATATAGTCAGCCGATTTGACATATTCAAAACTTTTTGAAACTTTGAAATTAAAATTCCCTGATATTTTCCAGTTTTTCCATGGCCATGGGTACCCAAGCCTGGATGTAAACATCCGTAAGTCCATTACAACTAACCACTTTGCTACCAGTTTAAAACTACTACCAACTTACCTTGGACAATCACTTCCTCAACATTTTTGCCATTGAGCTCGGACACAACCTACAACACAGAAAAGTCGACATTAAAGAGAAGCAAATTAACAACAGGCAAATAGAAGTAATCCCTTACAAGCACAACATTTGATCCTGTCAGTGTTCATGCAGTTTTATGAATATATTCACCTTGTCCATACGGGTGCCATCGGCTTCAATACCGACGCTCTCCAGGATCTTCTTGATGTCACCTGTGCTGGGACTCTCTTTGCCTCCAAGGGCAGCGAGCAGGTAAGCAGCTACGTAACGCATCCTACATCAAATAAATAGAAATTAATGCATTAACATTTACAGTTTTGACCTGAGCAATTGTAATTCAAAAATATTTGACAGCTTAAATGCCACAATAATGATTTTACCCATAACTGAAATATAACAAACAAGTTCTGAATGTAAATGAATCGTAATTTTACACAATTTATTCAATTCATAAGTTTTTTAAATGAAAAAGTACATAACACAAAAACGTAACTGACCAATAGTTGAGCTTTCCATCTACAGAAGAGTTATATTTAGCTGATATTTAGTGTACTTGAAATAAAACGATGGCTAAGTGATGAGCCACATGGCTGAGTGTAACGTTTTTACTGCTAGCGGACTGTGTATCAATACATCAATCCGAGCTTCTGTACTACACCAATCTCGCAAATAAAGGATTGAGGGTCTTTATTGCTTCGTATACATTCATTATTTGCTCGTTTGACGGTTATGTGTTTTTGTTAAATCAGTTTTTTTATTCACTCACTTTACGGAGAGAGGGACACTGGCGTGTTCACAAGCGGGCTCGTGCAGGCAGAAAGGAAGCGGAAACGTAGCGAAAACCGGAAAAACGACACGACCGATGATGTCACACGCGAGGAGCGAATCGAAAGGACGAAAAGCACGTCAATCACGAGGCTGAGGGCGGGGTTTCTATCCTTTTTTTCTCGGATGAAATATTTATTTATGAAAAAATTCCGCACAACATATTACGCTATTAAAAACGAGACACAATAAAACTGTCTAGTATTTTTTGTGACCAATTACTGAACTATAATAGATCAGTGTGCCCAGGAAATTAGCCAGGAATGCTGATTTATTTCTGTTTTGTTTTTTTATTTTGTTTTTTATAGCCTATAGGCCTATTTACGTTTAGGAAACACAAAATTCACAAATTGATGGAAATTTTCATAACTTTCAGAGACATGGCAAAAAGGACAGAGTGACGCATGCATGTCCACTGGGTTGGTCACGTTTAGTGGAGATCAAAAGTAAATTGTTTTCCCTTTAAAAGTCAACAGGAACTAAATTAATCTGATACATTCCAATACATTTCGTTATTATATCATTTAAATCCTCAAAAGCAAAAATGTACAATTTTGGTCTACTAATAAAACATGCCAGCAGAGGTCATTGTTTATCATCTCTTTCTTTTGGGTCACCGTGAGTTTGACAAGTAAGACATGTTCCTGGATGAACATATTTTGCTGATACTGGAACAACATTCCTGTCTTTAATTAAAAAAAATTGTCATAACCCT
Organism: Gobio gobio; assembly: GCF_949357685.1. Classification (NCBI taxonomy): domain Eukaryota; kingdom Metazoa; phylum Chordata; class Actinopteri; order Cypriniformes; family Gobionidae; genus Gobio; species Gobio gobio. Next base: position 56,325,132 of record NC_137098.1, read on the forward strand.
ATCCCTACCCCTAAACACTGATGAGAATCACCTAACCCTCGGTTTAAGCAACTTGACCTCAAATCTGATCGCTTGTTTGGAATGTTGATCCAGGAACATGTTGTACTTGGTGAAATCACGTTCACCAGGCACGTGCAGAGGGGGGGGCTTTGGGTGCTTGAGCCCCTGCCCTTTTTCAAAATGAATCAAAAGTGCCCCTCTCAGACAAGTATCAATGATAATATCGTGGTCAATAAAACTAAATAAATGTGATTATTATAACATGACATTGATGACAATGTATACAATAGTAAGGAACGGCTCAAAAGTCGGACAATTTCTGTTGAGGCGTTGCCATAACGCGTTGCTATGGGTTGCGTGCGTTTTGATTGATTGCTGATTTTCCTCTGTTCGGAAGCGGCTCTCGAGCCAAATATGGTCCTTTCAGAGAGTATGTGGCCTTACGGGAAAAATGTAAACCAATATTTTTTTTCATCCATAATCAGAGCTAATGTGTTGATTTAATTACAAATCTATATATTATATATTTTAAAGTATTACACAATTCACCAATGCCCGTTTGTCATGTATATACACCAACCAATCTGGCAAAGCAAGTTCAAATTCCATTGGGCATGTGAAGTGGAGCGGTAATTTTCTGTTCTTATTCATAAATCGGTTGAAAACTACATGGACAGACGAACTAACGTTTCGGGCTTTCGGTATGGTGCGCGCGTGTACCGAACGGTTATGAATGTAATCTATAACAGTTAACAGTCGGCTTGTTTAAAGCGCGGAACACACTTCAATCCGAGTTCCCACACGAACATATTAAGTATTCATTCCATTTTATCACGAAATTCAAACGATAAATGCCGTTTTAACGCTCTATTATGTGACGTGACAGATAGACGCGTATCAGTTCAACTTCAAGCGGCAGCGCGCGGCGCGCGAGTGAACGCGATAATCTCTTCCTAAAGAAATGAATATCTAAAGGTATGTTGAGGATACATTACAACTTACTGAAACGTATCATATGTTGTGTAATCGCTCCATCGGTGTTTCAACCGCGGAAAGACAATAAAACAGTTTGTAAACAAACAATGTCATGTAGAATCACATTTACCTCAGAAGTCATTCAGTGTCCACAGCTGTGAGTTCACTATAGAGATTAACTCTTTCACTGAATACATGCACTATATTAGCCTATATATTCGTTATATTAGCCTATATATATTCATTATATACCACTTAGCCTGTTAGTGATCTTGTTTATTTAATGTATGTTTAAATAAACCTGTCATGAAAATTACAGCCACTAAATGATTATATTTCAACAAATAAATCAAAAAATAATAATAATTAGATTTACATATTAATGCAAAAACTGCTTTATGTGAAGCTTATGAGTGTTGATTATTATATCTAAAAATAAATAGCAAATGAATTTAGGCTAATAGTTTGGGCTCTGTTGTTAATCTTTAATAGCAATATGTAAGGGCTCCCTATATAGTTTACAGCATTATCTTTAAGAAACTTTTAGTTATAATTGAATTCATTTAAGGACAGACAATTTTTTTTTATTAAACCACTGTTGAATAAAAATTAATAAAACGCAATTTTGTAAAACTGCTGTACCGAATCCGTACCGAACTGTGACTTCAAAACCGAGATACGTACCGAACCGTCAGTTTTGTGTACCGTTACACCCCTAATATATATATATATATATATATATATATATATATATATATATATATATATATATTTACATATTGCCCCTTTTTTACATTTGAGCCCCTGCCTCTGAAGAACTCTCTGCACGGCCCTGACGTTCACCATGTATGCCGTTCTTGTCACAGTAACTGTATTGTGCAAAACCAGACACCTGGACAGAGTCAGAAAATATATTTGCAATAAAAGCAGATCAGTATAAAAATAATGACCATCTTCCTTCATTGTGCAAAAGAGCAGTTCATATAAAAAATTAAGTCTGGTTTGAATAACATGAAGGCAAAAAAACAATCACAGAATCTCTTTTGTAGGTGAACTGTTGTTTTAATTGCTCATGCAAGTGTGTAAGTGGTAAAATACGAAAATGTTTCTGACAGACAGAAAGATTTGTAAGAAATTGTGAGCAGTGTAAAGAGCACATCAGACTGTCTGATGTCAATGTGAGGTGCGGATTTGTGACAGATTTAATAAATGGATAATTCACCCCAAAATTTAAATTCTGTCGTAGTCTATTTGCCTTCATGTTATTCAAACCTAGATTACTTTATTTCTTTGAAATGCAAAAGGAGTTTATTGACAGGATGACCTGACTGCTCTTTTCAAAGATGAGAAGTACTGTGAACGAAGTATAATGGAAATCTTACTTGAATGAGGCCAGACAGAATACAATGAACAGTGTACAAAAATATACATATATGCGGAGATAAATACTAAATGTTACAACCGTCTAGGGCCAGCCATAACATAAATGAATGTGCGCTCACTCACAATGTTAATGTCAAACAAAAGGGGATTTATTAACAAGAAAATAGTGAAAACCTGAAACAAAGGGATCAAATTAAGGAGTGGACCTGGCCAAAATAACAAACAAAAATAACTAGTTTTAGTACATTCTAAATCAAAATAAATAAAAACGTAGCTTCCTTAACTCCCTTAACCCAAAACATAGAACAAGTGAAATTAAAAACATGGCGTCACACTCCCTACTTCTTTTTAACTGATAGTACAAATAATATTTACACAATATACAACTGAAGGCAAACGTAATCCAAAACGGCAATATAAGAAACATAAGTCGAATGAACAAAGCAAATTTAACAAAGTACTTGTAGGAGACTACAAGTGACTGTCTTGATTTGATCATCAATTCAACCGATTTATTCAATTCATTATTCATTCAGGAACAAAACCTGTCTTTGTAAGTGAATTATTGACTCATTCATTCAACCCATTCTTTCAAAAAGTCTGATTCGGTTCAAAAAACGAAACGTCATTGCACCGATCACTCAACCGTTTCGTTCAAACCCACTGAATCATTTAGAATCAAAACACCACTACTGTTTTTGTTCGGTTGTGCTTTGGATTGGTTTGGAACTATTTTCATTGACGGAGCAAAAACTGAATTTTGTGTGTCTAAAATGTAAGTCAGTACAAACTGTTGCATAAAAGCAATATCGCACTTTGACAGTCTGTATCGTGATGATGTTTATCCGAATGTTGCAAATGTTTAAAGTGCACGGTTAATGTGATGTAAGACACCCACAACAATTATGGAGAAAAGTGACGTTCGGATAAAAAGTCCTGCAGCATTTGCTTGCAGATATTTTGTACAAAGACCTTTTTAGGGGCCAGATGTATTGAATCAGACTGCAAACACAAATAAGAAAATGAAATGCTTTAATGTGCTTCTTTTGGGGGAAACGTGTAACGAAAAGAAAAGCAGAGAGAACATTGAAGGCTAATGTCTGTGGGACCCTTTTAGGGCTCTGCTCTCATCTTCTCATCTTCCCTTCGGGTTCTCTCTCTCTCTCTCTCTCTCTCTCTCTCTCTCTCTCTCTCTCTCTCTCTCTCTCTCTCTCTCTCTCTCTCTCTCTCTCTCTCTCTCTCTCTCTCTCTCTCTCTCTCTCTCTCTCTCTCTCTCTGTCTGTCTTCTTTGAACACCCTTATTTACTTTCTCTCTTTCCTGCCTTGTACACTAGCAGCCTCTGTTCCTGTAAGTCTTATCAATGACTGGTTTTGGGTTTCTGAACATAATCTCTCAATGGGATGCATTGTGGAGACTGCCTGTGGATTCAGGATAAATGCGAGCATGCTGGCTTTGCCAGAGTTTTATTTGTCACATCATTCAACAGGCTTGTTTTAGCTGTAGTGCACAGAATAAAAACCTCAAAGCCTGTACCCAAAAGAAAAATATATCGCACAGAGTTGCTCGTTCACAGCTCAGGAGATTTAATGGAGTTCTCAGTTGGGTTTCCTGTAAGTATCAACTTGGTCTCAATGTTTCTCCTATAATTCTTTCAGGATTAATAGAAATAGATACAAATGAGATGTTTGTATAAAGCTGTAAATGAATATATGATTTATATATGTAATATGAATAGCAGGTCAGATCAGTTGGTTTTAAAGGAATTTGATGAGAAATTATGTATATATAATCTCAATTATAAATTGAGATTACTGACATTTGGTTGCAGACTTCAGTCTCATGGCAAAACTGAGTTTGAGAGAATTGTGAGATTCATGTTGGGCTGGTTTTGTTCCTTTAACTCAACTAGAACATGGCTTTATCAATGCAAAGATCTTGGCTTTCATTCCCAAACATTGCTTAAATTTTATAGCTTGAATGCATTTGAAGTCTCTTTGAATATGAGCATTTGCCAACAGATTTGTAACATACTGTAAGTTGGAAATACTGTAAGTTTATCAATAAACACAATTTAGTCTGTACTAAGTTTGACCACCTTAATGTTACGAGTCTATTTAGTTTAATTGTGTTTTGTTATTGTTTTCCCTAATTCCGTTTTACCTGTGTTCCCGGTCATTATTAATTTCCAGTTTCTTATTAGCTACTATATCTGTTCCAGTTAATTAGCTCAACATGTGCTTTAAGTTTTTTTCTCCGTCGATTGTCCTGTGTTAAAGGTAAGTTTTAAGTTTGTATTGCCTTTGTTGTTATTTATTAAAAGTTGAGTCAACCATTCTCTCTGTATATACAGATACACAAGATACTAAGTTGGAAAAACAACATTTTCTGAAGGTTTAGCTGCACTGTAAACCCTGCCGCTCAAAATAATTAATGGGTTTGAGTAGAGCCAACTCAAATTAAACAAATTAGTTCAAACAAATGAACTTCTATGAGTATTTAGAACTTTCTTTTTCTTCTGAGTTCTCAAAGCTGACACATTTTAAGTAATCTTAAAAGTTTCATTGTTTTGAGTTTTATGAACTTGTTTGGGCTGGGTTTTCTATTTCCCAGCATGCTTTGCCATGACACTCTAACCAAAAGTGTGCCAGAAAATGCCAAAATTAAGTGTTATAATGTTTGTGTGTGTGTGTAAGATTAACGTTAAGTGGGAGATTTTATAGTGTTTTATGTTTTGTTATGCTAGAAGAGTTTCTGTTTTTTTTTTTTTTTTTGTAGGGTTACCATCATGGTAACAAGTAGAGCGTGAGATTAGTTTGAGAACAGATATATGTTAAATGTATTGTATTGTGTAAGTGCTGTGCTAATGTTACCAAAGCATTGTGTAACCAATTAGCAAGGTGCCATTTTTTTAATGATTTACAGTGGTTCCCAACCTTTTTTACTCCAAGAACCCCCTCATCTTCGAATCAATACCCCACCCCACCACCACCTTTCTCATTCACAAAATACATTTGTGTTCTGGTGTTGTTACTTTTCAACTTTTTAGAAGAAGAAGTCGTTGGCTAATACACAAACAGCCCAGGGCAAAAAGTAAGTATACGGCCGAATGCGTGCGTATGGCCCCGACTACACCACTGATACTGCTCTAAATGGTCAATTTCCTGACTTTGTTGCACATGGTTTTGAAGTCCAGTATCATGTTTGTAGTGTAGTCAGCAGTTGCCATGGCCACAGAAACTCAGAAACTCACTCTATATCCTTGAGCAGTTTACAGTTTCATGCAGCACTAAAATAAATAAATAAATCTCAGTAGCTATCTTTGTCTTGTTGTCCTGTAAACATATATGTGAAAACATGCCTAAAACAATAAATACATTTACTAAATTCAAATGTACTATATATGTGTGTGTGTGTGTGTGTGTGTGTGTGTGTGTGTGTGTGTGTGTGTGTGTGTGTTTTAATAATATTAATAAACATTTATTTGTATAGCACTTTTCATACATGAAATGCAACTCAAAGGGCTTCACAAGCATAAACACAAATAATAGGAATATAAATTAACATCAATATAAAAAGATTCAACAACAGAAAGGTTCAAAATGTAAAATGAAGAAATTGGAAATACAATGTCACCTCAATATAAACTATAAAACTGACAAAACAAATAGTAAACCAGTAAAAAATAAATAAATAAATAAAGACTTCACACCATAAGTTAGATTAAACCATCAAAAAATAAGGAAAACCTTAATACTAAACTTGGTTAAGGGTTCTCTCTGACAAAATTATTTGATAAAAAAAAGGCTCACAGAAAGAAAAAACAACATAATCAGTTATTAATATTTAGTTGGTTCTCACTTGTTTTTGCATGTGTTCATAATTTCTTGACAGCCTGGCCAAAAATTATGTCCGCACAATTTGACTTGTTTCATTGCGATATTATCACAAATAAAACAATTGACTCCAAGCACAACAATGGAATATGCTTACAAAATCTTCAACAACTTTTTAATGATATTTGAATAAAGGGTGAAGATGTCACCAGACATCACTTTTGGCCACTACTGTAAATGGATAAAATCATATGCTAAAATACAGATAGTAGTATACAGAGAAACACATGAGATGTTGTCTGTGCATGTTGGCTTGATCCTAATGGTGAGGTTTATTGTGACTTTTCTAGGCATTGTTAAGAGAGAGTCTGTAAAGCAGCCTGAAGTTCAGATCATCTCCATCTTCTCTCTGGTTGTGTTGGACCTCCCTGCTGCAAAACCGGGAACAGGAATAGAAACGTGCTGGAATTCAATATCAGCCACACCTAATTCAGTTTCCATCAAGTTTTTGACACTCAAAATATGTACAAATGTAATTAGATAAAATCTGCCCTGTGACATTATTGATAGCTTTTTTTAAAATGGCCGAAAAGCAGATCAGGTGAGTTTTGTTTATAGTGAAAAATGGTCAATACTCACTGTAGAGTAAAAATAGTTGGTACCCTACAACCAGAAATATAAACACACAAGTACACAAAAGCAAGATAGTATTTTAACATGGGAAAAAAATGATATGCTTCACCTTTAATATGATTACTGTGATGTAACGGCAGTGTTGGGAAGCTTACTTTGGAAATGTACCCTATTTAAAATGTAACAATTACTTTATTAAAGTAATGTAACTGATTACATTTGATTACTTTTTAAATTACCTTTCTACATTTCTAACACTTTTTTTCAACTGTTAATCAAACAGTTATATTAAATATAATATTGGCTAGTTATATTTAACCCAGGCAATTGTGAACCACGAGTTATATACTCTTTAGTGTCTTGTTTGGGGCGTTAGAAAGATGTTTTCGTCAAATCCTTTTATCATTTATCATAGCCTGGTCTGTCTTAAAGGGTTAGTTCACCCAAAAATGAAAATTCTGTCATTAATTACTTACCCTCATGTCGTTCGACACCCGTCAGACCTCCGTTCATCTTCGGAACAGAAATTAAGATATTTTAGTTGAAATCTGATGGCTCTGAAAGGCCTCCATTGGCACAATGGCACACAAGTGGTTACACTCTCAAGACCCTTAAAAGGTACTAAAGACGTCGTTACAAAGTCCATCTCACTACAGTGGTTCTAAAATAACTTTATGAATCGGCGAGAATAGTTTTTGTGCGCAAAAAAACCCTAAATAACGACTTACATAGTGCTGACGATTTCAAAACACGGCATCATGAAGCTTCGAAGCGTTATGAATCAGCGAGTCGATTCAGCGGTTTGAATCGGCAAATTTCAGCAGTTTGGCGGTTTGATACGCGATCCGAATCATGATTCGGCTCACTGAATCGTCATCACTAAGTCGTTATTTAGGGTTTTTTTGCGCACAAAAACTATTATCGCCGATTCATAAAGTTATTTTAGAACCACTGTAGTGAGATGGACTTTGTAACAATGTCTTTAGTACCTTTTAAGGGTCTTGATAGTGAACCGTGCCATTGTGCCAATGGAGGCCTTTCAGAGCCATCAGATTTCAACTAAAATATCTTCATTTCTGTTCCGTAGATGAACGGAGGTCTTACGGGTGTCCAACGACATGAGGGTAAGTAATTAATGACAGAATTTTCATTTTTGGGTGAACTAACCCTTTAAGAATGCTGATCACATGATTTTTTTCAAGTTTTCTGTGATCAATTAGTCAGCCTGTCCTAAACCCAACATGGGCGCCATTGGTGCAGGACATTCAGATTTTGAGATAAGTAAATATAATCTTACTTTTTTCAGAAAAAAATACAAAACAACTGCTAATATTATTTGTAAACATTGTCTTAAGATGTTGAAAAAGAAAATTAAGTTATATATAACTCATGCTGTTATTTACCGCATTTTGAAAAGTATATAACTCCCAGTTCATGTGGCCTTTTTAGGGTATAAAAAAGGACTATCCACAGTATTGACAATGAATGGTGTTTCAGGGTAAACTGGGCTTCCGGTACTGGTCATTGCACTATTGTGGTCGTTTGCGGGTGGTGGGAGGGTCAGTTAATCTCGTTCCAGGACCGGGGCCCTTAGGGAAGACACTTATAGGTCCTCCAGGCATCTGGGTCCACACAGCCCCCCTCTCAATCTATGATTTCTGGAACGAGATTTCTACTAGCCCTCCCACCACCCACAACCGACCCCTCACTCGTCACCCTGGAATTCGCAATAGAAACACCATTCATTGTCAATACTGTGGATGATCCTTTTTTATACCCTAAACAGGGGGAGTTACAACTCATAAAATCAAAACTATCAAATATTTAAAACAATTCCTTTGGATACTTTAACCGTCTTTCTCATGATTCTCTTTTCTGGAACACAACATATGAATTTGAGATTGTGTAGCTAGATGCATTTGTGTTGATGTTTTTTAATGTACTTGTAGAGTCAGGCCATTAGCTTTTGCTACACTTATTTAAGCAATTCATCTTGATTTAACACCTTTACATTAGATTTCTGGTTAAAAATGTAATTGATTCATGTTAAACTGACTGAAAACCTTTACTCTTTGACATAACTTGATATTTTCATTTTGAAATAACATGTTTCAATCAAGTAACCCAAAGAAATAAGACTTTCACTTCCCATCATGCTTTGCAAAGGGGCTGAATTCGGAGAGTAAATGTTTAAATAAAGTACAATTTGATGCATTTTTAACAAGATGAGAAAATTTAGATACTTTTTAATGCTTAATTTTTTGTTATGTTGGTATTTAAAAGTTTGTGTTATGATAGTGTTTTTGGAGGTTACCATTGTGGTGAAGTGTACAGCATGTGCTTGGGGTGAGGACCTAATAAATATTAAAGTTGTTTTAATAATAAAATTCTACTCTGGGCTAGTAGTGGGAAGTTCAGATCATTTTACTGACTCGGATCTTTGAGTCTCGTTCAACAAAATGAACTAATCTTTTTTCGAGTCATTTCGAGTCATTTCGTTCATTTCAGAAAAATATAATTAAAATGACATGTTAAATAGCCCAACCCATCTAGTACTTATGAAAATGTTGATTACATTGGTAAAACTAAAATAAAATAAACTATAGGGTACTGCAACCAAAGCCAAATGATAAGAAACTGAAACGTTTAATTAATTGATTAGTTGTTGGGTCAGGCTATTGCTGTCTAACTCTGTTAGTTCACCTCACCTCCTGATCCAAGACATTCTTTCTTTTGCAACTTCATATTTATCACGTTTGTTCTCCGTCTCTCGTGTCTTCGAACTCCTCGAGATGTTAGTTGTCGACTCATCTGTGTCTGACTCTAATGGGGCTGGGCCGAGCCATGTGACACAGGTCCGGGAACAGAATGATTAGTTCAACTTTTGAGTCTCGAGTCTCGAGTTCGGGTTTGAGTCTTTCGTTCTTCCTGTCAGTCCCATAGAGTCTATGCTTTTATTTTATTTTTATTTTATATATATAGGCTATAATTCTCAGTTAATATCAGACATAAACAAATATGGGAAATATATTGACTATTCAAGTCTAACATCACAAATGTTTAGGTAACATTTTTAAGCTTATTTTTATTCATTAATAACACAAGGACAAAAAAAAATATATATAACTCAATAGAGAAAAATAAAATACAGTTGATTCAAAACGAGTAATAGTCTAATTGACTTGAATTTGTGATGTTAGACTTGAATAGTCAATATATTTCCCATATTTGTATATGTCTGATATTAACTGAGAATTATATATAAAAAAAATAAAATAAAATAAAAAAATAACTACGTGCTTGTTAGTAAAACGGTTGTGAACTAGTGTTCAATACATGACAAGTCACGTGGCAAAAGAACGAATGACTCAAACGTCAAACCCGAAAGACTCGTAAGAACTAATCTTTTCTGTTTCCGTTACTGACAGCATAGACTCTATGGGACTGACAGGAAGAACGAAAGACTCAAACCCGAGACTCGAAAGAACGAATCTTTTCTGTTTCCGCTACTGACAGCATAGACTCTATGGGACTGACAGGAAGAACGAAAGACTCAAACCCGAACTCGAGACTCGAGACTCAAAAGTTAAACTAATCATTTTTGTTCTTTCCAGTACAGATTCAGCGTATTGCGCATGCGCGGTCAACACAAAATGAACGAATCACTCTCTGAGACAACTCGAGTCATATTAAAGATTCGTTCAAAATGAACGAATCGTTCATGAACGACACATCACTACTCTGGGCATGCCATGAATGTAACAAAACTATCTTCTGGCTAGCCAAGAAAATCTTGTATTAGGTTTTGTAAGTGCACTCAAAAGCTATTCTTTGAATTAATGTAATTAAATCATGGAAAGGATTTCCATGTGATTAACTGGCTTTCTTTCAGCATTAAGCACTTTTGTTAGGCTAACTTAAATAAATGAGTTGGTCCAAAACATTGCAAATTAGTTGGGCTGACACTATTAAATTAAGCTGTGCATAACCATAGTAAATAAGTTGAATCAACCTTAATAAATTAAGTTGACCCAACGTAAGTACATTAAATTGGAATAACATAATTGCATAATGCTGAAATAAAACAAGTTAATCATGTGGAAATACTTTCCATGATTTTTTGATGTTCATTCAAAGAGTTATTTTTTGAGTGTACTTGATTTGACCCTTATGAATTACTTTTACTGACAACTTGTTCAATTTTATCGATTTTGTTGAATTAAATCAGTTCACTTAGATGAAGCGTCAGTACAACTGTTTTAATTAGTTTCAGTATTAATTGTAACCTCATATGTGGCCTTTAAACACAATTCTTTCACAAATAGGGTGGACTTATTTTTTAGATGGCATGATTTCTTTTGTACACTAATCTGTAAAGTTGTTTCAGCCTGTCAGCTAAACTCATCAATGGAGGCATTGCTGGATTGATTGGCGTCACTTGCGTGTTTCCGATTGATCTGGCAAAAACACGCCTCCAAAACCAGCAAAACGGATCTCGCATCTACACAAGCATGTATGTTTTATTTTCCTCATTGTCTGAGTAAACGAACACCCGTGCTTGTGTAGCTACATGCATATATGTGTGTGGATGTGTTTCATTCACAGGTCTGATTGTCTGATAAAAACCATCCGATCAGAAGGATTCTGTGGGATGTACAGAGGTGATCACAATCTGTTTCACATTGTATTGGTTTAAATAATTTGGACGTTTTCATGCTTGAAAAAACTCCATCATTTATCCCCTTTTTCTTCTTGATATCTTTCCTTCACACTTTTATTTCTAGGCGCTGCGGTTAATCTGACTCTGGTTACTCCAGAAAAGGCCATCAAATTGGCTGCCAATGATTTCTTCAGACACCAGCTCTCCAAGGATGGGTGAGAATAAAAACACTTTTATACATATATTGGGGGAAAAACAAAAACAAACAGAACTTAATTTCTCACATCTCTTGTTTAGATGCTTTCATTTGAATTCTGGGATTTAAGACATTGAGGTACATTCAGGAATTTGCAATTGCTTTAAATTAAATGCATTCTCAGTTCAATTCGGAACAGAATTATATTTTATTACTATATTCAGAATATACACTGATCCTAATATTGTGTTGGTCGCCCTTTTGCTGCCAAAACAGCCCTGACCTGTCAATGCATTGGACTCCATGGATTGGACTTGTTTGTTTAGCACACCCCACAGATGCTCGATTGGATTGAGATCTGGGGAATTTGGAGGCCAAGCCAACTCCTCAAACTCATTGTTGTGCTCCTCAAACCATTCCTGAACCATTTTTGCTTTGTGGCAGGGCGCATTATCCTGCTGAAAGAGGGCACAGCCACCAGGGAATACCATTTCCATGAATGAGTGTACATGGTCTGCAACAATGCTTAGGTAGGTGGTAAGTGTCAAAGTAACATCCACATGGATGGCAGGACCCAAGGTTTCCCAGCAGAACATTGCCCAAAACATCACACTGCCTCCGCCGGTTTGCCTTCTTCCCATAGTGCATCCTGGTGCCATGTGTTCCAAAAGTAAGTGACACACATGCACCTGGCCATCCATGTGATGTAAAAGAAAACGTGATTCATCAGACCAGGCCACCTTCTTCCATTGCTCCGTGGTCCAGTTCTGATGCTCACATACCCACTGTTGGCGCTTTATGCAGCCCCATGCACAACAAAATGTGATGCAATCAAGCGTATAGCGTCAGTTCTGGCAGGTCATGTTAGTCAAACTCGCATCAGCTGTCTGTCAGCTGATCACGTCTACCTATAGGAATATGAGGTCTATCACCGCATGCATATTATATGGCTCCTCAGTATCAGCAGCTGTCGCGTTTCTCCAGAGCTCATTTACCCTCCTCCACCCCCAGCTCCTCCTCTTGTCAGTCAGGATTTGGTATTCTGATTTCCCTTGAATCAGACTAAATTCCTGAATCACTTTGTATGTGTAATATCAACATTAATGTTATCTGCAACACATTATGTTGGTTCTATTCTGTGTACCATAAGGGGGGTTATTGCTGCTCTCCCTGCTCTTATCCATGCTAGGCTGCATGGATGCGCAGGGAGTTTTTGCCCAGAACAGAACCATAGCCTACCAGCAATCCAAACTATATGCTAATAGTCAATCAATCATCTTTGACGATAGTGGTCCTGACAGAGCTGTGTATTCTGACACCTTTCTATCAGAACCAGCATTATCTTCAGCTTCAGTAGCTCATCTGTTTGATCGGACCACACAGGCCAGCCTTCGAGCCCCACGTGCATCAATGAGCCTTGACTCTGTCGCCGGTTCACCACTGTTCCTTCCTTGGAGCACTTTTGATAAATACTGACCACTGCTGAACGGGAACACCCCACAAGAGCTGCAGTTTTGAAAAAGCTCTGACCCAGTCATCTAGCCATCACAATTTGGCCCATGTCAAACTCGCTCAAATCCTCGTGCTTGCATATATTTCCTGCTTCTAACACATCAACTTTGGGGTCAAAGTGTTCACTTGCTGTCTAATATATCCCACCCACTAACAGGTGCCGTGATGAGGAGATAATCAGTGTTCTTCACTTCACCTCTCATAATGTTATGCCTGATCGGTGTATATAATTATATTACTATATGCGGTTAGCATATTTTTTCTTTTTTTATGTATCCTGTAAATTTCTATGGGTAGTTTTTTAGATACATTTCTGTAATAAAGCTTACTATTCTTAATTACAAAAAAGCAGTTGAACACCCCCCCCCCCCCCCCCCATCATATAAACAAACACTGTTTGACACTATAAGGCAGGGGTGTCCAATCCTACTCCTGGAGGGCTACTGTCCTGCAGAGTTTAGCTACAACCCCAATTAAACACACCTGTACCAGCTAATCAAGGTCTTGTTAGGCACACTAGAAACTTTCAGACAGGTGTTGAGGCAAGTTGGAGCTAAACTCTGCAGGACAGTGGTCCTCCAGGAACGACTTTGGACACCCCTGCTATAGGGTCATTCCATGTCAAATCAACCAAATTTTGGAAACTTCCCTGGCTAAAATTTTGATTTTGTTCATATTTTTCATGAGACAAACATAAATGGTGATAGAAGTCAAAAAGGTTCTTTAAAAGAAAAAAATCAACTGTATGCAAAGTGACCAACATTTGGTTTTTGACCACTGAAAATGTGCACAATTGACCAATTTACTCACAAAGCTGCATTAAGATCTCTATATCTCTGGGACTGAACCATATAGGGCCTTTAAAACGAAGATGCCAAAAGAAAAGTTTGTTAAGAACCAGAATCTAATGGATATCAAGATATCCTTAATACTTCTTGAGTTATAGTCATGCAAACTTGGGGCAAAAAACACAAGAAGTGCTTTTTCCCATTTTTGAACTGTCACCGTTGGCATAATGCAACAAAGATTGCTAAAGTCAACCAATTTAACTCAAAGACCTACCAATCTCTGTGTAAAAATGTAAATCATTATTCTGCCATCTTTCTAGCGTCATGTTTACCCCCCTGTAATTTGGCTCCAATTCTCAGGTGAAAATTGTCATTTTGACCCTCTCGACAAAATAGTGGATTACCCAGACGATATACATCCATAGCATTCAATATGTTCATTTATGCATTTCTTTCTACTGAAAAATAATGATCAAAATCTATGTTTAACCGGGACCTCTGATTGAGTTGACATGGAATGACCCTATACTCTATGGGGTAAATCATTACACATTTGACATAATTTTAGAAGAATACCTTTGTTTGAAATAAGCAATACTAATCAAAAAAATAGCCAGTTCTCACAACTAGGAATAACTAGGGTTTTTAAAGGACTTTTCTGCTAAATTTAATCAAATGACAAAGAATTCATCAAATAATGAAAATAGCAAACATATCAATACAAAATACATTGTTTGGCCAATGGAAATTGTAATTATAAAATACATATAACAACCTGCAACAACCTGACATTTATGGAATTGCCCTTTTAGTACAACCAAAGGTCAAGCTTTCAGAATAAACCTTCATAGTTATAGTGATTCATATTCATTTAAATGAATTAATTTGCTAATTTGCATGACTCATTTACAGGGAATGTGCTCAGCAGTGGGACGTAATGGAAGTCTCATAACTTATTTAACAGTTGCACTGATTTAGAAAGAGGAATGCTTATTTTTTAATTTATTCTTTTTTTGCTGAGGGCATAATGTAGGCTTGATGAAGTCTCAGATCTACTTCTTATTTTTTAAGGGAATCAATCCACCAGATCGCTGGATTTGCAGACAGAGTTTTGAAAACAGAGCTGATCTGATAAAAGCCGTCCATAAGCTTCTGCATTATAGATAGAAATTGAGGTATAACTCAGTACACCTTGAATACCTGGATCTGTGTGAGCATCTCCGTGGTGACTAATAGCTAGCCTGCTAAATTATTGATTTATACAGTCCAGTAGACTGCAATGAACAGATAAATTATTCAAATAAATGTGTGCGTGTGTGTTTGGGTGTGTGATGTCATCACACAAGGTAAGGGTCTGACCCCAGAGCTTCTTGTTTACAGAGGAAACGGGCTTATCATCATCTAAAAATAATGCTCCTTCCTTCTCTCTCCCTCTTTATCTTTCTGTTTTTCTGGCTCTCTCCCAGACAGAAGTTGACGTTGGTTGGAGAAATGTTAGCTGGCTGCGGGGCGGGTACCTGCCAAGTTAGTCACTCTCGATGCACTCATAGGACCGACATTTTTCTCACACACACACACACACACACACACACACACACACACACACACACACACACACACACACACACACACACACACACACACACACACACACACACACACACACACACACACACACACACACACACACACACACACACACACACACACACACACACACACACACACACACACACACACACACACACACACACACACACACACACACACACACACACACACACACACACACACACACACACACACACAACACACACACACACCATTACTTTCCTAATGTAATGTTTCTGGCTCAAATACAACTTAAAGGAATAGTGCAGCCAAAATGCAAATTCTGTCATCATTTATATATGTAATTGCATCAGATGTTTGGTAGACTGTCCAAGTCTGGGTTTTCCAGATCAATCTAGAAATTTCCAGTGCTGTTAGAAATAAATATTTTATGTTCACCAAGGCTGCATTCATTATATCAAAAATACAGTATAAACAGTAATATTGTGAAATATTATTACAGATATTACAATTAATATGATTCATTTTCTGTTGTAATTCATTTTAAAATGTAATTTATTCCTGTGATGCAAAGCTGAATTTTCGGTCTTCAGTGTCACATGATCCTTCAGAAATGTATCATCAATGTTGAAAACTGTTGTGCTGCTTAATATTTTTGGAAACTGATTTTTTTTCCCTCCCAGGATTCTTTGATGAAGGATTTATTTTAAATATATTTTTTGTAACAATGCACATGTCTTTCCTGTTTACTTTTTGATCAAATTAATGCATCCTTGCTGACAAAAAGCATTCGTTTCTTAAAATAAATAAATAAATAAATAAATAAATAAATAAAAGATCTTACTGAACCCAAACTTTTGAATGGTAGTGTAGGTTCCATGACTTTCACAACGTTACAGCTCAAATAACACATTTGGAATAATGAAATAATCATCACATTTCTGCTATTACAATTTCTGAAATGTATCTCTGTAATTGACAGCAAGTTTGATACTTAAAGGGGAAATTTACCACGGGCAAAATGGGCTTTCAGTAAAACTTGGCTGAAAGAAAGAAAGAAAGAAAGAAAGAAAGAAAGAAAGAAAGAAAGAAAGAAAGAAAGAAAGAAAGAAAGAAAGAAAGAAAGAAAGAAAGAAAGAAAGAAAGAGGTGCTACCTGACAAGAGAAAAATGAGAAAAATGCTGTTGTTATTCATTTTGCCAAATAGGTATAGAAAAACTTTAACACCCATGTAATACAGTTTGTTGTTATAGGAAGAAGGAGAACCGGCTGTAACTGCTCTGAGTCAGAAGGTTGAGGATCCAAACGCAGCTTTATTGAGAGGGTAATCCACAATCGTAGTCAAAAACAAGCAAAAGGTCATACACAGGCAAGCAGTCCACACAGGCAAACAAGGCAGGAGAGACAGGCAAAAGGGTAATCCGGGAGACAGGCAAGAAATCCAAAAACCAGAGACATGAAACCAGGGAAACGCTCAGAAATGCAGTATATACAACAAACAAGACTTAGCAATGATTGACAGAATGAACAGGCGTATATAGGGTGAGCTAACTAGGTAATGGGGTGCAGGTGGATGTAATCAATGGGTGTTGAAGAGTCCGGGCAAAGGATTATGGGAGATAGTCCTTGATGGAGTGACAGTCTGGAGTGGAGTGCCCTCAGGTGGTTCTCATGGGCACTCACACTGGTGAATTGTGACACCGGCGAACATTCAAAGACTCAATAAAATCAATAAAACAAACAAACTGAAAGTAAAAGCGGCAGCCCCTCACTGACGACTGCCGCGCACACCCATAACAAAACGTAAAGTCCAGGCCTGGTCCTCTCTCGTCCTTCAGTAGTGTCACTCGTCCTTAAATGCCTCCGTGCTCCCTCATGAGAGGACTCGAGACGCTCCTCCCACGTCTCTCGCTCGTCAACCTCGCCACAACCCATAATGCACATGATACAATATTCAGTGATAAACTTACCCATACAATAACTGACATCAATCCAACTGTCATTGGGCGGGGATACACAAATGCAGAAGTATAGTCTGCAGTTTTCACGAGAGCCCTGGAGCTGTCAAAATAAACAAAACGAATTAAACACAGCGTATTGCAGTGGAAGCCAGCAAACTGGGTCAGAGATCGCAGATTCTACCCATCCTAAAAAGCCTTGGCATCCATCTAAAAATCACTATGAACGGAAGCACATTAAAACGTGAATAAATCAACTCATCAACTTACAGTGTGTGAGACTCCTCACCTTCCATTGTTGCTTTTGTTGCATGTCCGCAAACTGCCAACTTGTGTGAACATCAAGTCTGAAGAGAAGGGGGCGTGGTGCCTAGCCTTACATACTGCACCTTTAAATTATATCGAACCCTAAACATTCCTTCATTCTTACTACCTTAACTAACTTCTTTCTCTACTTGGTCTGTGTTTTGGCAGGTGATTGTAACCACTCCTATGGAGATGCTAAAGATCCAGTTGCAGGATGCTGGCAGAATAGGTAAAGATATGAAACGTTCTGCCATTGTTGACACGTCTCATGTCCACTGATAGTGTCTTGTAGATTAAGGATGCATGCATACCATTTCTGTGTGCAACATACAAAATGTCTGTATGCACGGGACACTGGATGATATACTACATTTGGAAAAATGTGACGTGCACAACAGAGCAATAATGTTCCATCCCACAAAGCAATGCACTTACAAAGACCTTGACCACAATATCCACCATAGATTATAACTTGCTGAATTAAACATGAAATGTGGACATGTGACAACACTGTAGCATAGAACAACATGAAACCTTGCATGCTGTACACTTCATTATACTACATATAGCAGGGGTTTTAAAACGGGTCCTCCAGAAGGTTCTAAGGGGTCCCCAGAAAATTTCAGAGAATAAAAAGACAAAGCAAAAATAGATAAAGTCTACCAAACATTTCAACTGTTTCAGTTCTATCTCCCTCTCTTGCTGTATACATAATTGAATTGTATGTTTGCTTTGTATCTTTAGTGAGTTTTTCTCACTATAGTCCCCTTTATCTCGCTCACTGGGGTTGTAAGGCAGTATTCGTAACATAGTATGTAAGCTGCTTACATACATTTATTGTGAAAGTTGTTTATACAAATAATTTTTAATTGAAAATGTTCCTCTTCAGGTTTATACATCCAACATTAAGTATAGCCAATTTAAGTTGGGAAACAATATGTTGTATTTATAATGTCACACTTACGATTTATCTAACAATTTAAATATATATATATATATATATATATATATATATATATATATATATATATATATATATATATATATATATATATATATATATATATATATATATATATATATATATATATATATATGCATGTTTAATTCAGCAAGTGGCATTTAGTTTAATTCTTAGAAATAAAATGTTTGGTATAAAAACACCTTTTAGTTTGATCATGTTTAGATCAAATAATGGGTCCGAAATATATTCTGCTAGTTCATTATATACGCACTAGAAATTAAACAAATGTCAAGTTGCGTTGCATTGCGGGATCTGCTATCCTGCGCATTAAAGTCTGTTGTATTTCATTTCATGCATATAGACAATCTGCATATTATACTATCTGTAAGATTTTTATTGTTTTTCAAAGAAGTTTCTTATGCTCAACAAGGCTGCATTTACTTGATCAAAAATACAGAAAAAAATGTAATATTGTGAAATATTGATTAATTTATTCCTGTGACGTGAAGTTGAATTTTCAGCATCATTACTCCAGTCTTCAGTCACATGATCCTTCAGAAATCATTCTAATATGATGATTTGGTGCTCTAGAAACATTTCTTATTATCAGTGTTGAAAACAGTTGTGCTGCTTAATGATTTTGTGAGAACTGCCATACATTTTTTCAGGATTATTTGAAAAATAGAATAAAACAAAAAGGTATCTTTTGTATTATTATAAATGTTTCTACTGTCACTTTTGATCCATTTAATGCTAAATAAATAGAAGTATTAGTTTAAAAAAAGTCTTACTGACCAAACTTTTGAACAGTAGTGTACTGCAGAAAAATATATTAATATGCTATTCTGAACATAGCCAATGTCTCTGACAGAGGCCCAGAGCAAGCTAATTGGCAGAAGAGAAGGGGCCAAAGTGATTGTTGATCAGCTGAAGTCTCCCACAGCTCTCCAACTCTCTAGAGATCTGCTGAAGGACAAAGGCATCACTGGTCTCTACACGGGACTGGGTGCCACTCTATTACGGTCTGACAGAGTCACTCAAACTGTGGGACGCTTTTAGTCATAATGTGCTGTCTCTCCATCCTTTATCTCACACTGGTGAATTCTCTCTCTCTCTCTCTCCCTCAGGGATGTGCCCTTTTCCATCATCTACTTCCCACTGTTTGCTCACCTGAATAGCCTAGGCAGGAGGAACACTGACGGTTCAGCTCCATTTTACATCTCCTTCCTCTCTGGCTGTCTTGCAGGCTGCACTGCAGCTGTTGCTGTCAACCCTGTGGACGGTGAGATAGTCTGCATTGTATGAATGGATGCATTTAATGAGATGCACACTATATGGTTCAAAAGCTTTAAATCTAAATCTTTTTGAATTAAGTTTCTTATGCTCAACAAGGCTGCATTTATTTGTTAAAAAAACAGTACAAAACTGTAATATTACTTTTGATCAATGCTTCATTTCTGAATAAGTATTTTTAATATTTATAATAAAAAAATCTATCTATCTATCTATCTATCTATCTATCTATCTATCTATCTATCTATCTATCTATCTATCTATCTATCTATCTATCTATCTATCTATCTATCTATCTATCTATCTATCTATCTATCTATCTATCTATCTATCTATCTATCTATCTATCT
The DNA here is from genome assembly GCF_949357685.1 of Gobio gobio. Classification (NCBI taxonomy): domain Eukaryota; kingdom Metazoa; phylum Chordata; class Actinopteri; order Cypriniformes; family Gobionidae; genus Gobio; species Gobio gobio. The sequence continues at coordinate 56,345,556 of NC_137098.1, forward strand.
ATCTGTCTATCTGTCTATCTGTCTGTCTGTCTGTCTGTCTGTCTGTCTGTCTGTCTGTCTGTCAACAGTGTCTACAGTGTATATAAAGAACAAATATTTAAAATTTAGCACCAAATTTAGGTTTATCAGCCAATAATTTATATTGAATAATTGCATTTGAAAACATTATTTTAAGACCTTTTCGTGGACTAAATTTTTGTGAAATCAACTTTTGAAACTTTTGAATTTGAAACACAACTTGGTTAGACATATGGCTTTGATTTTCTAGCAATTTCATATCAGATTTGTTATTAGAGGAGACTGTGTCCAAGTTGTGTATTTCAGAAATGTGTATACAAAGCACACAGTTAGCTAACATTGTATTATTACAGTTTTTATCAGTCGCTTTGGTACATTTCTAAGATCAGAATAGAAATTCTCAAAGCTACCTGTTCAATCTTCACATCATTGTGTCACTTGTGCACATAAAAAAGCAGTTTCTCATTTCTTTGAACAAGTTGCAAATGCTTGTGTGCATCCATGCAAATGATTATGTACAATTCTCTGCTGTTTCCTACATTATCAATTGCTTATGTCATGTTGATCAAAATGTATTGTAATGGGTCTCTGTTGAATACTCAAACCCCCCACAACATTTAAGCATTAGCCCATAGCATAAGTCTTTACATGCAAAATGGTTGAACAAGTTGTCATAAAATGTCAAGCATATTTCTATACATTTCCATTAGACGTTCACATTTCTACTTTTGTTTTTCTGTTTCTTTTCTCTTTGTGCTATGCAGTGCTGTCTTTTCCTTTCTGTATCGCAATGGCATGGTCTGTCAACAAATTACAGTACAAACAGTAAATGCATAAATGTGAATCTTGTCCAGTCTCTTGCATTCAAACTCCCACATACACTAAGGTGTAACCTACAATTTACAATAATTGTCATCAAAATTTTTGCCATATTGCAATGCCAGTATAGCCATGTTTACATAGACACCTTTGTGTTTTCGAACAAAGTGTTTACATGAACGCTATATAGTGGTCGGGTTGATGTGATCAAAAGGAAGGCTGCATCCTAGTGTGTCCTTTCTATACCAGTCCTTCTAGGCTCCTCCTCAGCACTGAACGCTAGAATGAGAATGTCTAGGGCCCTGTCCCAAATGGCACACTTCATGTGCACTTTCGGTCTTGTAGACTTACAATGGCCGCTGCGTGCGCGTGTCCGTTAAGTCCACGAGACTGCAGGGTGTCCCATTTGTCATTTTAGGTCTCAAAAGGGTGCTCGCAAGTGCCCCCTTTGAGGTCGATATGCGCCCTCGATGCTCACTTCTGCCAAGCCCGCACTGGTGCGGGTTACGCAGCGGACTTCTTCCCGGCAGTCAAAGCGGCATTAGCGGACTCAGAGGAAGACGTGAGGGTTTAGGGTGCCATTTGGGACAGGGCCTAGTAAGTGCACATGGCTAGGTCACACATGTTCCCACCCACAGGGTCATAGCACGAAAATACTAATAGATTTTGTATTAAAAATCTTTATATTAACTGGATTTTTATTAATACAATACAGTAAGTGACAACCGTCTGTGTTATCACAGTGGCACACTTTATTGGCAGTTTAGTGTTAGGTGATTCATTTTACACCAAAACAAAAGATAACATGTATGCCTTCATCTCTGAAAACATTATTTTTTGTCTTACAGTTGAATTGGAATATGTGCAAAGGATTGTGGGTGATTGAAGGATATTAAGGATACACTCTATGCAGGGGCGCCACTAGCAATTTTGGGCCCTATGAAAGAATATGATGTTGGGCCCCCTACTGCACCAACCTAGCTATCCAAAATCTTTGTCTGCAATTTAATAATACTGACCAATTAAGCTCTGCTCGCTTTACCCAGAATGCCCCAATTGGCTAATGAAACATTGATTAAAATTAAGATACAATTTATACAAAACAAAACTTAATGAAGTGGTCACAATCATGTCTGACCCACTCCATGTCTCCTGTCATTGCACATCTTATGTGACCTTTCTCACTTATGCTGTTCACTTTTCATAATCAACATAGATGGACAGATTGACAACATAGACATACAAAATAACTATAATATTTAAACATTAATATAAAACTAAATAACTTTTTTTTAATGGCTACAACAATGATAGTAGCCTACAGTACAAAGAAATTTCATGTCGGAGTGGGATTTGAGCAAATGTTGTTTTAACCCGTGAGCAGTTCATGAGTGGAGTGTTTTGCTTTTTGTAACTCTGGTAGATTATACATTTATTATTTCCATTACATTACTACTTGTACTGTTACTACTAATAAAACCAATCTCTGGGGGCCCCAAAAGTGTGTGGGCCCTTAGAATCGTCCTAACTTTTCCCCCCTTAGCTGCGCCCCTGACTCTATGCATCCTTCAAAATGAACTGAATGAAGGTCGCGAAATGAAGGCTGCCTTCCAATGATCCTTCAAATTGAGATGGCCTTCAGTGGGGCTTTATGATGTGGCAGCCTTACAACAACACAGCCTTCCGTTTGAGAAACACACTATATGTCACAAGCTTCAAATTGGAATTGATCTTTTGACATTCACACACTGCACGAATATACAGTTTCCCGCTGTTTGGCACAAACTAACCATCCTCCAACCATTTCTCGTTTTCTTTCTGTGGATGAGAGTCCCGAGCAAGGACTAATGGGACAACGTTGTCCTGCATCACTTCACATACGATGAGCGGAGGGAGAATATTAAATTGACACAGCATTTATGACACTATATTCAACAACAACAGCTCGTTCAGTGCGTCATATGTCACTTCTACATCATTGCACATGCAAACATTCCAATCTGATCAAGTGTTTACATATCCTAACGAACTGAATAAAATAGGTTTAAACCACCCCTTTACAATCTGAATGAAATTTAATCGGATTTGGCCAATTCATTCCAATGAACGTTTTATTCCGACTATGCTACTAGTCCGATTACAATCAGATTATTAGGGTCCATGTAAATGCAGCTAGTCTGTTATAGAGGACAGAATTTTATGAATGCAAACTAATCATTTGTATGTGTGTGTGTTTGTGCTGTAGTGCTAAAAACCAGGCTTCAGTCTTTGGCCCGTGGACGTCACGATGACACTTACAGCGGAATCAAAGACTGTATCAGGTAAACCGACACTAACTGTTTAGTTTCCTCCACAACACAAAAAGTCTTTCATCACTATGTTTCTTATTTTATTCCCTGAACATCTCGTAATCTTCCCAACAGTAAGATTCTCCATCACGAGGGTCCCTCTGCGTTCCTGAAGGGGGCGTACTGTCGTGCGCTGGTCATCGCTCCGCTGTTTGGCATCGTACAGGTGGTTTATTTTCTAGGAGTCGGTGAATTTGTTCTCAGTCTCCTGCATGGACGAAAACACTGAATCGTTACTGTGGATGGACCCGCTGATCTCGGAACAGCTGCTTGTATTCAAACTGTAACAATAATAATCAATTGATAAATTGTTATACACTGAAAAATATTGTTGTAGAAAAAATGTTCACTTGGAAATTGAAGTGTTTCACAAATAATTGCAAAGTTGCAAGTAACACATTAGCCGCGTTTCCACCGCGGGAACTTTCCCTATGCACTGTAAAAAATTATTGTTGGTTTAACTTAAAAAAGTAAGTAACCTGGTTGCCTTAAAATTTTGAGTTCATTGAAATTAAAAATTTGAGTTGATACAATGAAGGAAATTGGTATAATAAATAGAAACTCAAAATATTATTGTATCTGAACCTCATAAATAAATAAAAAATGTTCTGATAAATCATGAAAATAGCACAATTTGGCATGTTTCACTGCATTATTACAAATAAAACACAATTACGCAATATACTAACAAAATTTTTTAATAATATTTGAATAAAGGGTGATGTCGATTCTCAGATGATCATTGTATTAACTCAAATTTTTAATTTCAATGAACTCAAAATTTTAAGGCAACCAGGTAACTTTTTAAATAATTTTTTTACAGTGCAGAAACTAGGGACTTTGGGGTGGTACTCGGTGTGTTTTGACTGCAGGAACCGGGGTCTAAATAAAGTTCTGGGTAAAGATTTCCCCCTTAAAACCGCCCTGCTTGCGAGCTAGTACTTTTTCAAAGTTCAGGAACTTCCGGGGGTGGGACTTGGGCGCTGAACATGCTGATTGGTTGAGTTCATGCAGCATTTTATTTCAACCTAAAAGTCAGTTTATTTGCAGAGGACTAAATCCAGTGGGCTCTGGAAAGTCGTGCGCAGTCCTACGTCACTGGACTAATCTTCGCCGTACTTTAGACCGTGATGGAAATGCAGACAGCAGCAGGTCTGGGGGGGAAAAGAGTTCCTGGGAAAAAAGTTCCTGGGACAAATTGTTCTGGGTAATTTTGGTGGAAATGGGGCTATTGATTATATTTGGTTATAGTTTATTTATATTATATTTTATTTTGTAATAATAGTAAGGACTGAAATAGTATTTTCTTGTAAAATGATCCCCAGTAATTTTTGTTTTATTTACAAAAAAAAAAAAAAAAAGTTTACAGTGTAGGTTTGAGATCAGCATTGAAAATACTGACAAGTATTTAAAGTGATTATGAAGCATAACACTTTGGTCGTCATCAGCACCATCTATCAATACAGGATGACAATAGCTCTGTTTCAAAAGCTATAGTGAGCTGCCCATCTATAGCTGTGTTACCTGTCAGTGTCCCAGTAGCGGGTCACTAGATGCTCTTTTTTTATTGACTTTTTCCCTATGACATATTTTAGTAATCGTCATAAATTTGTTTTCAAACCAACCAAAATTCATCCTATGATAACCATTTTGAAATTGGACATTGCATTACGGGCATAGCGGGAACTTCAAATTTGCAACACAACTTTGGTTAGACATATGGCTTTGATTTCCTAACGCAATCTTATAGCCCAAATTATTTTGTAAAATATACATTTTGTGTAAAATACAAATGTTTAGTTCAGTATTTGCTTTCCAGTAATCTTAAATGTCAACTTTTTATCCTTTTACAATTTTTAAAGCGGCTTTCATTTCTGCAATAATCTGTTGAGCGTTTTAAAAAGAGACCAACCGTATCTGGTCCATAAAAGGATTCATTAATTACCATTTTACTTCATGTTAATTTCATTCAAAACTCCTGCCACATATTTTAAAAAATAAATTATTACTTTTATTCAGCAGGGATGTATTAAATTGAGAAGTAACAGTAGATACATTTATAATGTTACAAAATATATCTATTACAAATCAATGCTGTTCTTTAGAAATTTCTATTAATTGAAGAATAGAACAAAAATATTAAGCAGCACAACTGGTTTTGACATCGATAATAATAAGAAATGTTTCTTGAGCAGCAAATCAGAATATTGGAAAGATTTAAGGATCATGTGACACTGAAGACTAGAGTAGTGATGTAGAAAATTCAGCTTTGCATCACAGGAATAAATTACCTTTTACAATGTATTATAATAGAAAACAGTTCTTTTAAATTGTACAAATATTTTACAATATTACACTGTTTTTCTGTATTTTAAAAATCTTACAGACTGTCATTTTAATGATATATATCTTCAGCCACAGAACATTTTTGCTGATTTTTAAAAGAAATGTTCAGAACAAGACATTTATGTTCAGAATGAGTCATTTATGGATAAATGAAACATTTTAATTAATGTTCAAATGTTCTGTGAAATGAGAGAATGATTCTCTGTAGTATGAAATCTGTGATTATGAGGCGTTTCACTTTTAAGCTGGTTTTTATGATTAAAATCAAGCACATCGGTTTCCTTTGTGCAGCGTGTTATTGAATTGTGTTTACCTGGGTCTTATCGGAATTAAAAGAGACAAATAGCTTCTTTGAGCTTGTTTCTGAGCGTAACGGATGGTAAAGTGCCGCACACTTACAACTGAGATAATCATCAAAACAGTTTAATTGGACTCAATACGAAAAAGCTGCTTAGGGTTAGAGGTTAAGAACAAACCCTGAGCAGAATATTTGAGGAATATTAACGCAGTTCTGCCTTGCAAGCACTGTACAACGAGAGAACATAAGGGATTGTGGGCAGACATGCTGCCAACCACTCAAGCAAATCAAGGTGGCAGGAGAAATGCATTGATTGCTGGGTATGTGATTGTATCTGCAGGGGCTTTAGATCACATTTAGTATTCGGAGCACAAAGCCGTCTTCCATGGCAGGCTTTTAATAGCTTTCACACCATACTATCCAAAAGGACATTTTGAACTGTACACCGGTTGCTATCTGTGCACTGTAGTGGCCGTCTCTCTATTTCATTCTAATCTCTGCCATCCTCTCTGCTCTAATCATACCTCTCTGGCCTCATCTCAGAAAAAAATTCTATCTCCCCCTGGTCGCGGTTATTGATTTTTGTGTGTTTTGTGCACTGGGAGTATTTTTCGTCTCATAGCATAAGACAGAAGTGGCAGCACCACAAACATATTCTGGGAGATCCGTTTCATCTTGATATCATAGTCCTGAAATGGCCGTGCTTGAGGCGCTGATTGCAAACTCGCAGGAAGGAGTATACATGCGATGCATGGACAGCTCTAATAACTATGTTCTTGTCTTTGTCTGTGCCTTGGGGGAATATCTGTCTGCTGTCTACATTCTCCTCTGATTTCTGCTCATAATGAAGCCAGATCTTTTTATGTGCAGCCTGTGAAGTTGCTTTGTAACTGAGATGCAATAGAGACGAAGGGAACAGTGGGGATTATATCTTCACAAAGGGGCTTCAGAAATGCATTTTTAACTTGAGTGCCACAATTTTTAGAATTGGACCGGTGTCGTGAGCGTGATACTGCACAATGGTCAAAAAGTGCGGTCACATTTAGCTAATTTTCACAGATTTGTAATTGGAATCTACACATTCGGGAAATTCACATAAATTGTGCATTGGGTTCAGTTGGTAATGTTGGAAAGGTGCTTGGTTTGAAAGTGACTTCTGTCTGAGTTGTGCTTTATATATTGCTTTGACAATGGATTTTTTGCCTGCAAAATGTCGCATCTAAAAACAGTTTTTGAAGGTATGTTTTTTTTTCAAAGCAGCTTTACAGTGATAAACAAGAAAATAATGACCGATGGTGTAAAAAGAGTTTAATTCTGCTGTAAAGCCGCTCTAAAAAAGACAATATTGTCATTATTCAGCTGAAGTCAGTTCAGTGTTGATTCAGTTCGGTTCAAACGTAAAGTTTATGAAATTATGAAATGAGTTCAATTCATCTATAAAGCAGCTCTGAAGAAAACAGTGATGTCATCATTCAGCTCAGTTCTCATCCAATGGTGTCAGTGCAGTGAAACCTATATTACTGAGTACTAAAGGCATAATATGCAAGATTTTTGGATTCAACTGTCAGGGACAAATGAGACAGAGATGCAGTTGCAATATGCAGTGAAGACTTTATTAAAGTTAGCTGGTGGAAATAGGGCAAGCCAAAGAATCACAGAGTAGCATTATTACATAGCTTTCAACACTCAAATAATGTATCTAATATGATAAATCAGCACAGCGTAGTCAAGTCAACTTTATTTAAATAGCACTTTTTACAATGCAGATTGTTTCAAAGCAGCTTCACAGTGTTAAAACAGGAAAATAATGCAACAGAATTTTATTCGGCTGTACAGCCGCTCCGGAGAAAATGATGACGTCATCCAGCTCATTTCAATTATCATACAGTAACAATGTGTGCATTAGATTAGTAATTAGATCAGTAATTTAGTTTATATGGTTAATTTAGTTTACTAATTATGTTTATTTGGATATTTAGTTGAAAAATGTAGTGTCCCCAACTGAGCAAGCCAAGCCAAAGGTGACAGTGGCAAGGAAACCAGTCAGTCGGGGTGCCAGTTCTCCTCTGGCCAATTAACAAACAGCGTATGATTACAGGTCAGAGGTCACAATGGATCGGAATTTTCGAAAGATTGGAGTCATCACGCCGGAGGCGAGTTTATTGAGGATGCCGTATTGATTAAACAATCCTTAAATTGCAATATTCGAAAGATCGGAGCCGTCAGGCTGGAGACGGGTTTATTGAGGATGACATGTCGATTTAACAATTATTAAATAGGAATATTCGAACGATCTGAGTCATCACGCCGGAGACGGGTTTATTGAGGATGCCGTGTCGATGAGGTAATTTGGTCATGTTTGGTTGCAAGTCCACCATCTGATCTGGATATACGGCCTGGATCCGGCTGACTGCAGTAAACCTCGGGATAAAACAGAGAGACTATCATTAGCGTAGATGCCATTCTACTGATTATGTAACGAGTACATCAGGTGTTATGGGAAGTGTTCCCGGTTCCGGCTGACTTAGTTAATGCAGCCTAACAATCATTTAATTGAAAAAGGTGTTTTATGTGTATGCCATAGTAAAGAGATGTGTTTTTAGATTTAAACTGACAGAGTGTGTCTGCTTCCCGAACAATGTAAGGAAGACTGTTCCAGAGTTTAGGTGCTAAATAGGAAAAGGATCGACGCCTGCAGTTGATTTCGATATTCTCGGTATTATCAACTGGCCAGAATTTTGAGACCGCAGTATAATGTGTTAAAAGCTCGCTCAAGTACTGGGGAGCTAAACCATTTAGTGATTTGTAAGTAATAAGCAAGATTTTAAAATGTATGCAATGTTTAATAGGGAGCCAGTGCAGTGTTTAATAGAGTCACAGAGAGTCAGGACCTCGGTTTAACGTCTCATCCGAAGGACGGTGCTTGTTACAGTATAGTGTCCCCATCACTATACTGGGGTGTTAGGACCCACACAGACCACAGGATGAGCGCCCCCTGCTGGCCTCACTAACACCTCTACCAGCAGCAGCCTAGTTTTCCCAGTTGGTCTCCCATCCAGGTACTGACCAGGCTCAGTCCTGCTTAGCTTCAGTGGGAAACCAGTCTTGGGCTACAGGGTGATATGGCTGCTGGTTATGTGTTGACAGAACCTGTATGCAGTGGCCAACACAAATGTTAAATGAGATTTATCATTTACACTACATAGCATTACATAAAGCACCATAAAGCACAGGGTATGCATGCCCAAAAAAAGCGGTCGTCTGCGGCATAATAAAAGCTCTTCGAAAACAAGGCGTCATCAAGCTACACCTTTGTTTTGAATAAGTGACCTCTAGCGGCGAAAAATTACATATTGTGGCTTTAAGTGTCCCCAACTAAGCAAGCCAAAGGTGACAGTGGCAAGGAACCCAAACTCCCTCAGGAGACAAAAATGGAGAAAAATCCTTTCAGTCGGTGAGCCAGTTCTCCTCTGGCCAAATGAACGAACATGGTGTGATAATAATTCAAGGCTGCATCACAAGTCAGATTGTAGATTGATATTCAGAATATTTTATCCAGCTCCTTCTGCTTGAAGATCAAGTCAAGTCACCTTTATTTATATAGCGCTTTTTACAAAGCAGATTATTTAAAAGCAGCTTCACAATGGTAACAGGAAAATAATGCAACAGAATTTAATAGTGTAACAGTAATGATTCAATCAGTCATGTGGCAGGATAGACCAAAGTCTGAACACCTCACAGCCCTCGTGACTTGTCTAATCAAATCATACTTAAACAAAGGGCCTGTGTGTTACGCTGATTAGATCCGAACCGCATCATGTAGCCGCAAGAGATTGGACCGTTGAACTCTTTGGGCGTCGGCCTTCCCCTCTATAAAAACTGGAACCGACCGTCAGCTCTTTGCATTCTCGCCACCACAAGGACGGACCTCTTGGCCTTTAGCCATGGAGGGGAAGACCATCCCTGGTCTTCCCAACCCTGAGAGAAGGCCTCCCCGCACAGAGAGAGAAACCGGCAGACTTCTGGAGTGACTTTCCTAAACTTCAAAGAAGTTCACCTGGGACTCACAAATCCTTAGCGAACTTCCCCGACGATTCGAACTCAGACACTTACACGAGAAGCCGTAGTAATGCAAGTATTCTATTTCACAATCAAACTGCTTGAAAAAGGGTGTCTGAATTATGAATTTATATGAATTTCTTGTGGGCTCTTGCGAAAAGACTGAAGCTGTCTCTCTCTCTCTGTCTGTCTCTCTCTCTCTCTGTCTCTCTCTCTCTCTCTCTCTCTCTCTCTCTCTCTCTCTCTCTCTCTCGTTAATTCTTCTTCCCTTTTTATTATTCGTTAAGTTTCATGTTTCCTTGTTTGTACCATATTGTTTGTTTTCTCCTACATATATATGCATATTTCCCCGTATGAATCGTAGCTTTGTAAACTGTAGTTGTTTTATTAAAACCCAATAATTGCATTACATTGAATCCGTATTGTTTTGCTCACAAATCTCGAAGTCACTGAAGCGTAAGATCTAAGCTACCCATTTAAGCTTGATTTTCATGTAGTACTACTTCAGTAGTGCAGATCGTACAAACATAAGAGATATTATTTGTCCTGATCAAACAGATCAATGTTTCTTAAGGTTAGTAAGATTGATAATTGATAAAGAAATCAATTTGGATAAAGGTTACTTTTAAATGATTAAAGGTTCCGTTATACGTAAATTTTGTCTGTACAACAAGCAAATAATATTCATAGACTCATGAATATTAATACCATTTGAGTTAATTATTCCCCGAAACTCATTGTTGCTACAGTGGTGGAGAATGCGGACAGTTTCAAACTTTGTTTTTGTGAGCAATATTAATATTCATATTCATGTGTATTTTTGGGTATTAATATTATGCACGCGCGTTTTCGTTCGTTTGTTCGAACTGTGAGACAAATCGCTCAAAGCGAACTCACTCACTGACTAGGCACAACGCCGAGCTCAGCTTAAGCATATTAACATATGCTAATTTAGCAATATTAGATGTCCTGCAGAGATAAAGAAATCTCTGTACAGTCCGTACATGCGTAATATTGTTTTATCCCGCTTGACTTGAACGAAGAAATCTTCTTTCAAGCGGAAGATTGAAATAGAGCGAGTTTCCTCTCTTCAATAATAGGCCTAATATAATATTAAATCGTTAAGATAAACGATAACTCCTGGTTTAACATTGGATTAGCTACCCAAATCGGAGACCTAAAACATTTGACTCATAAATGCTGACTGACCGTCAGCCAGTTTGATAAATGTCTATTGGAGTTCTTTTAAATGTGACGTAAGCAGATGTTTATTCCTGTATCCACATTTTCTTGTGCAGCGAATGAATCCTGCCAATTTGTTTGTGCCAATATAGCACGAAAAGATCCGACGTGGTCTAAAAAAGTTATTGTGATTTGTGTTAATCCTGTGTGCGGCCATTATTTGATTTTTGGTCTTCAAGTCACACGAGCAGGTGCAACTCTGCGTGCTAGACACCAGAGGGCGCGACCTAACAGCTCTCGAATTACACTTCACCAAAACTTTATCCCGAGCGGGCGCAACAGCGCCATCTGGTGAGCGTTCCTCCTAACTAACTCTAGTCTGGGTGGACTCGACTGCGCCATCTCGTGGGCATTTTCGGATAGTTCTACTCTCCGCTATAAATTTTGTTTTAACAAACTTAATTTCCTTCCTAAGAAGAGCATGTGAATTGTTTATTGATTACTTATAGAAAGGTTTTCATTTATGCAATTTTACTAGCATTAGGCAGCAACCAGGTCTCCGTTCTCGCCGATTAAACACACTTATTTGAATTTGAGTTTAAAAGGAAAAATGAATTTCCTCTAGCTTAAATTGAAATTAGGTTCTTAAAGTTACTGACAGTCCACTTGGAAGGAAGGACGCCACCGTGTGGCCATACCCTGCTAAGTCAGCTTACAGCTCGCTCTCTCTCTTTTCCCACTTCCTTTTCACCTGCAACCATAAATCACTTGATCCGGTAAACAAGCGAGTCTTAATTCATTTTTGATTTCACCTGTTTACCCTCTTTGTGTATTTATTGTAGGGCTCACAAGCATCGGTGGTGAATTGAGAATCGTCTCAACGTGGTCTCCACGAGCAAGGTTGTCCAACCGGCATTGGCTGTGTGTGAATCTCGGTTTCTTTTACCTCTGTCCGCCGTTGCGGCCCGCAGTGGCGACATCAGCAATTTGACACTCCAAAGCCAGTCAACCAGTTCAGCTGACACACACAAGGCAATGTCTGGCACCTGTATCTAAACCATGGCTTAATAGGGAGCCACTCTTGAAAAAGAGGGTTCTAGGGAACGTGCCGATTTTGCTGTGCTGGCTGGCGGTTGACGGGTGGGTGCTGTCAGGTTGTGTTTAAAGTCTAAACTGTTTGAGTGGGCGTAACGCGATACAGAGTAACGAAGGACCGAGGACACGGCAGTTGGGTGTTTGGGAACGCCCGGAAGGCCGACTGCGCCGCTGGTTTCCACCTGAGCGACCTCAACTCGCCCCGGATAAACTAAATGTGATAAAATCCACATTATAAGCCGAATATTAGATACTCCCCGAGTATAGCCTAAACGTTTGGCCCACCTTTCCTCTCTAAGCCGCACCCTCTTCCTAGGTTTCCTAACCCGATAGCCACACATGCTGTAGGCCCCAGAAACTCTCACGAAAGGTAGCAGGCTTAGCCCCTTTAGTGTTTCTCTAACACTCCCAGCGTTCGCGCTTATTTTCCTTTTATTGCAGACCAATTCATTTTTGTGTTTGTTTCTTTCCTACCTTCACTGTCCGGACTGTTGTAATCTTGTTTCTCTCAGTTCACCAAGAGACCCCAAGGAAAGCTAAGTAATAGAGTGACAACCAAGCAGCCGGCGTCACCAGGTGACCCACAGGGCTACCACCTGTCAAAGTCTCTATTTCAGGCCGACCCAAAAATTGGCCCGCCTAATTGCCTAACTGTCTAACTGTTTACATCAGTTAGCCAAAATTCTTGTCGACGGCATAGTCCGTACAAGAGCTCGTTAACCTTAGAACAAACTTGCATTGGCCTCTTTGTGTGTGTGTGCTGTGTTTCTCTCGCCCACAGTGACCCAGTATGCCCCGTTCATCCAGTCCCGCTGTCCCTTGGGATCGCCTAGCGGTATGGCTGGAAGCGATGACGAGCACTGTTCCGTCGGAGGACACCAGTGATCTGCAACAGCTGAGCCAGGAGGAACTGGACACAGAGCTAGACAAGCTGACGGCACACGACCCGACGCAGAGTTACTCTCACAAAGAACTGGCCAAGATCCTCGGGAGCCTCGCCCACAACCTTGTCGCCCAGGCACGGCTAAGAGAAAAGAGCCACACCGACCTGGAACAGGAAGCGGCAACATTAAAGCTCCAAGCCGAGGAGGCCCGGAGAAACCAGGCCCTCACCCAGCGTCATCTAGACCAGCTACTTCTAGAGACCGAGAAAAAGGGTGAAACGGACACAGAACGAGAGAAAGAAGTAAAAAGACTTCCAAAGGCCCTGAAAGATCTGCGTCTGGACACAGACCGCAGAGAGCAGTCAGAGAAAGACACCAGGGAAGAACTCAACGAACAGCTCCGGCGAGGCGAAGCTCTCCTAGAGAGAGCCAACACTGCATTCAAAGACAGAGATGCTAAAGCCAAAGCCTCCGAAAACCACTTGCAGGCTGCCCGAGCCGAGATCAATGAGCTGGTCCAGCAAAGACATGAGCTCAAAGATGAACTTGACCTTGTTCACAGAGAACTGAAACATTCATATAAACTGCAAAGTGACCGGGAAGGGGGAACGCACCACACAAAGTTTCCCCCGACCAGCTGGTCCGCACCTTTTAGCCAAGAACCAAGAGCTAGAAAGGGGGGTGACAACCCACTGCTAAGACTGTCACCCACTAGCCTCCACGAACCCCCGCCAGCAGCGGAGGAAGGGAAACACTTCCAGGAAGTCAGGGCCAGCAGCCACGTAGCTCATAAAGACCTTGACAAGCTGGCCAGAAATATCCCTACGTTTAGCCCAGACCCTGCAGGAGGAGACGACGTTGACGCCTACTTGCAAGACATAGACTTTCACCTGCAGACTGTCGCTAACGCGAACACTTGGGACAGATTGTTCCTACTCAGAATCACTTCTAACCGGGACGTACGCAGCTTTCTAGACCGTCAACCAGAGACTGTCAAAGCAGACTACTGGCAGCTACGACGAGTTTTAATTCACGAACACTCTGATCCAGAATCAGACCAGGGGCTAATTGCTGCTGTGGACCTCAGGCAAGGTCGACTTGAAACCCCACTGACTTTACAGCCACACGTCTCCATCAGTCATGACAACCTCATGGCAGGACAGACCATCCCGAAGGTCTGCACCCTAGTCAACGAACAGGGAACGGTGATACCAGCATACACCAAAGGGGTCGCTGTTCGGCTCAACATGCGATGTGGCCAAACCTTAAACCACACGCTGGGCTTCTTCCAACCCTCACCTGAATGTGTGGAACTCGGACTCACACTTGAAGCCACACCCCTCACTGAAATATCATCTTGTGTAGTCTACATCCTCTTCAACAACTGCACAGCAACTGACATCAACATTCCCAAGGCCTACCCGCTGGGATGGCTAGTGAGCCATGACTTTCATGATTTTGAACTTGAACCACCCATCATCGGGCCCATTCCACCTGCACTGATACCAGAAGGGAGTACAGATAACACGCTGTTCACTGCACCCTTCAAATTCATTGCCATCACGTCTGCCATGCCGATGACCAAAGACCAGGTGTGCCGAACGGAGCTGACTGAGGACAGTCACCTCGCAGTATACACAGTCTCCCACCAGCCTGTCGGTGAGACTGATGAACCTGCTACACCTCTCAAGACCAACCTGATCTATGTAGACGACGTTCTCATGAAGAGCACAACGGTGGCCGACCACCTGAAAGAAAGAGACTATGTTTTGAACCAACTATCCGCAGCCGGTGCCAAGATCGCCCTCCACAAAGGACAGTGGTGCCGGGCCAAGGTCAACTACGTGGGCCTGCTAATCGGATCCCAAGGCATTGAACCTCAGTCAAACTGTATTCATGCCATTCAAAACATCAAGCCTCCTACTAACACCTCTGAGCTGCGCAGTTTTCTAGGGGTATGCAATTACTCCCGACAGTTCATGGAAAACTACTCAGACATTGCCAGACCTCTAACAGCCCTGCTGAAGAAAGACTGCCCTTTTGTCTGGTCAGACGCTCAAGAATATGCCATGACGGCACTAAAAAGACATTTATGCACAGCTTCATACCTTGCTTACCCCGATCCACAGAAGGAATTCTACCTGGAAGCCGGGTTTTCCGACCAATGTCTCAGTGCTGGCCTATATCAACGACATGACCAAGACAAGAAGGTGGTCGAATATGCCAGCAAGACGCTTCTCGCACCAGACTGCAAGTTCTCAGACTGTGAAAAAGCCCTGTTCTGCACGGTGTGGGCCATTCAGCGATTCTGCAACTACATTGGGGCACAGAAAGTTATCATAGAGACTTGCCACCAGCCCATAATGTTCCTCAACAGCCAACGCATCCAAGATGGCCTTGTCACTAACTCACGTATAGCCACGTGGTTAATGGCCCTCCAGGGACGCAATGTTGAGGCACAGTACGCACAGAATCACAAGTCTGCACTGGGCAATGGCCTGGCTGCATGCCAAAACTGCTCTGATAACACGACTGCTGCTGCAGCGGATGCACAAGAACCCCAACAACAACAACTGACCTGTCAAAGATACTTTGAACCGAATGCGTGCCAGGGCATGCCCACGGCTTACGTCGATGGGTGCTCCTACAACCACGACGGCGTCCTCAAGGCAGGTGCAGGAGTGCTGTGGGTGAACGATCAGCCGTGCCCACCACAACACTTCAAGTTGGGTCCTCAGTCATCGCAATATGCAGAGATAGCAGCTATTCTCATAGCCCTACAGATTGCATCAAAACACGACATCAGAGAACTGCTCATCTGCTCAGACTCTAACTATGCCAGACTCAGTTTCGTGTGCCACCTTCCAAGCTGGAAACAGAATGGTTTCAAGACCGCTAACAACAAGCCAGTCAAACGCCAACACCTGTTCCAGGAATGTGACAACATCACAAGAACACATGACCTGACAGTGTACTGGAAGAAGGTAAAAGCACACTCGAAGCTACCAGGTCTCGACAAAGACTTAAATGACCAATCCGACGCCCTCGCCAAGTCGGGCGCACTACACGGCGACATGTGGGTACCCACATCCAGCCCCAACGTTGCAGTGCTAACCCGCAGCAAGCGACCGGCCCCGGCTACAATGCCCACATCGCAGCCGCTATCGCTAACTCCGCAGATGTCCAACAATGACATTGCGGATATGCAAGCCTCTGACACTGCGCTATGTATCTCCATGATCATCAGCAATACCCTAACCCTAGGCATAGCCTTTCTCCTGTACAGGAAGTTCAACGAGATGAGAACCCGCTACAGCCAAACTCACGACAGCTGTGTCTGGAGGTCTCCGATGGAAACCCCGGAGGGAGGGTCCCATGCCAGAAGCAGATGCGAACCTCATCGAGCTGGCTCCTCAGCCACAACGAACACCTGCTATCCAACCGTCCCGATTCACCTGCCATCCGACCATTGTGATGGGGGTTGTCCGATAATGACCATAGGACATCATCTGACAAAAAGGGGGACTGTAACAGTAATGATTCAATCAGTCATGTGGCAGGATAGACCAAAGTCTGAACACCTCACAGCCCTCGTGACTTGTCTAATCAAATCATACTTAAACAAAGGGCCTGTGTGTTACGCTGATTAGATCCGAACCGCATCATGTAGCCGCAAGAGATTGGACCGTTGAACTCTTTGGGCGTCGGCCTTCCCCTCTATAAAAACTGGAACCGACCGTCAGCTCTTTGCATTCTCGCCACCACAAGGAACGGACCTCTTGGCCTTTAGCCATGGAGGGGAAGACCATCCCTGGTCTTCCCAACCCTGAGAGAAGGCCTCCCCGCACAGAGAGAGAAACCGGCAGACTTCTGGAGTGACTTTCCTAAACTTCAAAGAAGTTCACCTGGGACTCACAAATCCTTAGCGAACTTCCCCGACGATTCGAACTCAGACACTTACACGAGAAGCCGTAGTAATGCAAGTATTCTATTTCACAATCAAACTGCTTGAAAAAGGGTGTCTGAATTATGAATTTATATGAATTTCTTGTGGGCTCTTGCGAAAAGACTGAAGCTGTCTCTCTCTCTCTGTCTGTCTCTCTCTCTCTCTCTGTCTCTCTCTCTCTCTCTCTCTCTCTCGTTAATTCTTCTTCCCTTTTTATTATTCGTTAAGTTTCATGTTTCCTTGTTTGTACCATATTGTTTGTTTTCTCCTACATATATATGCATATTTCCCCGTATGAATCGTAGCTTTGTAAACTGTAGTTATTTTATTAAAACCCAATAATTGCATTACATTGAATCCGTATTGTTTTGCTCACAAATCTCGAAGTCACTGAAGCGTAAGATCTAAGCTACCCATTTAAGCTTGATTTTCATGTAGTACTACTTCAGTAGTGCAGATCGTACAAACATAAGAGATATTATTTGTCCTGATCAAACAGATCAATGTTTCTTAAGGTTTGTAAGATTGATAATTGATAAAGAAATCAATTTGGATAAAGGTTACTTTTAAATGATTAAAGGTTCCGTTATACGTAAATTTTGTCTGTACAACAAGCAAATAATATTCATAGACTCATGAATATTAATACCATTTGAGTTAATTATTCCCCGAAACTCATTGTTGCTACAATAGAAAGTAATAGTTAAATATTTAGTGTCCCCAACTGAGCAAGCCAAAAGCCAAAGGCAACAGGGGTGACCGTGGCAAGGAACCAAAACTCCCATCAGGTGACATAATGGAGAAAAAAACCTTGAGAGAAACCAGGCTCAGTCAGAGTTCCGGTTCTCCTCTGGCCATCGGGATACATCACACCGACATTTAACCCTTGTATGGTGTTCGGGTCTGTTGGAGCCGTTTTCATTTTTTATCAAAGGAAAAATGATACGATTAATTATTTTTTCAAACTTAGACTCATTGGCCTTGGCTCATTTTCTGTGAGGAATATATATCAGAACACATTTTCAATGACCACACACTGTACACCCCCCTCCACATTTATATTACACACAGGATGTTCGGGTCCACTGGACCCGGGGCTAATAAAAGTGTGGAAATTGTAGGTCCGGTGTACCTTTACTCTGTCCTCCTCCTGTCAGGGCCTGCTCATAGTGTGTGTATGTTCATGTATATGGTTTATGAGGACACAAATGTGTATAATGACATGGGTATTACAACGTAAACATGGTTCATGACAACATCTGCGTCCTCATACTAAAACATCCTAAATGGTGTTTTTTTCAAATAAAAAAATGCCAATTTTTTTTTGTGATTGGTAGATTTAGGGGTAGGGTTAGTGTAGGGGGATAGATTATGCAGTTTGTACATAAGAAAAACCATTATGCCAATGGAGAGTAACCATACACCACATATCCAAGTGAGTGAGTGCGTGTGTGTGTCTGTGTGTGTGTGCGCGTGTATGTGTGTGGTGTGTGAGTGTGTTAGGGTTGTGTGTGCGCGCGTGCATAGGTGTGTGTGTGTGTGTGCGTGTGAGAGAGAGATTGTGTGTAAGTGTGAGAGAGAGATTGTGTGTAAGTGTGAGAGAGTGCAAGAGTGAGTTTTGTTTCTACCCCTGCCGTTCCCACACAAGGTTACAATTCTTAAATGTGATCTAACAAAGGTAAAGAGAAAATATTAACCATATATGCGGTTTATATTGCTTGTAATTGGGATGAAGTAAACATCTGTTGAGTATTTTGACAACATTTTTGATTGTGTTGAATTAAAAACCCAAAAATGCAGCGGGTCCACCAGACCCACGAACACTGGCTGAATAACACAAAATATGAACACCACACAAGGGTTAAGGAGGGGTTGAAGCTGGCCATAGAGGACTATTAGGTCTTTAACAATTTTGTTTACTGCACAGAGCTCTCCACAGAAAACTAGTCTACATTTTCTCACATTCACTATAACACATTGCCCAGTTATGCTCTTAATACAGAATTTTACCTGAATCTGTAAAAGCAATATGACGGCAACAATATGCTGTTGTTTAACTATGTGATGTGCAGC
The DNA here is from genome assembly GCF_949357685.1 of Gobio gobio. Classification (NCBI taxonomy): domain Eukaryota; kingdom Metazoa; phylum Chordata; class Actinopteri; order Cypriniformes; family Gobionidae; genus Gobio; species Gobio gobio. Next base: position 56,364,624 of record NC_137098.1, read on the forward strand.
ATGCACTGTGTGCACAAGGTGAACCGGGAGATCAAGGCTGTAAAATTACCCAGACCCTTGTGCTTGATTACCCATGAAAACAGTGGGAGATGAAAGGCACGCTTGTTGACTTGAGTTCAGAAGCAACCAGCGAGGCAGCTTACTGAATATTCACCTCAGAGAGAGCCAGATATGAGCTCTGTTCCAAACCCTAGTGAGCTGCCTTGCTGTTTACTGTCTACATAGACTGCTGCCTTCTAAGGGGTGGTTCACATGTTTTTACTTTGGAAAAACATGAGACGCAAGCAGCAGTATGGAAAACAGAAGGTCTCCAGATGCATTTTGACCTTAGTTACAGTAGCAGATAGAGCAACCATTGACTACCATAGTATTTTTTTCCCCCCTACTATGGTTGCTCTCTCTGCTTGGTTACAAACATTCTTCAAAATATCTTCTTTTGTGTTCAATAAAACATCATAGCATTTAAATTAGATCTATTTTTTTTACTAATAATTTCCAGTATTGAATAAATTATATATACTACTGTATGTATGCATTTGGCAGGTGTTTTTATCCAAAGTGACTTGCAACCAACTTTATCAGTTCATTTATATCAAAATTTTTGCGTCGTCTTATGTGTAATGCGTTGAGGAATTGGCAAAAACAAGGTATCTTTAAAGGCAGCATAATTATACCACCTACAGCACCTTTTCATGTATAGAGATTCCTTAACATGCTGCCTATGTAGGCAGCTGACTAGGTTTGGAATCAAAAATCATTTATTCAGAGAATTTGATATGCTAAAGTCAGGATTATGGGTAAATGTCAAGGATGTTGACACAAATGTGACTTGAGTTTAACTTAATAGGTTTTACAATATAAATTTGGAGTCAAGTGGGTTGAGAAAGCAAAAAAAGTTTTTGCTTATGCATGTGTGCGTTGTGTGTAAGAGAGATACAGACAGATGGATTTAGGAGTGATAGTGGGATATCGATGTGCCAGTGGCAATGACAAGAAGCCAGCATATCAGGTCCTATCTCATTTAGGTGTCCGGCTACTCTAACTCAAGGTTAAGCCCCCAGCAGACACACACACACACACACACACACACACACACACACACACACACACACACACACACACACACACACACACACACACACACACACACACACACACACACACACACACACACACACACACACACACACACACACACACACACACACACACACATACACACACACACCAGATTCCAGTGAAATGCCAGCTGAAACCTTTAGTTTGTTTCCCTTTTCAACGTTCTTTATGCAAAAACAACACTGTACAAGCAGTGAAATGATAATAACCCTGCCTTGAAAATATGAAATTCAATGCAACGCACACTTTACTCTAACTGATCTCTACGGAGTAATAAGTGCCTTGTGTTTACAGTACAGACTCATCATGGAAATAATGGTTCTCAGGTTGCAATGGGAGTTTATTATATGAATGCTTTTACTTGGTTAGGGGGTAAATACATTATTCACAAGGACACAGAGATACTCAAGGCCTTTCAAGGCCGTTCTTATTGAGTCTGTCTTTTAGCAGGATCCACATAAATTATTAGAATTTGGTTCCACTGATCTAGACAGACTGTGTCTGAAACCAGAAGAAAATGCTGCCTTGGCAGGTATAGGAATGGTTTAATGCCTGGTTTAATGCCTATGCCTGAGTTCAGTGATTGTGTAGCATTCTGTCTACTAAGGCATTCTGCCTTCACTGGCTGGTTTTTGAACGCAGCACAGAGGCATCTATATCCCACAATTCTGTGCATACAGTTACTATCTGAAATACTAACAAAAATATTTAAAACTATGTTTTGTGATATACTTATTATATATATATATATATATATATATATATATATATATATATATATATATATATATATATATATATATATATATATATATATATATATATATATATATATATATATATATATATATATATATATATATATATATATATATATATATATATATATATATATATATAAATTAAGTGAGACAAAATATTCTGTAATTCACACCAGGGTTAATAAATCTTGTTTTGATTTTAAATTAAATGTAAATAAAATTTCACTAAAATAAAATAAAAAAATATATAATTTTTTTTTTATTTCAGCTAGTTCCTATAAGGCAACAATTGACATTTTTATCTAGTTCATTTGTCATTTTTTATAAAACAAAAATTGAAATAAAAATGAATAAAAACTATATATATATTTTTAAACAAAAAAACAACAACAAAAATACTAAAACTTTCAGATTAAAAAGGAAATGGAAAACATAAAAACTAATTAAAAACAAATAATAATAAAAGCAATACTAATATTGAACTAACAGATTCACACCCGCATACATATCCTTTAAATAATAATAAAAAAACTTTGTAGACATCTCAAAACAATCGGCAAATTTAGGTTACTAAATTCTATGTATATAACTAAAAACTATAATAGATTCTCAGTGATACTAAAATAACACTGATTTACACCCTGCACAAATGTCCTTTTATTAAAAAGAAGAAGAAAAAAACTTTATAGACAGCCTATAAATCTTAAACTAAAATTAAAATGGAAAACATATCAATGTAAACTAATTCAAAATATGAATAAAAACTAAAATAGTATCTCAGTGACACTAAAATAACAGATTCACACCCTGCATACATGTCATTTTAAAATTGATTCCATTTCATTTGCAAAAATAATCATCGTAGTCATTTTGTTCTAGATCATTGGCGTTATTCTGGAAACCTGTCTGAAAACACATTTCTTTAAGCGGCACCTTCACACGTTTAGTCTGACTCAGACTGACTGCAGAATGGCTGCTGTTTGACAGGCTGCTGTTCTCACTGTTTACAATTATAATGCAACTCTAGTGAAGATCCTCTAGGGGGCGTCAGCATCACTGGGTTTCATTGGAGGATCTGAACCTGCAGCCGTGAGCTGAGAGTCAATTAGTTTGTTGTGCTGTTATACCAGCTGGGAAAACAGATTGTCTCAAGAGACACACAATGTAGTGTGCTTTCCATATGAGTCTGATATCATAAAAGAGGCATCTCTGAGTAGGAGGCACATTGAGTATGATGGCAATTGGAGGGGGGGTTGGATGCAGGTAATGTTGTCATCAGGAGATTAAATTAGCATAAGCAGCTGTCAATCATCCATCTTCAAGTCCAGATGCTAAATAGCTTTCGAAAATCAGCATGAATGGCAAAACACTGGCTAATTACACACAGCGAAGACCAAATTGATAAACTTTCAAGGTAAGGTTTCAAATCTCGCTTATTTTGGCATTATAAAACTAACTATTCTGTCAAACCACATACAAAAATGCTCAAATCTACTACAAAATGCAGATAAACTCTAATCTGTGATTGCACAAATTATATTAATACTCCTAGTTGTTTATGAACTATATAATTGGGCTAATTTAGAATGCTTAATTCTGATTATTAAGAGGCATATGTATATATGGGCGGGACTTGATTTTGTCCATGGGGAATTGATTGGATGATTGTGGTTTGCTATTGGTCAATCTCATGCGAGTGAAGGTAGGCCTATGTCCCGCCCTCACGGCAGTAAACACTTCATCTGAGATGAGATGGAAAAGATATTTTGGCTAAAGATTACAAGAGCACATGGATTTTTTTTTTTAGGATGTGTACATTTAGGCTATAATCAAAACTGCAATATTCCATAAGAATAGTACATTTTGATTTCATGGTGTTTTATTGCCCCAACTACATTTTTAGTGTGGGAGACCCAGTAATCATAAAACTCACAGGTTGTTTTGTAAGATTAAGAGGTGTGTTGCCCAGCATAAAGTGATAAAAGTCTTATGCATAATAAAACTGACAAAAATGAAAAGAGTCCACATTTCGACAAAGGCTATAGCTTCACATACACAAAAATCCTTAAAAGCGTCATAAAATATGGGTCAACAGCTAGCTTGAAACATAAAAAGTGGGATACATGAAATGAATGAACATAAAACAGCGACTGACCCAGCTGAAAAGCAGTCAGATCGGAAATTATAACATGAGCCTGGCAATGTAAGTCACTTTGGATAATAACAGCTTCTGCCAAATGCATGAATGTCATGTCAAAGTTTAAAAAATATATAATGTGTAATATGTGAATGTGTCCATACAACATATACCAAAAGAACACCATTCATCAAATGCAAAGAAGTTCATTAACTTCTATATGCTGAAAGTATGAAGACTTCATTTGAGAGATTGAGATGATTAAATGCTAAAATCATATTAATTAGAAAATGAAAATCAATAAGCAACAAAACAAAGAGAACAGATAGTTTAAAAGGATTGTTCACCCAAAAATGAAAATTGTCATTGTTCACCCTCAAGTTGTTCCAAACAAGTCGTTGAGTTTCTTTCTTCTGTTGAACACAAAAGAAGATATTTTGAAGAATGTTGCAACCAGACAGTTGATGGTATAGTCATTGACTTCCATAGTAGGACAAAATGCAGTAGAAAGAAACTCATAAAGGTTTGAAAACAACATGAGGGTGAGCAAATGATGACAGACTTTTAATTTTTGGGTGAACAATCCCTTTAAATATTATAAACATCCCCGAATGAATTTATATGCAAAATCATAATTACCATCACAATATAAGCAAATAATTGACTCTTCTGGTGTCTGCATGTGGTTGAATTGCGGAAACATTAAGACATTCAATATCGGGGATGTCAAGTTGTATATTTCTTTAAGATTCAATATCCAATCAATGCAAACTATTGGAAACATTTGCCAGTGCTTGACATGTATGAATAGATTTGATTGGCTGATGGGGAAATTGAATTCTGCTGCTGTCCCATTTTATTTCCCATTTATTCCTTAATGGGACGCTTTATGAAATGCTAGGTTAAAAACAACCCAAGTTGGGTTGTTTTAACCTAGTTAATGGGTTGTTTTAACCCAGCGGGATTGGGTTTAATGTTTGCTTAAAACAACCCAATTGCTGGGTTTTTCCATTTTCAACCCAACTTGGGTTGTTTTAACCCATCATTTTTTAGAGTTTACACTTTAAGATATATTTATGATTAATCTAAGTCATTGCATGATTGCATTCATATGTGCACATATGCAAAGAAAGCAATGTCATATTATATTATAAATAAGTGTAACACATTTAAAGATTTGAATCTAACAGATATGAGTATATTTCACAATTTTTTCTGAACACAGTGACTTTTGACATTTAAATGGATTGGGGTTAAACGTTTTTTTTTTTTTTATGTGCCATTCTCAACATATTATCATAAAAAAGACCTGAGAGCAGTCTTCAGATGTATTTTAACGCTGCTCAAGGCGACTGACCAAAACGCGTCCCAATTTACTCGACTTACAACCACATAAACTGATGTTTTAGTGCTCGTGCTATCAGCTGGCGGTGACACGGACGCACAACTCATCACTCCTTGCCTTCAAACCTTCTCACTGCCATCTCCCGACATCAGCCGAATGAGGACACTGGGAAAGAAAAACCAAGTGACTGAGTGAAAGAAAGAAATAAGCAGGGAAGGAGAGAGAAAGAGAGCGCGCGCGCGTGGTGCTCCATGGTCACTCGCCCATTGGAAGCTCGAGAGCACATTTTGGATTCGACTTTTTCTTGGAGGGGACTTGAGAGAAGAAACAAGCGTTTGTTGGCGTGCCAAAGGCGAGCAGCCATGCACCTGAATCGGGAGGACGAGGAGGGAAAAGGTGAGACACTTTGGTGGATTCCGCTCGTTTGTTTTCAGCCAGAACGCCCGCCCTTGAATGGCAGACGATGTGGCGGCACCCGGTACCGCTCGTGTACGGGTCACAGTACCGTGTCATTTCGAAGGCGTTTAGCTTCAATTTGTCCTCAACTGCAAACTGTCAGTTGCCGAACGTGCAAACAGGTGCAAGCAGGTTTCTCTATATACATTCGTTCGCGTTTGCACACATTTTCAGCACCTGTTGTTGTGTTGTACCGTGAAGGTAAATACATTTACCTTGGTGCCTTTTGAGGGAGTTGTCATCTATGCACGCGCAAGGTCATCATCTCTCATCACATAGTCATGATAGTCTGCGCGTGCGTTTATTGTTCCGAGTGTGCTTGTGCTCGTCTTGTCCATCGCATCTGCCAAAATGTACCAAAAGCATTTTGCTGACTTTTTCGTATGCAATTGTGAGAAAGTGAGGATGGGTCATTATGAGGAGGAGGAGGAGGAGGACGAAGGGAAATGGACATGCTTTGGCCTCTGCCCCCTCCTGTTGCGCGCCACGAGATTTGTCAGGTGGTAAAATTACGATGGTCAATTGTTATGTGAGCACAGACAGAGATTTGTTTAGAGAGGCACTGTGGCAGAAATACAAGACGGCAAATAATAAAGCACTAATTTGTGATGAGAGATGCCAGTTCAGAAATAAATGTAATGAAATCCAATGATTTAACCCTTGGATGTCAAGAACATAAAAATACATTGGGAAATTAATTTATGGCTATACACCAATTCAGTCAGGATGACAAATTGTAGACCTGACCAAACCGAAAGGCAAAATCGTGTGCCTATACTACCCATGGAAATGTCTGGGCTTTTAGAATAGTTTTGGATATGTTTGTGTTATAGGAATTTGTAATGTCTGGAACTGCTTGTTATGTAATTTGTGGATTTTTGAGGGAACATTTTTATTTCTGTTCGCTGTTTCATAGTTTGTTTCATTACTTGTTTTTGCTGTTTAATTTTGCATTGTAACTACATAAAACATTTAACTTCAAGATACGTGCCAATGGCAATACAGCAATTGACTTAAACTTTGAGAAATGTTTTCTGCATTGAGAAATGTAGCCTTGGTTTTTCTTACCATGGTAACTGTTGTTTCCTCCTCAATGCCATAGTTTCTACAGTACAGTTAGCCTATTCTTCCCACAACATGGTACCTGTGGTCACGGGCAACCCATTAAGACACACCAAATTGAGGCACAGATTACCAATCCAATTTCATAAACTTGTATTGATTTAATTCTTGTCTAATGAGTGCTACTGTATACAGGACTAAAAAGTGTTTGCCTAGACAGTTTTTCAGAAATCATGGTGTGTGTGTCCCATATTTTCTGTTGGCTGTTTAGAATCAAAGCTACTGAGTGATGCCTGATTAGTGAATGAATCACTCTTTTGAGTCAATTCTTTTCAATTAACTTCAAATATGTGAGCGTAATGATGTCTGATTTGAAAATGGATGTTCTTCCAATTCTTCCCCGTGTACATATTTTGTTTGTGGCTCGGAAGTTGTGATTAGTCTTTTCTTCCTTATTGTGACATATATCCAAGTGAAATAATTTTTTTGAGCAGGACTTACTTTTTTCCCATTGGGAATGAATTGGATGGTTGTGGTTTGCTATTGGTCGATTTTCATGTGAGTGACAGGTTTTCTCGCCTTTGTGCCAGTAAACAAATCATCAGAGAAGTAATTCAGTAATTTCTCCAGTCCCATAATTGAGTCAGGTGATCTTCAGACTGCTACATGAAGAACAGAATATATTTAGTATTCAAACCTGTTTGCCTGTAATGGCAGCGGCAGCTGTATTTCAGCAGTGTTTTTGTATTGATATTCAACTAATGTTTCTTGAGCAAGAGACATTAATCAAGGGCATACAACCTGAATCTGCAATGACTTTGCATTTGCAACTTTTTTTTGAAAAACAACAAACAAACATAAACTATAAAAAAAACTACACATTTGTATTTAGGATGGTTTTAGCTACTGTTCACAACCAATATCTTTTGATGGAAATGTAATTAATGTTTAAAAATTAATTATGGTAATTTTGTTTTGTTTTGATTGTCATGTATGGCTACATTTAGAGTAGAATAAATTTTTTTGTAAGGCATGTTAATTTGTTTGAGAAATTTTATTAGCGTTGTGGATATAATCAGCTTTGGCTCGTCTTGTGAATTCAGCTGGGAATCTCACGCTGAATGTATTGCCAGAGATTTCATGCTGTACTAGACAAAAGCAGACTTTGTAAGCACGGATTTGGGAATATCCAGTTGAAGAAACGCTTAGCCCAATCAACTGAACAGAAAAGTGTTTCTTTAGTTTTGTATAAAACACAGACATGGACACAAATGCTTTTGAGGAAAGACTTGTTTAAGGTAAAAAAAATGTAACTAATAGATTTCACCATACTTCCCCAGTTGTTTGATTGCATTTAAGAATTGCATTTTTTTTAAATGTTATGTTTACTTTGCAATTGGCACTAATTAAACATGCACAAATTTGCATACATTTACACAAAATAAATCTGAACATTGGATAAAGCCAATTCAAAATTCATGTTTCATTTAGTTTATTTCTTAGTTTTTTACAGAAGGGATTATTGATATACCACTATATAAATCAGAAAATACTGTCAACAGCCAGAAAAAAAGTCACCATGTTTTTAGGAATAAGATGTTATATAAAATCCCAAGTGGTGCTCATTGCAGAGCCAAATAACGTCCAGCTCCCTCTCACTGGACCTAATGAGTGGAGCTTGACCAAGTCCAGCTCCATCTCTGTGGACCTAATGGGAGGAGTTATGTTAGTGATAGGGTTAGGGTGGGTCGGACCTTATAGCTCCACCCATTATGTCCAGTGAGGGGGAGCTGGTCGTTAAGCTCCACCCAGTGGCACTGCAGTGAACGGCCTCTCTAAAATCAGGCAAATTATATATTAACCAACCTTTAGATAAGAATTAAACTGTTATACCTTAAACAGATTTTTATTTTTTTAGTTTTTTTACATTTTCAACTTTCTTTAGCATGTAATGTTGCTGTTTGAGCATGAAAAAGGTCTGCAAATTTACAACACACAAAGTCACTCCAAAGGGAGTTATTCTCTGTATTAAAGGTGAACTATGTAACATTTTTTCAGTAAAATATCCAAAAACCACTAGGTCAGTGTTATATATTTTGTTCAGTTAAGTACTTACAATATCCCAAATGTTTCCAACTATTTGTAAATTTTGAGAAAATTGCTATTTTAACCAAGGAACCGGGACGTGTGAGGGAGTCGCCTGTCAATTGCGTCATATCTGCGTTACTCTCGGTTTCCGGTTTTATATTGCAGAAACACTTTACTCTTACTGCAGTGTGCAACAGGTGTCATAGCAGCCGCAGAGCGAACACGCATGAGTAACGTCATAACATAATTTTCGACACATTCAGATGTATCTAATATGACAAACAGAGCTGTGTTACCTCATACGCATGACCGGAAAAGCGGAAGTGGCGCCTCTGGCATAATAAAAGTCCCGCCGGCGACTATGCCATAATAACAGTCCCGCTGCTCGCAAGGCGTGTGTTGAGCTCATCTTATTAACAATCGCTCCAGCGGCCTTGCTCAGCTCCACAACACTCGGTCCTGCTCTGCTTCATACTACAGTAACGTTAAAGGGTTAGTTCACCCAAAAATGAAAATTCTGTCATTAATTACTTACCCTCATGTCGTTCGACACCCGTCAGACCTCCGTTCATCTTTGGAACAGAAATTAAGATATTTTAGTTGAAATCTGATGCCTCTGAAAGTCCTCCATTGGCTCAATGGTACTCTACACTCTCAAGACCCTTAAAAGGTACTAAAGACGTCGTTACAAAGTCCATCTCGCTACAGTGGTTCTAAAATAACTTTATGAATCGGCAACAATAGTTTTTGTGCGCAAAAAAACCCTAAATAACGACTTACATAGTGATGACGATTTCAAAACAAAGCATCATGAAGCTTCGAAGCGTTATGAATCACTGAGTCGATTCAGCGGTTTGAATCGCCAAATTTCAGCAGTTTGGCGGTTTGACACGCGATTCGAATCATCATTCGGCTCAGTGATTCATAACGCTTCGAAGCTTCATGATGCTTTGTTTTGAAACTCTATAATACAATTTCCGAAACAACCTTGAAGCAGTTGGTCAGTCCCAGCACACTGATCCATCCGACCAATCAGAGCACACTGTGCTTTTCAGAAGGAGAAGCTTCATGAAGAACGAAAAACAGAGCGTTACTAGACTCATACTGCTGCATATGGCACACTTTTCTGGAAACACTTCAGGAGTTTCGAAGTCATCATCTGATTGAATTCTACAGGATGTCCACGAGACGTGTGTGTGTGTGTTGCGTTCTTTAGCGTTTGGCCAAATGCTGTGACACCAAACTCACCAAATATTTTACAGCGATGGCAATGAGCGCTTACCAGGATCAACTAAACACTGGATTTTCAAAAGTATGTCAAGTTTGCGGCTCTATTGTTTTAGTAAACTTGCACATTGTTCTTGAATGAATAATTTATTGTAGGGACATTGACTTTACATTTTCACACCCCTAAATATGATGCAGAACAAATCGAACTGCATTACATGTTAGTCAAACATTCTCTTGGGCGGTCCTTGGCCAATGAAAGCTGCGTCGAGACCTCCTGCTGTCAGTCTGAAGGTCTGGCTACGCGAGACTTGAGCGTTACTGACAGACAGGGAACCGAGGTGCTGCAACCATGTGAAATATGTGAAAAATTATGTTTTTTTTTATGTTTAAGCATGAAATCCTATTCTAGTAGACTCAAAAACAAAATCAAGACTTTGTAAAAGAGCATAATAAGTCCTCTTTAAAGTAAAAAAAAAAACAAGTTATGAAAAGCCAAATAGCCCGAAGTCTCAAACTTGACCAGTGCATAAAAAATGTTTTTGCCTATAGTGTCTTGCCTTTAAAAGAGAAAATAGACGCATCTAAAAAGAAGAAATGCTGATATTTGGCATGGAAAACGCTGACTAGGTGAACTGGGTGGTAGTTTCATGACCACCATGACAGTTTTAAGGACAGCTGAAGATCACACTGACAGCTCAAGGAATCTCCTGGGTTTTCACAGAGACCTGCCCAGTGGTGCTTTTGCAGTACCGCTGCATGTTGAATGATAAGAACGTATATGAGACACTGACAAGGGTTAATCTTTGACAGAGGCAAGATTTCAATCAGATCAGATCATTTCACACCCCTCAAGCCATCGCGTCTGTCTCTGCGTTCAGACGTCCTCACACGTGACCATGCGCCTGCCTCGCCGAGCTCTAATTCAAAACCGCGAGACCGCTCTGTATCTACTGTTTAGAGCCCCTTTCATGTACTCTCAATCAAAGTACACATTGTTTGAAGTTTGCTGGCGATAACAACAGTTGTTTCAGACGCTGATAGCAGAAGAGCTTTTACATGTATTGCGGCGTTTGTATGCAGGGTCATTTCCTGGATAGGATCTTAATGTCATTGACATTCCTGGCATGTTCTGGTGTTGTAGCAGTGGTATGATAAGACAAACACAGCGAGAAGGTCAAGTAGCGGCCGCAAAGCGGATGCTGGAGGGGTTGGCGAAGGACACCTTTGGACGGAGCAGGGAGAACGTGGAGAAATGCGATGGACGTACAGGTGCATTTGGAGGCTCGCCAATCACTTCCCCTTAGATTGGAGTGACATTGTGAGTTTGTAATGCTTTTAGCTCGCGTCAATGATCACTGATGGCCAGTGTGGGATCAGACGATGCTCCTGCATTTAGAGCATGATGCATTCTGTATGAATTTTTCAATTTCTTGAGAATATAGGAGTTAAAGGAAAGTTGCCAATGTGAGAACTCTGTTAACCCTTCTGCTCAGATTGATCACCAGACCCGTCTCAGAACCGGCGTTTGTTTCCAGCTCATGACTTAGAAAGATGGATTAACTGACCTTTTTCCGGGTTCAATGCAAGAGCAATCGACAGCATTACCTCAAAAAATAATGTTGAATTGTTCCTCGTTTTATTAAAAAAAGCAGCTGCAAAAATAGAGGTTACAGTGAGGCACTTGCAATGAAAGTAAATGGGGACAATTTTTGGATTTTAAGTCATGTTTATTTATATAGCACATTACACAATACATATTTTCACAGAAGGGTTATTACTGTTGACTAAAACTAAAACCATGAAAAAACATTTACTTAAAATAAACATTAATTTAAATAAATTAAATATAAAAAAACATAAACTTACTTATTCCATTATAATAAAATGTAGTATAATAGTATACTGTAATAGTATATCAATAACACTAAAATAAGACTGTTTCAAAGCAGCTTCACAGTAATAAACAAGAAAATATCAGTATCAATGTTGGAAAGTTCATCAATTATGAAACAACTTTTGAAACATCTCTTAAGAAGACAGTAGTGTCATTTTTCTGCTCAGCTCAGTTTTTTTGTGTTTTTCATCCGATAGTGTACAGTACAGTTAGCTCAAAATATTTTCTGGATATTAATTGTCTTTTAATCGTCCTTTAAAAGCAGAAATAAGCAACAAATATATGTAATTTTATAAAATCACTTAATTTTGGGGGGTATTATTTGAACTGTAAAGCTGTTCTAATAATTTTTACAGTTGTTTTAGGTGTTATACCGAATTAAGTTGTGAAATTGAATAAAACATAAAAAAATTTAGTAGGTAACCCCCCCCCCCCCCCCCCCCCTCTTGGTTTTGAAAAGAATTAAAGTGACTGTGCAGCATAACAGAAATATGAACAGTGTCCCTCACCTGAATGCCTGACGTTCCACATCATGTAGACACTAGACCGTTTATTGATTTATAATTGGAGTAATCTAGTTTTATGCCGTCCAGTTGTGTCTTACTTCCGTCTAGCCAGACATTTTGAAAACAATGTGATTAGAACATTATCCTGCTCCCACAGCCACTTTGAGACGCAGGTGTTTTTAGCACAAAATGTAACATATTATCATCCACTGAAGGTGAGTTGAAGTGAATGCAGGTGCAGTTTATTGGAAGGTAAACAAATACAAAATAAACAGAGCTAAGCGATGACATGAACTTGAGCAGATTAGAACATGAACCATGAAACTGACAGCGTTGCAACATTTAACAATACACAAGGAAACATGTCAAACATGAGGGCTTAAGGGATAGTTCACCCAAAAAGGAAAATTACCCCCTCATTTACTCAACCTCAAGTCATCCTAGGTGTATTTGACTTTCTTTTTGCATCCATCCATCATAAAAGTAATCCATATGAGGTTAATAAATGCCTTCTTAAGTGAGGCGATGGGTTTTTGTAAGAAAAATATCCATATTTAAAACTTTATAAACCATAATCACTGGCTTCTGGCCCAACCTGCATGAAGTGGTTTAGATGCAATATTTGTCAAATACACAGACGTTCTGAATTCAATACTTTATGCACTGTTTAATACAGCACCATTTGTAATAAACAATAAAGTTCAACATAAGCCTGTGCTATTTAAATACCAATAAAGTGGGTCTATGTTTTTAATCAGTTTTATTTTGATACTGACACACGTAATCGTGACACGGCAGTGGCGGCGATCAAAGTCGGACAAATGTTCTAACCAGAATGCATTGCGTTTGACAGGCACCTGTCTGCATGGGGCCGCATTAAGTAAAACTCACCTAAGATAACAAGATAATGAACCATTGGCTGGGTTCAAATCACCACCCCTATACATTCATTCACTATTCCCAACATTAATTCACTAATTTAGTCCAATTAAAGGAGTGAATGAAAACGAGTGAGTGAATTTGGACACTGAGTGCGCCGGAAGGGCTGCCGCTTTTGCATATTTTGTGCTTGCTGTTTAATAATCATTTGAAACTAGCTGACAGCTCCAGTAGTAAGATGAATAAAAAAATTAATAGTCATGGAAACTATGTATAAACCTTTTTTAAACAGTTTAATAATCAATTAAAAAGGAATTCATACCTGTATGATATTATGCTGTACCCACATTGTACCAGTGGTTTGGAAAATGGATGGATGGATGATTCAGTTGCGGGGGCCATCTTGGACAGACGCGGGAATTATTTCGGCGTGCGACTCACAGTGCGTTATGGTATTCTCTAGCCGCTGAGAGTACATCTGTTGTACACTTGTTATTACGGTGCATTATGACATTGAATGAGTGCACTTGATAATGTCCACTTTGGTTTTGGACACCACTACAAATGACTGTCCCCTCAAATAGGGCCCTATTTAAGGGTATATGGGGACAATGCCAATGAGAACATGAACAAACAGGAAACAGAGGTCACATGACAGGGAACCAGGGCTTAAAAATGGAAAAAAATATCAATCGGTTCACTCCGAGCAGAATCGATATTATAGCGTTTCCGTTTTTGCGTTCCTCAATAAACATTACTGTTCCGAAAACGGTTTGATTAAAAAAAATACCGGTTAATAACGTTATTTTAATTTAGCCTATACTTTAAACAAATATGTATAAACAGACTTATTTTCACTCAATAATAATATAACGCATGGTAATTAAACTTGAATATTTATTTCATAACATTTTTAAAACCACAACAGAAATAAATGCATTAATTACAAAGCATAAACAGCGGGACAAATATTGACCTGTTTTAATGGAGCATTAGACAATCGAAAGTGGCCCTCTATATGCCTAATTCTTTTCAGAAGAGTGATAACATTCTTTGTATGTACTTTTTTTCAACACGACTTGTTTAAAAAATTGCATGAATAAAGAATAAATAAACTGGATAACCATTGCTCGTTTAATGCACCGTCAACTGCTAATTTAGAAGCAAACACTGAGCAACACGTCCTTGCATCCCATAATCAAATTCAGTCAGCTAATAAAGCTTGATAATTTAATGCAATATAACATACCATTTAATACAAAGCATCAACCGTCTATCGAAAACATTGACCTGTCCTGTATTGGCAATCTGAAAGACTAGGAAAAATATTTGATAGATGCTAGTAGTAGCCTACTTGGATAGGCTTAAACGGAATCCATAAACTAGCCTAAATCAGTCTATTTGAGCTTAAAGTCCGTACTGCTTATTTAAACATAGGAAAAGAATGTCCTCCAATACCTGCGCATTCATTGTAGATCTCAGCGGGGAAAGAAATGTCCTTGAGGCATGAAAATGCGCGCTCTACACTGACTTGCGTTACCGGTAGATTCATAGATGATGGTGCGAGGGCATTTCACTCACGCGTGATACCTCAACGTCACACGCTGTACAACTCAATTCATGATTGGTCACTGCCAAATTAAAATATTAAAGAGAACGATAAAATAACGTTATTAACCGGTTAATGGTCATTTCAAATGAACGTTTCTGTTCAGAACGATTCAAATTGATTTTGATTTCGTTTTCGTTTTTGTTCCTCTTAAAATTTCGTTCGTTTCCGGTTTTCGTTTTCGTTCCTTGAACCGGTTCGGAGCCCTGCAGGGAACACATGAGGGGAACAGTGAATCACATGACATGAACATCGACCAATAAACATGAACCAAACCCAAACAGACAGATGTGACACAAACCTGTTTTTTTTTTGTTCGTTTTTTAAAGCGGCCCTCTGCGTTATGTAGATGTAAAGTGCCATCTTTGTCCACTTAAGAGGCTTTCACACCGGAGGAACGTTTTTATAGCTCCTATAACTATTGGCGGAAGTACTCGCTTTTTGGTGTGCTCACACTGCAGGAACTAGGAACGATTTCAGCTATAGGAATTCCTTTTGGGGGGACTAAATTAGATCTAAAATAGACCAGCACCACATCTGTCCATAAAGCCTATAAAAAAACCTTCTTTGTGTATTTTACAATACTTCAGCTTGTGATTCTTATCTAGTGGGGGTCATTTTTTAGGATTCTTTACCTAACTGAAGTCTCTGAGATCCTGACACCTCGCACTTCTGGAGACTCCAGGTAGGTTGCAGCTTTGGAAAATGGTGGCGCTGGAGACTAAAGGGTTCCTGATGGTTTCACCCTTAATTCTTCACCTTAATTCTTAATTCTTTTGCAGTTAACAGGTGTCTTTTCTTCACCACCTGTTTTTGTCTGACCCTGCTGACCCAACGAGCATTTCACTGTCCAATGGTCATGCCTTAACTGCAATGTCTAGTATTGCATTAGTATTGCGTCCTTCTCATGGGCATTTAATACTTTTTGACTTTTCAGTCTGAGTTAAATCTCTTTTTTGGCTCAATTTATCTGTAAAAGAAAACATGCCTAATAATTCTGCACACCTGAATATAAGGTGTTTTTCATTTCCAGCCTTCATGAACAATTATATATCACTTATACATTATTAAATACTAAATCAATAGTAGTTATTAGGATTACTGTGGTTTGGAATTGGTCAAATGTGCCTGGAAAAAAAATATGATCAGAAAATCAACGTGCCTAATAATTCTGCACTCCCTGTACATAGTTTACATGTAGCTACTTACTACACGAACTAGCTCCACAAACATGGAAAACTGCGATAAGACATAAACATACAGAAAGATAATATTATCGACATTACCTGATGCCTTTGTCTGCGCCGCTGTGTTCTTTTCTCAGCCTCGATGATATGTAGCACTGCAAGTTGTTGAGATTTCGTCACTTAGCCCTCCTTTTGCTTTCAGTCGCTTAACTTATACGTCTACATTCCATCTTAGCTATCATGAAACCCAACGATCAGTTGATGTTGTTGAATGCCGGGCTTAAATGACGTTGCTGTCAGCCGGCTTACATTGCCCTAGGGGGAAATTGTGTTCTCGGGGGACTGCCCTGGTAGCTAGTTCCTTTAACTGAGTTCCTGTAAGTACCTGGAGCGAAAGCCCCTTTACAAGGTGACTGACAGACCTCTTAAGTAACGTATCATAAAGCTCTTATCGCAAAACCTTCCTCCAGCCCTCACCGCCGCTATAAATCTACAGACATCGCTGTGGTTTAAGGTGCAGTTGTTGCAGTCATCAGTGGTTGAGATAAACCTGCCAGTCTAGGTCAGATGCTGAAAGACAAAGACGACAGATGATCACAAGAGACTGGAAGAAAAACACAGAGGCAGGTTGACCTTGTAGTTTGTACACATCACGTCTCTGGGTAATTGCGTGTTAATGGCTGTTTCCAGTCATGTTGTCAAAGGTCCTATTAATATTTCATTCAGAGACAGAGTGAACGAGAAGTGAATAGCTTGAGTAGTAGCTGTACTGACACATGAGAGTGACATGAAAGAAAGCACGAGTGGTGAGGTACAACCAGACAGACAGAGGGAGGGAGGTGGAGATGGAGACAATAGCAGTGATTCCTCAGGTGCCGTGAGGAATAGCTGTCTGAAGTATATTTTTATCCTTTAATGCAACTTGCGGTGGTGAAAAAAGTCCCCAATTACTTTTCTGACTAACAACTAAAATGTCAACTACATGTCTCTGCATTGTAAAGCATTATTGTACACTGTTGAATCTCTCATTTAATTTTTTTCCCGCTTGTTTATCCTAAATTTTGAGCAGAAAGATTTAGCTATACACTGATTCATATAGGGTAAACGTACCTATTAAGCTCAAGAAAATCTACAGTAAGACATTTTAGTGCACAGGGTATTGGTTTGAGTACAAGAAGTTATGTTAAAATAAAATATTAATCTCTCACACAATAATGGTTAATTTTATTTTAAATGAAAAAAGCATTTAAATTAAGATATACATCATTAAATGCAAAAAGTCTGGATGTGCGTAATGGGTACATGTTTGTACCCTTTACACCCCTGTTGCCATTAAGCTCACATGTTTTTTTTTTTTGGGAAAATTCTTGATTATTTTAAACAACATTTTTAAAGAATAATTTTATAACGATTAACTTGAAGTGAAAACCATTTGTTAATATTTAAAGTCTGTTTATGAAGTATTTATATAGACGTTCCATGTGGATGAGCTTAAAGGAGCACACTGAGCTTTATTGGAACAGCAAACCCTTTTTTTTATTAATAAATATTATTAAATTAAAATTAAATGGACAATTTTGCTGAATAAATAATCTAGGTCATGTATTAAGTTCATACATATATTAATATGAGCAGCTATTATTGGAAATATCTATGAAATTATACTTTTTCTTATTGATATCACACTGAAGCTGTGATTTTCATAGTAGTGCACCCTTTAAGCTCACCTTACAATAATATGAAGTCTTAAAAAAATACAGCAGTGTAAAACCACAGAACATCAATAAACTGTAAATGTATAATATAATGGATTTAAAAGTACAAGCCGGTCATGCCTGCGAAGTAAAATATTAGTGCAGCACACAATCTTCTACTACAATGTTCTGTAGCACCTGTGCTATGTTGCTAAAATTATCTTTTGGATCTAACTGTAATTATTTCCCACATCCAGGTTATAATATGCAAAAGTCTAAACATGAATCTCTTAATTTTGCAGTAAGAAGTTATACTTATTGAAAATAAAGGCTTAAATATCTATATAAAAAGTGCACATTTAAAGGGATAGTTCACCCAAAAATGAAAACTGTCATCATTTACTCACCCTCAAGTTGTTCCAAACCTGTATGAGTTTCTTTGTTCTTTGTTTACAAACATTCTTCAAAATATTTTCTTTTGTGTTCAGCAGAACAAAGAAACTCATTTTTGGGTGAACTATCCCTTTAAGGGGCTCCTCTTTTGGTGAAAGTTTTCAGGCAGCTTTCTAAATGGCCACCAGACAGTGTGAACACATAGATACCCATATCTCAGTGTGAAATGGTCTGATTAGCTTGAAATTACAGGAGGTTTATATTAACAAACACATCAATTGGTTAATACATCAAGAAGGATGATAAATATTTTGTTCTTTTTATAATCTGAGCTCAAAGATAGTAGTGAGCTTAATGGGTACTTGATCTTAATAGGTACGTTTACCCTAATCCAGGAAAAAAGGACCCCAAAAGCGTCGTAAGTGAATCTCGTAGACTATGGATTCCCAAACCTTTTTGTCAGCTGAACTTCTTTGACTCAAAATATTTACTTTAAGTACCCCATGAGATTTTGAATTAATATGTCAAAACATTTTTTATGATGCAATTAATTCTTTGTACTTAATGTACTTAAAGCTTTTCATCATCTCACAACCTCCCTGCAGCGATGCTACTAAATGGCATTTGTTTGCCAGCATGCAGTGTTAGTTTAGCATTATTAATGTACTAATATAGAATTATTTGTGTAATTTAATTTCTGTTCCTGTTTAGCCTTAGTTCTTAGTGTTCCTTTGTTCTCATTTTCCTGCCACTAGTTAGTCTCCGTAGTTACTCATTAATTAGATCACACCTGTTAGTAGGGTAGAGTGGGGGAACATAACCAAAATAAATCAAGCGCCAGCGTTAGTTCTGGCAGGCCACGTAGTCAAGCTCCGCTATCAGCTGATTGGGAAATTCTAACTCCGCCCCTCTTTCAGCTGATCTGTTTCAGGTGATCCTATGCTCTCAATTGGCTTCTCTCAAACAGGGCGGCTTACTTAAGCATAGCTTCACTTCAATCTGCCTGCTTGGACGCTTCTGCTGCACGCTGCTTTGCAACCCACCTCCTCCCCAGCTCCTCCTTAAATTGCTAACTTAATCATGTCATTCTGTTGTCATTGATGCATGCTCTGTTCTAAATGGGGGATTTGCTCTGCCCTCCCAGTTAAATGGGAGGTCGTCCCCAGAATCTGCTGCTGTTCCCTGTCTTGGCTTTTCATGGAGCTCATGAAAGGATGGGGAATTTAGAACAGAGCCATACCGCCAAATCTAAATCTTTACAAAATATGCAATTAAAAAATTGTACTAAATGTTTGTCTATTGTGTTTTTTGACTTTAGTGGACCTGACAGAACCAAGATCAAGATACGTTTTTGTTGTTGCTATGGACTACTTTGACCAGAGTGATGTAGAAGTTTTCACTGCGAAGCCTACACTGTTGACTTACCTGAGAGAAAACGGATTTCACATTAAGTGATATCATTTTTAAGTTTAACAGTAAGAAAAAAGTGTTTTAAAGCTTGCTGTTTTGCAGAACATCACCGTTTTATATGATATGAGAAGAGCAACGCCTGTAGTTAGTGAGTACTTGTTACTTGTAGAGTATAATAATATTTTCAGAAAGACATAACTTTTTTTCAAACCTAGTCTGTGGGGTAAAACGCCCCCAGGGAGCATCGCTTTCCACTATCATAAATACTGTATTACCATGTTCTGAACATCACATTCTTTGTTTTTCCATCACATGTAATCTAACTAGGTGGTTGAATAAAAATATTTGGACTTTATATTTAAAAATGACCTCACATTAGCATCAGCTAGCTAGTTAGCCAGCCAGTTTCCCCCCACTCTACCCTATTCAGTTTATCCTCTATATATACATAGAGTCCGAAATCCCATACTCTCCTAAGTAGGTACTTATTTTGAATAAGTAATTACTTCACGGCCACTAAAATATGTTCTATAGCAGGGGTGGCGAACTCCGGTCCTGGAGAGCCACAGGGTGCGTCTCAATCAGCCCCCTAGCTCAGTAGTCAGGGCACTGATCAGGGAGTCAGCCCATTGACTTATGTCCTGATCAGTGCCCTGACTACTGAGCTAGGGGGCTGATTGAGACGCACCCACAGTCCTGCAGAGTTTTGCTTCAACCCTAATCAAACACACCTGAACAAGCTAATCAAGGTCTGAAGGGTTACTAGAAAGCTACAGGCAGGTGACTTTTATCAGGGTTGGAGCTGAACTCTGCAGGACTGAGGCTCTCCAGGACCGGAGTTCGCCGCCCCTGTTCTATTGAGTATGAGTGTGTGTGTGTGTAGTATGAATATAATCTGGACGTAGTACATTCACCATGTTGTCATAATCTCGTGACCTACCAGCATCAGTTACGTCCATTCACTTCCATTCACAAATCCACTCCCGTGGCCTCATGGGAGAGTAATGTGTCCATCGTATGCACACTTCAGAATCTCGCTGGAAGTAGTAGGTCATCCGGGTACTTTTTGTCCACTCTTTTATGAGTTCTGTGAATTCGGACCTACATACTGTTTTTTGCCTACTATATAGGGAAGTATGCAATTTCGGACACAGCCCTTCAGTTCCTTTGTCCGGTATTGTTTGTGCATGGCACACGGTTTTGTTGAGCTTGTACCTTTGTGGATTTCCTGAGTTTGCTTATTGTAATAAATATGCTTTTTCTGATGGCTTGGTTTTTATTTTTATTGTATATAACTCATATTTTTGTAATTCAGTTTTTGCCATGAAGATCATGGCATCAAATAAAACTATACTGATACTTGTACTGTAATAAATGCACTACCATTTCATCCTTTGTGCATGTCTTCTTCATCATCATCATCGGACTAGAATGTGACAGTTAAGTTATGTTTTTTTTTTTTTTTTTTTAATATATTTCTATTTAGCTTCATTTTTATTTCAGTTTAGTTTTAGTAATTTTAGTTCTTCATCTTAAAGTTAGTTGCCAAGGAAATTTTTCATCGAAATATTCAGATTTTATTTCAGGTTTATTTCTTTTGAAAATTATTCTTAATAGTTTTAATTTTAGTTAACAATAACAACATTGCCTGCATGTCATGATGTGACCATGATGTGACTCAAAATACAAAAAAGTGCAATCAGAATTGGAATCAAAGAAGAAAAGTCTGATTCCTGTCCAGTTATTTTTTGGTCAATTGTAAACATTTTTAGCGTAAACTTTGACATTGGTTTCCTTCTTCCCATACAATTCCATTTAATCTCCTATTAAATTGTTCTCAGAAGGACACAGCGGTCCGATGCAGTTCACTACATTCATCTCATTCATTATACAAGAGCTGGGCCTCTGGATCCAAGGATGAAGAGGATGAGAAGGAGAGAGATCTCAGACTGAGTGTGTACATCTGTATGTGTGTGTGTGCGTCCTATTACGTAACCGTCTCTAGATTAGTTCAGTCACACTGGGAGTCTGGGATACGTTACCGTACATCGGCACAGCCCAGTTTCCCTCTGCTTTGTTGACCTCTTTATCTTCTAAGCAAGCGCGTCTGTCGCCCTCCTTTTGTCTTATAAAGTTTGTTTCTTTTTTTCATGGTGAAAATAAAGATCACCATCACAATGTCAAAGAAAACATGAATGTATAATGATAGTATAGAGAAAGGCATTATGGAAAAAGAGACATGAGAATATTTGTAATGGTGGACAGTGGTGACAGGGTGTTTGTATATGGTCACAAGGGCATTCTGGGTGGTTGCAAGGACTTTCATGTTTTATGTTTTTTTTTTCTTCTCCACAAGTTATCATTCATTTCCGTAGCAGAAACGGTGCTGGATGAGTTGTGTGTCGAGGTTTTGGCTAATGCCTTTAACGGAGTGTCTATTTACACTTAAGTGTAAAAGCTTTGTTGGCAAAGGCTATTTACACTAACTCCGCCCACCAATGCCTGGTTGGGCCACAAGATTAAAAAAGACAAATACTATTCAACATCTGCAGTGGCGTAGGCTGTATAGTATGGTGCCTGAAAGTAGTTTTTGACGCCATCGACCCGAGTTCGAATCCGCCTTTTGCCAAACTCACTCTTCTCCCATTTTCCATCACATATCAGATCAGAAAGGCATTTATTTTCAATAAAAATGAAGAAAATATTTGAAAAGTGGAAATAAAGTGCCTGACGAAGGTTTAATAATAAAGTGTTTATTGGGTAGGGTTAGAAGTAGGTGTAGGGAGGGCATATTGTCCCAATAAGGCGGCATTCATGTAATAATTTTAATAAATATATACATTTACACTCCGTTATTATTGCATCCTGTTAATGTACAACAATACTGTGGTGAAAATAGTATCTGCCACTATTTATAAGTATACATAGCATCTAACAACTACTTTTCGTAATATTTAACTTAGTGTAAATATAGCATCTATTGCTGAGAAAATATGCTATGAATATGTAGTATAATATAAGTGTCTCCACCCACACCAACTCAGAGATCCACTCACTCAACTTTTATTCAAGTTACTGTAGTAAACGCTGCACAATGGTATCGCTCTTTACAACGCCGGACACATAACGGTAATTAATACGATTAGCCTTTTGCTTGTCTACGTTATCAAACAGCTAATGTGTTGCTAATGTTACACAAACCATGTTCCCATTGGTTACAAGGTAGTTTGTGATGTCAGAAACACCAGGGATTTCAAACCGCGTTTTTGAGATTGTCTTTGCTTCACTGGAGTTTTAAGGAGAAAGTACTCAGCAATGGTGATGACTTATGAATTTCCACATGGTTTGTCTTATAGCATATTTAAGCATAAACCCCCCACATAGACATAATACAACATTAAAAACTGGGTTTTAACTTCAAGGCTTGTACAAATTCCCAAGTAGCAATGGCAATAATGATGCTTTGGTTTAGCAAATATCTTTTATTAATTAATTAGGCTTAAGTCTTAAAAATGGATCTCAAATGTATGTATTTGCTTTGACAATAACATTTATATATATGGAAACTTGGACCGTGAACATGTTTGAGTGGTGACACAAATGAATCAGAGTTTCTGAATCATTTCATGCACAGAAATGAATCAAACCGCTCTAATGCCGTTTTTGCTATTGTAATATCTGCCTTGTAATTGCTAAATCTTGAGAAGACTGTTTGTAATACTAGTCTAATGCCGCAGTCTTTGTTGGAATCCATGATGGTTGAAACGAGGTCAAAAAAAAGGGAGACATCAGAGGCGGATATGAGAAAAACAAAAATAGTGATTTATGAAATTGAAAAAGAGAAAATTATTCTTCAAAGCTTCAAGCCATATGAGTGGCGTTTTGTCTTCATGTCAAGAGAGAAAGAGTTTTGGAGGGAATGAAGGAAATAGAGCAAATGCAAGAAGTGGGACGCTGAAAAAGGGATTGATGATGTTTGGAGACACCATGTGAGATTGAGGGAGAACCACTGAATTTGTGGCTGAATCGAGCATTTGTTTTGGAGAAAAATAAGGATGTATTGTCGCCCAGTGAATTCAGTGTCATAATTCTGCATACTGTAATATCTGTCTGTTTTTGAGATCATTTATAATATCAGTAACGCAATAAATATTTAATGAAATTCTAGCTTGAATGGACATCTGTCAGAATGAAAGAATCAACACAACCCCTCATTCCTCATTGAGCTGACAAACTGATAGCTCCGCCTCCAAACCATTGCCATTGGCTGAGCCAGTGTTGCTGTGCTCTTCTGGTTGGGATGCAATGTTTAGATCACAGTGTTTATACTTTTCAGGGGAATCAACCTACAAATGGCTTACTTATTTTAATAAAGTATTTTAACATTATACACATCAATTTAAAAGGGATTTTTTTATCCAAAACAATTAAAATACTTTTGTTGTTCAAAACTCATATGACTGACTTTCCTTGACTGCTCTTTTCCATAGAGTTAAACAGTGACTAGGGCCAGTCAAGCTCCAAAAGGTAAAAAAAAAAAACGTTTCAAGTACTCTTTTAGTGAGGAACGAGTTATTAAGTCAGAATTATGTGATATAAAGTCAGAATTATGAGAGGGGCTATAAACTCGAAATTCTAAGTTATAAAGTCAGAATATAAACTCCCAATTGCGACTTTATATCACACAATTCTGACTTTATAACTCACAATTGTGACTTTATATCACGCATTTCTGACTTTATATCTCAGAATAAAAGTCAGAAAGTCAGAATCTGTGCGATAAGAATCTTTTTTATGTTTTATTCTGTTTTCATATAATTTAAAATGTAATTTATTCCTGTGATGCAAAGCTGAATTTCTCATTACAGTCTTCAGAAATCATTCTAATATGCTGATTTGCTGCTCAAGAAAAAATATTATTATTATTATTGATTGTTGAAAACAGTTGTTCCCATTAATATCTTTGTGAAAACCAGGATCATTTTTTTTCCTGGATTCTTTGATGAATAGAAAAGAAGAACATTTAATTTAAATTAAACACATCTTTTTTAACATTATAAATGCCTTGACTGTCACTTTTGATCAGTGTCCTTGCTAAGTATTAAGTTCTTTTAAAAAAACAACAACTTTTGAATGGTAGTTTACCTACATGAATAAGATTGGGCTAATCTGGACAATTTTACTGGTGAGCTTGACAGCTCCTGGTCACTACAGAAGAAAGAGGAAAGTAAGAAAGTAAGTCATATGAGTTTGGAGCGACATGAGGGTGATTAAATGAAGACAGAAATTTCATTTTAGGGGAAATTATTCATTTAAATGTAATCCATTCAGATGTCGGTAACGTCTGTGAGGATTCCAGCTATGGGCTTCAAAGTATGTGTAAAATCCTTTGAATGGAAATTAACCCGGTCAAGCGAACGCTTATCTGAAAACCAGGCAGGAGGAGTGAGAGCAAGAGAGAAAATGAGAAAGAGCCCGAGTAGAGGTCAGTAGCACAGTTTGGGTGGCTTGCAATTATGGGCACTTTGTACATGTCACACAGATAGCAGTAAGTGACACATGGCATTGACACAAGGAGGATATGTGTGAAAACACATCAAAACACACTAATTTAACAAGTCATACTCATTTAATATAAAGCAAAAGGTGTTCCATTTATAACACCATTTGTTGTTAGGCTTAACCACAAAATATTCAAATGAGTACTTTCATTTGTGAAGTAATACTGGTAAGATTTTTAAGGTCACCAAGGCTGCATTTATTTGCTCAATACAGTAAAATCAGTAATATTGTGACATTTCAGCATCATTACTCCAGTCTTCAGTGTCACATGATCTGTCAGAAATCATTCTAATATGCTGATTTGCTGATTAAGAAACATTTATTGTTATTATCAATGTTTAAAACAGTTGTGCTTCATTAGTTTTTATGGAAAACATTGTTTTTTTTAATGAGTAGAAGGTTCAAAAGAACAGCATTTGAAATAGATGATAGTCATTTGTAACAATGTAAACTCTTTACACTTTTGATCAATTTAATGTATCCTTGCTGAATAAAAATATTGATTTCCTTAAAAAAATGTACTGACCCCAATCTTTTGAACAATTATTATTCTGCTGGATTATCCAAAAATTGGCATTTCCACATGGTTAAACATATAAACAATTTTGTTAAATATACAGGAAAAAAAAACCTATTTTGATATATGCCATTGCCAGGATATTAGATTCATGCTGTGATATTTTGGTCATATCACCCGCTCCTATGACAAGCTGGTACAGTGGATAGGAGTGCTGATCAATTCACACACATATATACTGAAAGACAGATGCACACACTCACCCTTGTCAGGGAACAGATGGTGAGACACATCTATTCTCAGACAGACTGGCAAGACGGAACAGACTGTGAAAGTACAAGACACACACACACACACACACATACACACATAATGCTTTTTATACTGTACAAACTGTATATTCTAACCCCTTACATGCAGAACGTTTTCTGTGATGGGCAGGTTACACTAAACCTGCCCATCATAGAAAACGTTCTGCATGTTACATTTTCAAAAAACATAATTTAATCTGATTTATAAGCCGTTTTCCTTATGGTGACCAAAAAATGTCCCCACACGGACAAGGATTTCGGATATTGATATTTTTACATTTACATTAATGCATTTGGCAGACGCTTTTATCCAAAGCGACTTACAGTGCCCTTATTACAGGGACAATCCCCCTGGAGCAACATGGAGTAAAATGCCTTGCTCAAGGACACACTGGTGGTGACCAGTGGGATCGAACCAGCAACCTTCTACATATCAGTTCCATGGTTTAACCCACTGGACCACCATCTCACAATATTGCCTTGTTTGTGTGGAGATTTTATCCTAATAACATATTAGGGCTGCGCAATATATCGAAATATCGCAAATGTACATATCGCAATATGCATATCGCAAGGGCACGCAATATATGGATGATTTTAATAGGCTACTTCAACATTGTGAAAATGTTATGTTTTAGGTCAACGCGTATAGCAGAGAATAGACTGAGCACATGACTGTTTCTTATGTGACTCGCTTGACGTTAAAAAGAGTTATTAAACACAATAACTTGCGGAAAACAACTCCTTGCATGCCCGTGCTGTCTGCTGTCTGACACACACACCAAAACGTGTGCACAAGCCATTATTTTTTTGTGTCTTGTTACACACTCGAACTGTCAATGCTTTCTTTTCCTAGAAAGAATGTGAAACACATAAATGGTATCATTCTCAGTTTTTAAAATATAATATAATTTAAATATAATTTAAATAGTTATTACACACTTAAAGCAATATCGTATCGCATATCGCATATCGCATTATTTAACAAGGATATCGCATATCGCATTTTTCTTCAATATCGCACAGCCCTATAACGTATGTTTTACCACACACACACACAAACACATGTTGGGGTTTCATGTTGGTCTTATGTTGGACTTTTTCATAGACATAATGATTTGTATACTGTGCAAACTGTATATTATATCCCCTTAAATTAACCCTACCCCTAAAACTACCCAATCACACAAAACTTTCAGTATTTTTACATTTTCAAAAAACATCATTATGTATACAAGTCCCCATGAGTCTGTGTGCATTCAGGTTGAAGTCCCCACCGGGATAGAAAAACATACACAAAAACATCCGGGATTTATGATTTATATGCTTTTCTTCTAATGGGGACAATAAATGTTCAATAAACAGATTATCCCCATAATGTAGGGTTTACCAGGACCACACACACACACACACACACACACACACTCCCTGGTCCGCAATATATTAAAAACTCTGCTGCAAGAATGTTAACTTGCACTAAGCGGTCTGCTCATTTCACTCCTATTTAACCTCCACTGGCTACCTGTATCTTCTCGTATTACTTACAAAATTCTTCTGCTTGCCTGGAGGTCAATGGTCTTGCTCCTTCCTACCCCTCCGACTCTCTCCTCATATTCCTTCTTGACATCTCCGCTCTTTTGGCTGTGAACTTCTTTGTGTACAAAGATTTCGTCTATTTTCTATGGGTTGCAGGTCTTTCTCTGTTATAGCTCCTAAGCTGTGGATCTCTCTGCCCCTGGCTCTTAGGATGATAACCACACTGCATGAATTTAAGTCTAAACTCAAAACCTATTTGTTTAACCAATATTTCCTGTCATAATGTGTTTTTTGTAAACATTTTTCCAAAGCTCTGTATACCAGTCATAATGCTTCCTTAAAGGGATAGTTCACCCAAAAATGAAAATTCTGTCATCATTTACTCACCCTCAAGTTGTTCCAAACCTGTATGAGTTTCTTTGTTCTGCTGAACACAAAAGAAGATATTTTGAAGAATGTTTGTAACAAAGCAGAGAGAGCAATCATTGACTACTTTAGTATTTTTTCCCCCACTATGGTAGTCAATGGTTGCTCTATCTGCTTGGTTACAAACATTCTTCTAAATATCATATTTTGTGTTCAGCAGAACAAAGAAACTCATACAGGTTTGGAACAACTTGAGGGTGAGTAAATGAAGACAGAATTTTCATTTTTGGGTGAACTATCCCTTTAAGTACCATTAGTCATATGCACCTGGATTACCCTTCAACTGCCCACTTATCTATGCTGTCTGTATTACAATGTTATGGTTTCTGTTTGTATTCGACTGTTTATATTCAACTATTTGCACTAGTACTGTGATATGCAACTGCAATCGCTCATGTCTTGGATTAGGCAAATGTCTACTGTCCAGTGGTGGGGTCTTTGCGGTCCCCTCAAAGATAGTAAAATTGGCTATATTGTGTGGACCAACTAACAGTCCCCAGACACCTCAAACTTCATAATAAACCTACTAATTAGTGTCTTAATGAAAATGTAAAAACACAGACAGCCTTATGTATGTGCAGTATAGGTTATGGAAATGAAAATATCATTAGCTCCATATAAAAACAATATGGATAGTGCCCACCATAATAGAAAAACAAATGTCTTCGAGTCCGTCAAACCCACAGCATTCATGGCCTTCAGGACTGTCTTAACACCAAAAGGTTGTTTTGCAACGAATGCTGAGATGATAATGTAATTGCGTAGAGGTTGCTTATAGCTGCAGAAACTTGAGTAAGTGTACAGAGTATAAAATGAATGTTGATTGCCTAACTCAGAAAATAAATGCAGTTTAGGAACTTGATGAGAAAAGTTGGAGCTCAGTTTTCTTTACAGACATTATAATCTTGGCAAATGTGAGTATGTTTGATGCTACTTCTACATTAATCCGGAAAGATTTGAAAACCGAGTTTTCGTTTTAAAACACTCTCCGTCCACACTAACGTTTTCCCAAAAGTTTCTCATCCATACTGAAACGTAAGTAAACGCCAAATTCAACTTACTGCACATGCGTAAAACTCATAAAAGCTCACTGAGATGATAGACATCATCAAGTTATCGCACAATTCTTCTGGCAGGATCATTTTATTTAGCCAAATATCTAACTATTCACTGATGTGTCCAGGTCGCACTCGGCCAACCATTCGTTTGGTCTAAAATGCAACTCCACTCGTGTTTTGCTACAGGGCAGCAAATGCAAGTACATTTTCTGTCATCCTTGCAGGACAGTGATATGAATTTGCAAAGTAACATATTTGAGCAACTGTGTGAAAGTGAATAGCACGTAATGGGCACAATAGCGGTATAAACATATCTATTGCGTCACATGACTAAACATGCGTCATCGTTTTTAAATACCTCCGTCTTCACAGTCCACACTACGACGCGAAGACTGCGTTTTCAAATTGCTACGTTTTCATTGACTTAAAACGCTCTGGATGGAAGGCCAAAATGGAGAGAAAAAGATGTGTTTTCAAACGAAAACGTATTAGTGTGGGCATGGCCTGAGACATTGTTGAGATCTCTTCCTGAAAATGTACAGCTCCATTTAATTTAATTGCTCTCCAGGAGAAACAATTAGAGATGTTAACAAGATTCCATTTGTGGTTTTACTTTCCTATAGGCGTGTCTTGAGATTCAGTGGTGTGGGTTTTAATGTTCAACCGTTAGCATGAGGGAACTATTAGTAAAAATTGTTTATTCAGCAAGGATGCATTAAATGGACCAAACTTGACAATACATGCTGTTCTTTTCTGAAGAACTTTCTATTCATCAAAATATCCTGAAAAAAATTAGGCAGTTTACAACATTTATGCCCTTGATGAGCTCCAAATCTGAAAGATCATGTGACACGTAAGACTAAAGATGAATGATGCTGAGAATTCAGCTTTGCCTTCACATAGCTTACATCTTTAAATATATTCAAATAAAAAAGTTATTTTAAGTCATAATAATATTTCACAATATTACGGTTTTACTTTTGACCAAATACATGCAGCCTTGATGAGCAGAAGAGACTTCTTTCAAAAACATTAAACAATCTTACTCCAAATTTTGAATAATACTGTAAATCATTGTAACCATGCTTACAGTACATTTGAATACTTTTATGGTATGTTAAAACGCATAGTTAATTTTGTTATCTTATGCATATCATAATGCACTATGGAGTTAAATTTACATATGCAACTTGCAAAGGAAGACATTATAAAACGTATTGTTCTGACTCATAATTCTGACTGGATAAGCTGTGTTGGAAGCATTTGTTAAATACAGATAAACACACCAGTGACCACACATTCTGTAATAATGTTGCTCGTTTAAGGGAATCAGTCTATCTTTCATTGTAAACAAATGTTTGACTCACATGACATTTGCAGGGACGAGAATGAGAAAAGACAGCACATAAAATGATGAGTAAGAAAAGGTTCAAACCTCTACAAATATATCATCTGACTGATTTAAATGGCTGAATTGGTGCTGCTTTTAAATGCTACTTGTCAATATGCCACATGATTTGATAGATTATTCAGATGGATGGATGGATAGACAGTCGATGGGGTATTTCGTTGTTTAGATTTGTGTAAAACGAGATATACATGCAATGTTTTTTTGCATATAGGTTTGTACAATAACATTGGCTTTTTCAAGGTAGCATAATATTAAATGTTGCTTGAAATGGCTTCATACAGAGCATGCAAACATGCACGCACACAATCTCTGTTGCTGTTGTGGACCCCTTCGGTTCCCAGAGGTTCATCAGTAGTCTGCTCACTGCTGGAACATACTGCTTATCGTCTGCTGTTTGCTTTGCCACTGTAAAACAGGGTGGTCTACAGAGAGACCAAAACAACCCTTCCTTCTTCCTCCGCCTTTGAGTTCTCAATTCTCTTTCCTCCTGCCTAGTGAATTTATTCTCTCTCTGTCTAGCATCCACAATAAACAATTAAAATGCTACTTCATTTTGAGAAGATGAAAAGAGAAAGGATGTTGTTTAGGACATCTACAGTAGTGATATTTTAGATGTGAATGAATCTTTTAAAGACCCCCTGTGGTGAAAATCAAGTTTTTAATGTTATTTATATGCATGTGGTATTTTTATTATGCTTTAAGACAAACCATGTGCAAATTCATAAGTCAACACCCATGGGCGTAAATTTCATCTAACAGTTGGGGGGGACAATAAACATAAAATTTCTCAAGGGCAATTTTTGAAGGGGACACAAATAATACAGCCAAAATTATACTTATAAGTATATTTGTTGCATTTTGGTGCACTGAAAAATCATCTCTTTTCTGTGTCATTTTATCTGGCCAACAACACAAAGCAATAGTTGTTTAAATATGAGTTATATAGGTTCACCACGCAGTAATATAATTATTAAATGATCTTGCGTCTTCCACATAGCATTGAGCAAAACCTAACACAGTGGTAGATTTCCAATTAGTGTTAGACCGATATATCGGCCGGCCGATATATCGGGCCGATATTTGCGATTTTTACGTGTATCGGCATCAGCCGATACAAGGCTGCTGCGTTTGCCGATATTTTTTTTCCTGCATTATTTACAGACAGGCGTCCACAGGCAGCTCTCACCGTCTTCAAACTCTCTTGCTCTCCGTCGCGCATATTAATCAAAATCAATTGAGAATTGACACAATGGTAAAAGGTCGAAAGACCGAAGTTTCACGTGGAGCATTGGGAGATTTTTTCCTGAATTACCACTGGTGTTGCTCTACAAGAGCAAACTTCACATCATTCCGCCCATAACGCTGGATGTCTCCTACAGATACTCAGCGTTATGTAATTTTCAGAAAGCCTGGTATGCATCTTTCACTCTTTATGCTACTTCAGAGTATTTGATGTTATGTGTATGGATTATCTTTGAATTGATTATGTAATTGGCATTATACTTTTACCTGACTGTTAATAAATTGTTACATTTTGATCTATTCTGATTTACTCTGGAATTATTAATTATAGTACAGTGGTTCTCAAACTTTTTATACCAAGTACCATCTCAGAAAATATTTGGCTCTCCAAGTACCACCATAATGACCAGCATTAAAATACAGTAGCGTAGTAGGCCTAACTATTCAGCCACAGCTCAGCACAGTTAAAAAACGAGGCAGTTTATTCCTAATAGGAATATTTATTGTTGTCAGCCACTTTAACATTGTAAATACACAGTTTGTACATTAACACTGCATTGTGCTTACATACAGGTAAATAAAATGATTAAATAATGATTAAATTAAAATGTGTTGTAAAGTTACCATTGTAAAACTGTACTGTACTTAAATGTAAAAAAAAATACTCAAATAAAGATTAAATTAAAATGTATGTGTTTTAACATTCATTTATTTAGTGATTCCTCGGAGTACCACTAGAGGCAGCCTGAGTACCACTAGTGGTACTCGTACCACACTTTGAGAACCACTGCTCTAGATTATGAAACGTGTATTTCAACATAGGGTTCAACCATAAACTGTAAAAAAAATATGGACGTAGTGTCCGTTAGGTCACCCATAGGATTCTGATGAGCAGTTTTGAAGCGCAAAGTATGGATGAGATGGCCGTTGTGTCATCGCGCGTCACTCCCGGATAACAGAAATGGGCAAAAAGGCGGGACGTGGGCGGAGCTGAAGTGATGCGATGACTAACAGACAGCAGATAAATGGCTATCCACTCGAAGTGGCCACACCCTTAATTATGCAGAACTTTAATGCTTTATATAATGTAAATGAATGACGAAAAAATTCACCCCCCTCACAGTTGTCACGAAGGGCAAAATTAGCCGTATAGACCAAAACCACAATTTGTACCAGGCTGTAAACATGTTTTATTCTGCTGTAAAGTTGGGCATTTTAACATGGGGCTCAATGAGATTCTGCTCCCTTCTGGAGCCTGTCTCTAGCGGCCAGTCGATGAATTGCAGTATATACTGTATCTCTTCCGTATTGGCTTCGGGAGGTTGCCGCTTGGGTTAAACAGAATAATTAAATGTGTGACTAAGTATTAAATATAAACGACCAAATAAACAATTGGAGTCAGATAAAATATGAATTGGAATTAAATCCCTTAGTCAGCTGGAAAGACCGAATGCGCAGCGACCTTCACCCGCGATCGCTAGCCTCCATTGGAACAATTTCAGCGGGCTTACACTTCACTGAATGATTTTAGTTATTTCAAAGGTCCTTACAGCCTACAACAGCAAATTAACCAAAACTCACAAAGATACTAAGCAAATAAATATAACAAACAACAGGATAAAAATGACTATTTCCATGATTTCCCTATAAAGTTACATTTTATTATCTATGGAAAGCATGCTCTCGTTCTCCCACTCTCTCTCTCTCCCAACGCACACACTAGACTAGGCACACAGACTGAAACATTCACTTGCACAGAAACTTGTCAGTGCTGCCCTGCGATTAAATCAATAAAATTATATTGTCAAAACTACATGACATTTCTTGGTATCAAGGTAGTAACGTCACTGTTTTTGAAAAAGTTACAGGTTCGCTATTAGTAGAGACACAGCTGCCGGACACTATTGAGCGACACACAGACTCTTAAGCAATCTATCAATCTCTCTCTAGTAACTGCATTATCTGCATATTAATGGCTCATTAGTTGCTCTAAAATGACGTTTTGGAATTAGTAACGGAAGAATAAGAAATGAGCCCTAGTACACACAATTTCTTGAGGCGTGGTAACTGTAGTATAAGCTGAATAATTGACAACGTGATGTTGAATTATTAGAAAAATAATGCATATAGCCGAAGTGTAGCGGCCAGCTTCATGTCATCACTGCATTACCACCTCAGGTGTGCATTATTTTTCTAATAATTGAATAATTAAATTCCTTGCATATATTCAGCAGTTTTATTTGAGTGTTGATAATTATATCTAAAATAATTTGTATTTGGAATTTTTTTGAATTTCAACCCAGAAATGTACCATCTGACTGGGTTTTCTGTATACTTTATAGTTTACTTGAGAGATTGTTTTTCTTAAGAAAAATTTACAAATTAATCCAATTGAAGCAAGAGCTTGTGAATCAGAATTGATTTGTGAAATAATATGTCAACATCCAGCCCTAGTAAACAAGCTACTGTAGTATGTTAGTATGCTATTCCCGAACTTACCCCAATTATTGGAGTGTGTGTGTGTGTGTGTTTGCTGGTGCATGTTGAGCCACACGTGCACAGTGGAGAGGATGTGGTGGAGATCTGTGAAAGGATTGTGGATGCTGCTGCCCATTGAACATCAGTGAATTATTCAAAGAATCTAGCAAGAGGCTTTTTAAGGAGTCTACAGATTAAACCATAAAAAGGAATATAGCTGTTATGTCACCACAGAGTACTGGCGCTGTTAGTGAGCTTCTAAGACAGCATCCTTACTGAAACAGAACCTCAGAAATGACTGATTTGAACTCTAATATGCATACAATTTTGCATACATATTGGGTAAAGTAATCCAAATTTAATTTGATTTTGAATAGCTTTTGCCATTGAATGAAATATACATCTTAGATGGATTTTTTTTCCTGCATCACAGTATGGGAATGCCTTGTGCATTGAGAAATGCGATGGTGCCTCAGAATTTGGCCTTAAAAAAGTTATCTTAAAGGGTTAGTTCACCCAAAAATGAAATTTCTTCCATTAATGACTCACCCCAATGTTGTTCCACACCCGTAAGACCTCCGTTCATCCTCGGAACACAGTTTAAGATATTTTAGATTTAGTCCGAGGGCTTTCAGTCCTTTGAATGTAAGTGTATGCACACTTTGCTGTCCACGTCCAGAAAGGTAATGAAAACATCATCAAAGTAGTCCATATGTGACATCATTTGGTTAGTTAGACTCTTTTGAAGCGCCGACAATACATTTTGATCCAAAAATAACAAAAACGAAGACTTTATTAAGCATTGTCTTCTCTTCCGGTTTTGTTTGAATCCGCGTTCACGACGCCACAGTGACGTCAGTGACGTCAGTCACAGTCTTACGTCGTTGTGTTCTTTTTTGGCGATTAGGGCATCCGGGACATGCACACTTACGCACCATTTAAAAAAAAATATAGCAATACAAACAATGTAGAACAGCTTGTTTACAGCGTGCGTCTCCCTCAGACTACAAACGAAGCTCTGTCGCACCAGATAACACGTCACAGCGTCTTACGTCAGCAGTGTCACAGTGGCGTCGTGAACGCGGATTCAAACAAAACCGGAAGAGAAGACAATGCTTAATAAAGTCTTAGTTTTTGTTATTTTTGGACCAAAATGTATTGTCGACGCTTCAAAAGAGTCTAACTAACCAAATGATGTCACATATGGACTACTTTGATGATGTTTTCATTACCTTTCTGGACGTGGACAGCAAAGTGTGCATACACTTACATTCAAAGGACTGAAAGCCCTCGGACTAAATCTAAAATATCTTAAACTGTGTTCCGAGGATGAACGGAGGTCTTACGGGTGTGGAACAACATTGGGGTGAGTCATTTATGGAAGAAATTTCATTTTTGGGTGAACTAACCCTTTAAAAGGCAGCATAATCAATGATGACTCAAAATGCTACCTATGTAGGCAGCTTTGAATCAGAGCCATAATGGTACGTAGATGGAATCTTGCAATTTGCAATGATTAGAGGAAATAAAACTACGCCATTTGCTTGGAAACTATAGAAAGGATGCTAAGGAAAATTATATTGCGTTACTGATTTTGGGCTAAACTGTCAGAAAAGGTATGAAAGTTTGACAGAAGTGGAAATGACCTTCTAATCGGGCCAAGAGCAGTCCGCTGTGAATAATAAGCCTATATCTGCTGCACACAATGTGTTCCCTTGTGCCTGCCAGGGTGTTTGTGTATGTTTACTGTGTGTGTTTGCATATGTGTGCGTTTGATGATGGTTTTCGCCAGGGGCAAAGGTGCAGATGGGAAAAATTGTCAAATTAAGCATGTGTTTTTTTTTTTTATTAATTAATTTTTTTTATGGCTGTGAAAATGAGAGGGAAATGTGAGGATATTTTGAGCTAAAAATGGCCCTCATAACTGAATAATTTCCCTACAGGCACGCAGTGACAGATAACATATGACTCGTAAGCCCTAGACGCCAAATGAGGTGCTGGTGAAGAACACAGCATTCTGATTGGCTGACCAGTACATGCCCGCTTGTGACTGCTTGAATAGTTGCGAGGTCACATGATCAGTAGCAATCAGTTCATACAGCTGGACACACCAGCAGATGTATTGTTGATAGGGCATCCAATATTTGTAAAGGAATTCTAATCACTACACTTACACTTACAGTTCAAAGGTTTGAGGTTAGTAAGATTTTTTTTCTTTGTGTCAGCAAGGATGCATTAAATTGATGATAAATTAAGTAAAAAGACTTATTTTTAAATAAATGCTGTTCTTTTGAACTGTATATTGATCAAAGAATTATGAAAATATGTATGAAGGTTACCGGAAAATATGAAGCAGCACAACTGTTTTCAACATTGATAATAATAAGAAATGTTTCTTAAGCAGCAAATCTGCATATTAGAATGATCAAGGGTCATGTGACACTGAAGAGTAATGATGCTGAAATTTCAGCTTTGCCTCACAGGAATACATTGAACTTTAAATTTGAATTTGCAATAATATTTCATAACATTACTGTTTTTACTGAATTCAGCCTTGGTGAACACTGTCCCCGAACTTTTGAATGATGTGTAGTTTAAAGTTTGTGAGAAATCTGTGCTTGCGAAATAAGGCAGGTTGAAACGTATAAGCCTGAATAAGAATAAGCATCAACAAGCCAAGTCAAATGTTATTGTCATCATAGTCGAGTCTCTATTGGAGTATCAGCCTTTGCCAAGTCATAGTCATGCACCCTTAAAATTCTGACCCAAATCGGACTCAAGTTCATGTGCAGTAGTGTTTTATATGATCCAAACAGAAGCATTAGTCGTCAGCACGTCTGTCCCAGAGCGATTGACCGCTCCAGCGCATCTCTCAGCGGATGGACACTGATTCCATAGCTGTTGTTCGTGGATCTTTTCTCTTTCTTTTGTGATTACTCAGCAGTGATTCACAGGGAGAATTCAAATGCCAGCACTGCTCCACGGTGGCCTCCGGCACGGTTATCTCAGCCCTGGAGTCAGAGTGGATCAGCTGGCTGCCGAACAGAAGCCATGCTCTTATTGAGAGGAAACTATATTTTGTCTATCCACACACTATACGCTGGGAGTGGGCGATTAATCCAATTTTATTTTATGATTTCGGCTTCCAATTAGTATGAAAACAAGATAATCAAGATAAACTGTGTGCCTATTTCCATTTTGTAATGATGCTCTTATTGGTTTTGCCCCTCCCTAAGTGTTTAGTAGTTTTCAGGTTGTGTACGACAACTTATTTAATTTGATTAGTTTATTTTGATATCTATATTTAATATTATTAATTTAAATTTGTATTTATCATATATTTTTAAATTATCTATATAAATTATTTTTTAACTTTTGATTTGATTTATTTCTCATTGTACATTTGATTTTTTTTTTTATTATTTGTTTAGTTCAAGGTAATACAAGTTCAATAAATCCATGATGTTTTTAAAGTTGCTACATTATGGACCAAAATGATGACGATTTTTTTTCTCATAATCGAGCAGCCTTATTATACACATACTTTTCATTAAATGACTTTCATAAAGATTTCTGTGGGTATCTGTCTGTAAAAGCCTATTAAAAAATGTGTTGACTTTTAGGGAAGTTTTAATAATTGTATTGTCTTCGTTTTAATCACACTTCCTTAAATGTAATTTGACGATCTACATGATAACCTCAACTTCAATTAAATTCAAATTAATTAATTGAATTGTAAATTAAAAGGAATTCTGGCAGAAAAGCATTATGTGTGTGTGTGTGTGTGTGTGTGTGTGTGTATACAGCTCTGGGAAAAAATAAGAGACCACTTAAAGGTGCACTATGTAAAGATTTTTTCAATAACCCAAGAACCACGAGGCCAGTGTTATATATTTTGTTCAGTTGAGTACTTACAATATCCCAAATGTTTCCAACTATTTGTAAATCTTGAGAAAATTGCTATTTTAACCAGGGAACCGGGACATGTGAGGGAGTCGCCTGTCGATTGCGTCATATCTGCGTTACCCTCGGTTTTATTTTGCAGAAACACTTTACTCTTACAAGTGTCATAGCAGCTGCCGAGCGAACGCACAGAGTAACGTCATAACATTATATTCAACACACTCAAATGCATCTAATCTGATAAACACAGCTGCGTTACCTCATACCAAGCCTGCAGCACTCCTCTCAGAAACTGAAGCCTCCGCGCCTTAATCGCCCCCCGGTGGTTGGTCCCAGTATAGCTCATAAACTCCACCTCTCCATGGATTAGAATGGACTCGAGACACACTAAACAATTAAATTACACTTCAAATAATTGTTTCCTAAAGATGGTTTCTGTCATTTTAGGCAGTTCTTATCATGATGATTTAATTTCAAGTGTTCGTTTTTTTAAAAAAGTTTAGTTTTAGTTAGCTATTTGATACTATAAAAACGGGGGTGTGACGTCATGACTGACAGCTGAGATTGACGGCTTCTCTGAGTGAAGTTGTCACCTAAGGCACTAACATACTTTTTTCTGGATTTTTGGGAGGAGATTGGAGCTTTAGCTTTAATTTCTACATTTCTATAACTGTTTAGTTCACACCAACATAATGAATTGTTCTGCATCTGTGAGAGTGTGGGCGGGCTTTTGATAATCGCGCCTCTACTTCTTGCTCTCTACTGAGCAACTCCGGTCCCGAGATCGCTACTGCGCTGACTCAGTCCCAAGATGTCAGCGTCGTGTGCATCAAACTATGCCTTTGTTTTGAACAGGTGATCTCTAGTGGACGGAAAAGTTACATAGTGCACTTTTAACATTGATTTCTCATTTCGAATTTTTTCCAGAGCTGTATATACACCGATCAGGCATAACATTTATGACCACCTTTATTGTGTTGGTCCCCCTTTTGCTGCCAAAACAGCCCTGACCCGTCGAGGCATGGAGTCCATTGGACCCCTGAAGGTGTGCTGTGGTATCTGGCACCAAGATGTTAGCAGCAGATCCTTTAAGTCCTGTACGTTGCAAGTATTATTCACTTCACCGGTCATAATGTTATGCCTGATATATATATATATATATATATATATATATATATATATATATATATATATATATATATATATATATATATATATATATATATATATATATATATATATATATATATATTCAGTATAGAGTTTTGCATTTAATATATTTAATGTTATGTGCAAATCTCTGTACTCTTGTAAGTTGTTCAGTCCTTGTTTCACAAGTTACATAAGTGTTATATATTTCAGCACAATTTTCTCAAGTGGCTTCAGTTTCATACTGAAATTTGGATGGACTCCTGTTGAATTGCTGGCCATTCATTTAGAAATCTCTAGCTATATCTCTTGTTTCCACATCTTTGAGTCTGCTTTTCTGTTGTTGTGAGTGTGTGCTCAGCACAGAGGGTTCATTGCCTGAGACTGTGTTCTAATAGAGACGCGGTAATGAAGTTAGATAAATGCCAAGAAATGGTGCTTAGCTCCAGGTGAGGCTTTAATGTGGTCATAATTGGACTAATTTTATCACTCTGGACTATATACTTCTCCTCAAGCATTATGATTTTATAACGTTTGCATGAAACTAAATTGAAGCGTCTTCAATGACATGAAGCTTCATAAAATGCAACTGTCCTGAACTGCCTCCAATTTAAAATAATTTTGAAGACCAAAGTGACTTGTGTAGGTTGGAGGTGTTCTCTGCATCTCTTTATTCAATTCTCAGTTTGGGTGTATGCCAGCAAGCTGAGAGCTGCAGAACATTAAATAAATCAACATAAAATGATTTTACATATTGTAAAAAGTGGGCCAGACAGTTTCTGTGCAGAAATGTACGTAAGCCATGAACAAATGACACATCCAATGCAAAGGATGACAGATTCACCCTTCGTTTAAAAGGCTATGCTGTCTGGATGAAGGTTTGTTAAAAATCTCTTGATGTAGTTCTAAAATTCTAGCTGTGATTTTATGATCATATATGAATGAAATGGGTATATGTATGGGTATATGGGTCATTCCTACTGTTCAGTGCATTTTCATGTCCCCATCACATTTTAATGCATTGGTTAAAATATGAATTTTTCAAGCCATTTTTTATTTCCCTTTTTTGTTCCCAGGATAAGTAAACAACTGATAATTTATTTAGAAGTATTCCAAGCATTTCTTTTTTTTCTTTAAGTGCTCATAACATTTAATTGTTAATGATCATGGCTTTCCATCATGTCAGTTTTGTCACACTTATACTTATATAAATGTAAAGATCTGTGTCTGTACACTCATTACAGTTCAAATAAAAATAAAAAATCTGTGTAATTCTTTTAAGTCTACTTCCTTAAATTCAAATGCAATTCTGCTGTAATGTTTACATACTGTTGTTTAATATTCCAGGCATTGTTCTGAGAAATTTAATTTATTTGGCCTTCCATCGTACTAGTCTTTGTACTGTCTCTTTCAAAAAATGAAGATTTACTCACCCTCAAGTCATCCTAGGTGTATATGACATTCTTCTTTCAGACGAATAAATTCTGAGTTAAAAATGTCCTGGCTCTTCCAAGCTTTATAATGGCAGTGAATGATTGTGTCGTTTTTGAAGTCCATAAAAGTGCATATATCCATCATATAACTGCTCCACATGTTAATATAGGCCTTCTGAAGCGAAGTGGCGTGCTTGTGTAAGAAAAATATCCATATTTAAAACTTTATAGACTAAAATAACTAGCTTCCGATGGTCAGCAGTATGCGAGTCGACTTGCGCTAAAAGAGTAACCTCCGACGCTACGTTTTGTTTAGCTCTAACCTCTGCGCTTCTGCATTCATCAATATGCATGTGTCAAGGGTTACTCTTTTTGTTACTCTTTACTCTTTGCAATGTTACTTTTGAATGTTCTGAAACAATTAGTAACATTTAAAGGGCGGGGCGGGCGGGATCTAATGCTATTTCATGCATTCTGACTTGAAACTGCATCAAATGTCTGTTTTGTTGGCAATCAGGGCACGTAAGTGAATGTAATGTCAACAACACGAACGTACAGTGAATCGAAGGTTATCCAGGGAGTGTGTGTGTGTACTCGAGATTCTTTAGCTCCGCCCACTGCATGCCTTCACAAGTTCGGCTGTGTATGGTCTTTTATAAATATAATAACACTAAAGACTCTTCGGAGATATGAAGGATGCAATACTACTCTATATAGTCTGGGTAAACCCAGCCCAATCTGCCCGGCGATTTGATTTCGCGCTGAAGCTCAGGCTGGAAACCTATACATTTTTCTATCCTGCTTCTGTTACAAATTTGCGGGGACCAATCACAAACTGGCTTATCCACCTGGTGCGCTATTGGGGGGATTAACTAGATTGGTTAAACCCAGCCCGATCTGCCGGCGATTTAAATTCGCCCTGCAGCTAAACGTCACCCGGATCGTTGGTCTGATTGTTTGAAGGACTATCCAATTTCGTACAGAGTTATTTGAACTATGCCCGTTGATCACGCCTCTTGTGCAGTTGAAAATACAGAGCAGACTCCCCAGACTAATGTTCAATCTTAAAAGATTGAGCTTGGTCTGGTGATAGCCAGACAAACTCTATAGGTACTCAAGATTAACATGAGATTGGCAGAAACTGTGTGCGTTATGCCCCCTTTAAAAAGCATTAGACGAATGTCCAACTAAAATGTTTCAGAAAAAAAAAATGCTCCATGAACGATGTATGCTGATAACTTTGAGAGAACATTGCAAGAACACCGGTGGCGCCACACCAGTCTCAAGTCTCGCGGAAGGAGATCCGGAAGTATAAAAGGAGGAGTGACGACAGTGGAAGGCGAGAGAGGACCAGGCCTGGACTTTATGTTGTGTTGTTTTTTTATGTTGCTGTCGTCCTCCTTCTCTGAGCCTTGACTTTGCTACATCAGGTTTCTCATCATTTGTATCAAGTTTTTACCTCTCAGCTGCAGATAATGACTTCAACTTGTGTCAAAATCATTACCATTTTCTATAATTGTAGACAGCGTAGCATTTAAATATTGACTTAAATAATATGCTCCAGCTTTCTCTGTTAGATCCTGCGTTCAGCTGTAATTTAGCAACTCTATGTCCTTTGATACCAGCTCGTTTATTCAAGGTGTTAGTCATGCTAAGCTAACTCACCTGTCTGTTGTTTTGCGTGCGGTATCTGGGCCAATTTAGAAGCAATTTAGTGTTCAGAGAGTTTCTTACATCACAGAAAGACGTGATTATACGTGCCCACATGGTTTATTATTATCATTTCACGCTGGGTGTTTTGCCGAATGGTTATGATAATTGGTGCACCGTGTGGCGAGTGAAGAATGACGTTGATTTGAGAGTTTATTACAATTATTCATTTCTGAGACTAGAGAAATGTCCCCTTCAAGATTCAGAGGTATGATATTGGGTGTTTTATCATGAAAATACTATATAATTTGCAGTGGGCTGAACTGGTCTCATGGCTCAGTGTAATAGAAGCTTGTGCTGCAGATACAATAGGAGAGGCGTGATCTGCAGCCGTGGTATAGCATAATAAGGATCTGGTTACCATAAAATGTATGTTTGTTTTTTCTTTTCTTTTTTGTGGTATGCCATATTAGTCAGCCATACTGCATTACGAAAAGGTGCTCATAGCTTTCCACATTAGGGAGTTTAACAATGAATTGCATTATTATGTTTATGCAATATATTGTCCAGTTTTGGTGAGCCAGTGGGAATATAGCCTCAAGTTTCCTGTTCTCAGCTGACAGGAGTGGCACCCGGTGTGTTCGCATGCTGCTGTAGCCCGTCTGCTTCAGTGTTTGATGTGTTGTGCGTTCAGAGATGCTCTTCTGCATACTTTGGTTGTAACAGGTGGTTATTTGAGTTACTGTTACCTTTCTATCAGTTCGAACCAATCTGGCCTTTCTCCTCTGACCTCTGGCATCATCATTTTCGGCCCACAGAACTGTGGCTCACTGGATATTTTCTCGGTTTCTCTGACCATTCTCTGTAAACCCTCTAAGTGGTTGTGCATGAGAATCCCAGTAAGATTGTTTTAAATATGCCAATTAAAAAGTACTGCATGCTTAAAAAAATAAATGTTTACTTTCACGAGCCATCACGTATTTGTGAGCATTCAGCAAAAATCTCTTGAGTAGGAACAAGAGAAGTTTAAAGCTTACAGACCTCCGTATGTCGTCCATCCACAATGACTTCTGGGATTTTTAACGGTTTCATTCTCTCAACTCTGCACACGATGCATCCTCAATATCAAGAACACATGTGGGTGTATTGGCAGTTTATGTGTGTATTGACACGATTTGTCTAATAATTTGCCAATTTAATTCGTCATTACTGCAAATAGGTAGGCTAATTCTGATACATGCAATGACTATCCATTATGACACATAGGGATATTTATATTTATGTACACAATAATAATCTTTTACATTTTAATCCTTTAAATTTTCACATTTAAAAATGTTTATGTGCTGCTGCTGCTGTGTGTTTGATAAGCAGAGCGCGTTGTGGACCCGCCTATAGGCGCATATTTCTAATGCGCTTCTTAAGTCACAAAAAAATATTGCGTTACTGACTTTAGACCAGGTTTTTGTTGGTCAATGTCGCAGTCTATTTCAGTTGCCTCAAAATATCAATGCGCCAACAATGCGCCTGAACACGCCTCACTTTCAGACCAGCATGCCCATGGGCACACAAATGGGTGCAAATGCATTTGCTATTGCATTTGCTAACTGCATCGGACTGAAACTAGCAAAAAAACAGATTTATGATAGGGCCCATTATTTTAACTAATAATGTAAATTCTTATGTTAATTACCACAATAGTCAAAGCTAT
The DNA here is from genome assembly GCF_949357685.1 of Gobio gobio. Classification (NCBI taxonomy): domain Eukaryota; kingdom Metazoa; phylum Chordata; class Actinopteri; order Cypriniformes; family Gobionidae; genus Gobio; species Gobio gobio. The sequence goes on from NC_137098.1 coordinate 56,408,781, forward strand.
GTACTTCATTTTCCAGTTGTCTGCTTTAATTAATCATTAGCCAATGATTTGAAAAGGTATCATTATGTTTTGACTTTGTTGCGGCACATGACTATTAACTAATTGTTAAAGGGTTAGTTCACCAAAAAATGAAAATTCTGTCATTAATTACTTACCCTCATGTCGTTCGACACCCATAAGACCTCCGTTCATCTTCGGAACACAAATAAAGATATTTTAGTTGAAATCCGATGGCTCAGAAAGGCCTCCATTGGCACAATGCACGGTTCACTCTCAAGACCCATAAAAGGTACTAAAGATGTCGTTACAAAGTCCATCTCACTTCAGTGGTTCTACAATAACTTTATGAAGCGACGAGAATAGTTTTTGTGCAAAAAACCCCCCTAAATAACGACTTATATAGTGATAACCGATTTCAAAACACAGCATCATGAAGCTTCAAAGCGTTATGAATCAGTGTTTGGTTTGGATCGCCAAAGTCACGTGATTTCAGCAGTTTGGCGGTTCGAATCATGATTCGACTCGCTGATTCATAACGCTTCAAAGCTTCATGATGCCATGTTTTGAAATCGGTCATCACTATATAAGTCGTTATTTAGTTTTTTTTTTAGCACAAAAACTATTCTCGTCGCTTCATAAAGTTATTGTAGAACCACTGTAGTGAGATGGACTTTGTAACGACGTCTTTAGTACCTTTTATGGGTCTTGAGAGTGTAAAGACCATTGTGCCAATGGAGGCCTTTCTGAGCCATCGGATTTCAACTAAAATATCTTCATTTCTGTTCCGAAGATGAACGGAGGTCTTACGGGTGTCGAACGACATGAGGGTAAGTAATTAATGACAGAATTTTCATTTTTGGGTGAACTAACCCTTTAAGTAATATGGCATTGTGGTTATGGGTTTTGAATTAATTTTGAAGTTAACAGTGGTGCTGTTTTCAATAACGTAATTGAGGTAATTACGACATGGCTTGAATGCACCTTATATGTATATATTTAAACATAAAAATGTTACCTGTTATGGTAAAACACCCTTTTCAGCATTCATCACTCATATCTACTAAGAAAATTATGTTGCAAAACTATTTTTTCCTTAAGAAATCATTCTAATGTCCTCATTTGGTACTCCAGAAAGCTTTTAATCATTAGCACAGCTGAAAAGGTTGTTCTGCTTAATGTAGTGTGGAAACGGCAGCACAGGGTCGTTTTTCAGTTGTTGAAATATTGAGTACACTTTAATTTCTTAAGTTACCATACATTTTTAACTCAAATTTTGGTTTAAAAAAATTTCAAATTTCTCTACAATCTCATTAGACTATTGTTGTTTTGAGATATTATTGCTATTACACGCAGTTCTGTTTTGGTAGAAGAAAGCATAAATTAATTAAATTGCAAAAAATCTGTGCAAAAACAGCCTTACATTATGTAAACTAAACAGCAATGCATATATTTAGTAAATATTATTCATGGTTTAAACAACCTAAGGGTGAGTAAATTATAATGAAATTGTAATTTTTGGTTGAACTATCCTATTAAGTTAAAGCTTGTCTGCCACTTTTCTGAGTTTTCACCTGTTTGAATACAAACTCTAGGATGTTTAATGAAGTCACTCCAAAGGAAATCCTTCTCTGCTTTAACTGCACATAAAATTCATTAATATTTATTGCATTTATTTTTTTTAACTGACCTGTTTGAGAACCTCTCCTGGCAGCGTCTCACTGTTGTATTGTTAAATGCTTGGTGCATTGATTCCTTATAAGTTTCAAATGTATTCAATTTGTTTCCTCATTCTATAAGGATGTTCAATGGATGTTGGTAGAAGCAGCTGGCTCTATATCTGTAGGTTTACTAGTCTTCAGGCTCTGTAGGGCCTGTGGGGCCCCATGTGAGGAGCACTGACATGCAGACAGCTAGAGGACACATAAGAAGCAGACAAGCATAGGATGGTCACCTCGGATGTATTTGTGTTTCTGGACTCAGCCGTCACAGTCGCTCAATCATCATGCTGCTAGACACATGCACTCAAATACAAAAATTCCTAGTGGCCACCATGGCAATAATAAAACCATAAATTGATGACAGCAAAAATTTATTGTAGTTATGCAGTTGAAATGTTAGTGTACAATTTTTTTTTTACCACAGTATAGACATGGAGTGAATATATATATATATATTTTTTTAATCTGACACAAAAGCAAAGCAGAAAATTATACAGCTAAAGAGCTTCCAGTGTAGACAACGTAACATATATACGTAAAACTTTCTCAGTCTGGCAAACACTAAATTGATTGGCTGGCTTCCTGCAACTTTATCTGTCTTCATGGAAACCGTCATGTTTAAGTGAGGTTGAATACCTTTTCCAGGTTAATGGCATCAAATCTTTAAAAGATCCAGAGCTTTGTTTGAGGCACTTAGCCGTAAGTAAACTAGATTTTTTTTTTATCAGCAGAACTGTTTATTCTGCTTTGTTTGTCTGTTAAATGGACAGAAATTCTGATAACTGAGACTATACGATTATTTATATATATGTATGTGTGTATGTGTGTGTGTGTGTGTGTGTGTGTGTGTGTATATGAAGAGTTCAGATGCAAAAGCCTCTAAAAGCCACTTCGGTCAAAAATGAGATAACGATACTGAGTGAATGCTCTCCGCATATAGTATAAGATCATAAAATACTTTCACTTCAAACCCACTAAATCCTGGTACTTAGGTAGAAACCTATACATAGGAGCCTGACAAAAATGCTTATTTTATAGAAAAACGTCCGACGGACTTAGAGGCTTTAGCATCTGATATATATTAGGGCATCCAAAATACATGTTTGTGTTTATATAATGTATGTGTGTGTACTGTGTATAATTATAACGTATATTTGAACACACATACACATACATTTATATATTTAAGAAATATTTGGCATGTATATATTGTATATAATTTATATTATATAAATATTAGAAAATATGCATATATCTTAAGTATATGCATCCATGTATGTGTATTATATTTACATAATAATTATACAAACTTTTAATTTGGATCATGTGATTTAATCGTTTGACAGCACTATATATACACCCACTGATTTAATTTTTTTTTTTTTTTAATCAGTGGGTATATATATAGTGCTGTCAAACGATTAAATCACATGATCCAAATTAAAAGTTTGTATAATTATTATAAATAATTATACATATATATACATATATATACAATTATACACACATATATATATATATATATATATATATATATATATATATATATATATCTGTTTGTTTTGGTGGCTTCATCAAATACGGTTTTCTCAAATATGGTTCTCTCCTGTAATATTTTGATATTATTCTATATTGTTTATATGAATATGCTGTGGACAGAGGGGGGACTGGTTGGGGTGGTTGATTGTGTCGAAGAGCTTTAGTATGTGTGAGTGTGTAATTGTTTGATGTTATTTTGAGGACCCCCTCGAAAACGAGGCGTTCCATCTCAAGGGGTTATCCTCTAATAAACTGAATTGAATTGAATTGAATTGATCAGGCATTCGAATATTAGATCCACTAGGTCCCTGAAAGTGTGCTGTGGTATCTGGCACCAAGGCCTTAGCAGCAGATCCTTTAAGTCCTGTAAGTTGCGAGGTGGGGCCTCCATGGGTCGGACTTGTTTGTTCAGCACATCCCACAGGTGCTCGATTGGATTGAGATCTGGGGAATTTGGAGGCTAAGTGAACACCTCAAACTTGTTGTTATAATCCTCAAACCATATCGAACCATTTTTGCTTTGTGGCAGGGCACATTATCCTGTGGAAAGGGGCCACAGCCACCAGGGAATACTGTTTGCATGAAAGGGTAGGTGGTAGGTGTCAAAGTAACATCCACATGGATGGCAGGACCAAGGTTTCAGAACATTGCCCAAAGCATCACACAGCCTCCGCCGACTTGCCTTCTTCCCATAGTGCATCCTGGTGCCATGTGTTCCCCAGGTAAGCCACGCACCCGGCCATCCACGTGATGTAAAAGAAAACGTGATTCATCAGAACAGGCCTCCTTCTTCCATTGCTCACATGTTCTGATGCTCCATTGCGCCACTGTTGCCGCTTTCGGAGGTGGACAGGGGTCAGCATGGGCACCCTGACTGGTCTGCCCCATACACAACAAACTGTGATGCATTGTGTATTTTGACACCTTCCTATCAGAACCAGCATTAACTTCTTGAGCAATCTGAACCACAGTAGCTCGTCTGTTTGATCGGCCCACACGGGCCAGCCTTCACTCCCTACGTGCATCAATGAGCCTTGGCCGCCCATGATCCTGTCGCGGGTTCACCACTGTTCCTTCTTTGGACCACTTTTGATAAATACTGACCACTGCAGACCAGGAACACCCCACAAGAGCTGCAGTTTTGAAGAACCTGCAGTTTTGACCCAGTCATCTAGCCATCACAATTTGGCCCTTGTCAAACTCACTCAAATCCTCGTGCTTGCCTATATTTCCTGCTTCTAACACATCAACTTTGGGGTCAAAATGTTAACTTGCGGCCTAATATATCCCACCCACTAACAGGTGCCGTGATGAAGAGATTATCAGTGTGATTCACTTCGCCGGGCATAATGTTATGCCGGATCGGTGTATGTGTATGTTTCTGGTCACCAATGTAGCATTTAATTTCAATTAGGTCAAAAACCTTGAAACACAATTACTCTGTGAAGTACTATTACTATTTGAAATGTATATCTGTTATAATTTTGTATTAATTTATTTATCAGCATTACATTTTGCTTGTGATTTTATTAAAGCTCAAATTTCTCCTGTCGCATTACTCGCATCACTCCTGTCAGATGGACAAGCGTTCTAATAACTGACACTAATACACATTTTCTGCATTTCCCCCCCATTTGTTGTATGTACAACTGCTACATCCGATTGCCTTTCCACTTAGCAACCATTCAGAACACTTTAGCAACCTCACAGCAACATGCTAACAACCACTCAAAACACCTTTGATGCTCTGGCATCTTGGCGGTGAGCTTTGCACAGGCGAGCACCATTCACATTTTCTACAGACAATTTAACATCTAGTGGTCACACTCTCACACCCTCGGGGAGATTGTTTTTGGTTTTGCTGAAGCTTATGAGACAGATGTGGGCTCATGTGTTCACTAAACGATCTGTCAACGCACGCTTTAGAATTGTTCGCGGTTCTCGTGAGGGAGCAGATGTGACTTAAAGCCCTGAAAACACCGATTTTTTCAGCAGTCACCGTGATCGGTGGGATAGGTTGGGATATCGCTGACAAACAGCCAACAACCATCTTTACGGCACCTATCGAGTTGCCCGTCTCAGGGATGTGCTTTGTTTTGAGTCGTTCCTTCAGCTGCAGCGGTGATAAACGAGCGGTATCTTCCTCTCAACAGCCATTCGAGCCAACTGAGAAATGGCATTTGTAAACATTCCAGTCTGTCTCATTCAATTCGAATCAGTTGAAAGGATGTGTCCTCAAATTCAAAATGCAATGCATCATCACGACATCTCTTAAACTGCTCGTGACAGGCTCAGATTCTCTGAATACAGCATTGCTGGTGTTATTTCCTCAATTTACAGGAATGTCCCGCTTCATCTGTTATAATTGAGCCACTAGCCATTATATGAATATGGGAAAATGTCAGAACTGATTGCTTTTCTTAGTATATTTTAAATCAATGGTTCTTAACTGGTCTGTTGTGATTGGGTTCTGACGGCACAGAAAAAACAATGCTAAATGCAAACAATAAAATGAAACCGTGCATAGATTGGCTTTTCCAATTTTAAAAAGAAGGAGAAAAAGCTCAAAGATGTTGTCACTAGTACTGCTCTTCCCCTACTTCACTTTCCTTGCTTTTTAAGCTTCACTATCGCCATAAGGCATACAGATCGTATAACATATCAACAGATGGCGTAGTCATCCTGTTTTTTTTATTTGTTTTTAAAGTTTTTTACTTATGACACTCTACAGTAAATGTTATTTTTATGGAACTAGTAAGTTTAGGGTAAGATTTAAGTGTAGGGGGGGGAAGGTTTTAAGCTATAATTAGCTATAATTGTAGCTATAAATTAATTTGAGATATAATTACATGATATTAATTTGATCGTATCATTTATTTGATGTTTTACTAGCTAGGGGTGTGACGAGGTACTTAGCTCACAAGACAAGACAAGACTTGAGATTGGGTTCACGAGAACGAGACGAGACAAGATTTTTGCACAGTATTTTTTAAGAAATCCTCAATGACAAAATTCATGACTGGGAAAATAGTCTGCAGGTGAATTTTGAAATGTTTTCTTGTATCTTGTAATGATTGTCATTTCAGTTCTGCTTTCTGAGTATGAATTATATGCATTGAAAGGCAACAATATACAAGCACTGTAAAAGGTTTTGCCACAAACTCAACTGACTGGCTTCTCTCCTGTATGATTTCACATGAGTCTCTTCAGACATGAATTATGAGCTTCCAGAACTTCTGATCGAGGCTGTGTGTAACCTCCTAATTGAACTCCTTTCCACAAATTGAACAGAATATATAAATAACAAAAATAAATAACATAGTTAATTTTTCTTCGTCTCATTAAAGGAAGACGCCGACTTTTTGGGACTTTAGCTTATTCACCGTATCCCCCAGAGTTAGATAAGCCCATACATACCATTCTCATCTCCGTGCGTGCCATAACTCTGTCTGACACACCCACCGCTAGCCTAGCTTAGCACAAAGACTGGAGGTAATCAAGGAACTTTGCAGCCATACAATGGGTGCAGCGGCGCAATAATATTACGAAGTGCCTGAAAATAGTCCCCAGCACACCCTCTGTGCAAGCAGGTTGTCACGTTAGTTATGTTGACGGAAGTTAGCATATTTTCAGGCACTGTGTAGGCTAATATCATTGCGCCTGCTGCACCCATGGCACGGCAGCAAAGTTCCTTGATTACCTCCAGTCTTTGTGCTAAACTAGGCTAGCGGTGGGTGCGTTAATCCACGCACGGAGATGAAAATGATATGTATGGACTTATCTAACTCTGGGGGATACAGTGAATAAGCTAAAGTCTAGAGGTCGACCGATAGTGGATTTTACCGATACCGATAATTAATAACCGATAACCGATTAATCGACCGATGGTTTTTAAAAATGGATAAGGGATAAAAAAACATAAGTAAAACAGTGCTGAACTTTATAACAAGAAATAAAAATAAAAACAGCACTGATCCATGAAAATGTGTTAAATTACAAACATATAAATATGAATATTAAAATGAGAAGTTCTAACAGAACAAATTCTTCAGAAAATAATTTAAACATTAAGCTATTACAGGTCAAATTTGTTTCTTTACCTCTATAACCTAGAAACATGCATGTACATTTCATAGGTTACACATTTTTACACTATGTATTAATATGAGCAATACAAATGTACCTTGATCATTTCATACAAATCCAAACAGTCTGCTTTTTTAGAAGGCGATTATCTAATAAAAAACGAATGCCTTTCTGCTTTGTTTATGTTTCTGTCGGCAGCATGACGATACAGTTTGCGTTCTCACATCACTCATTTTATATACAACATTTGGGTCTGGCTTGCGTGTGTTTTTATCACATTGTTTTAACTGCTTGAGGTACTCCTAATGTTAGCGTCCTCTCAGCCTCGATGACAGACATACACACTGCTGTTATTTACCTGTTAATGCAGCATCTAGTCAAGAAATTAATTACTTTATAATGATTTGGAAGCAAATACTGTAGTGTTCTGTATTCATACCGTTTCGCTGTCGTGTTTTAAACGTGCATCTGATGTGTCAGCACTCTCTGTGCAGCGCCGCGCGACACAAGGCGTCAGTGAGTTTTTATTTTGCCTCTAGAGGCCGCTCTCGTGCTATATAATGCCAGCAGACCCTTTTCTGAGCTCTTGTACTGTGTAATGACAGCGCACCCTTCTCAGCCGCTCCAGCAGCGGACGCAACGCGGAAAAACTATCGGTGTGGATTTTTGCCGATAACCGATTGTTCCACCAATCAGCTATCGGTGCCGGCAAAACCAATGAATCGGTCAACCTCTACTAAAGTCCCAAAAAGTCGACGTGTTCTTTTAAGTGCAAACAATAAGTGCAACCATAATCAAAGTATTCCCTCAATATTCAAAGTGCAAAAAGATACCAAAACAGAGACCAGGGCTAAGAGGTGGTAACAACTACACAGTCCAGCCTAAGATAGCTTTGATATTGCTAGCCTAATTTACGCACATCAGCTTGCGTTTTACTTTCGCATTGGTATTCACGATTGCACATACTCTGTGTATAGGAAGCAGCGGTGCTGAAATGGTTTTTATTTCAAAAAACAAAAAAATGCAAAATGACGGTTGTAATGTAATGTAAACGTAGCTGTGGCATATTCTATGCTAAGTTCACCCTCACAATATATCATGGTGATATCACCTCAACGAGAAATCTCAAATCTACCATTGGTCCATGGCGATTACGTTATGGAGGAGGTGCACAGAGGCTCCGCCTTTCTTTGACGTGGAAAACTTTTCCGCTTAATTTCTTCTGTTGAGTCCGTTGAGATCAGACGTCCGCAAGTGAAAACATTAACACACTGGAGAGTTGTACTTCTGATGAAACGAGACACTGACACTGTTTTTCATGTTTAATACAGTAAAGCTGCTTGATTTGAGCAATCCGTTGTATAAAGTGCTATATGAATTAACATGATGCCACTTGTGCAAACATATCGTTGCTGTGATAAAAAAAAAATTCTTGCTGTTTTCTCAAGTTTTGTTGTGTTTATTTTGTTATTGAGAGGAAAGTGCTTAGCACATATTTACATATTCATCTAAACTCTGCTCTTCGCTGTGTAGGGGTGTCGGATTTTCGCTAACTTTCAAACTAAGCGAAGAACGAAAAAGAACTTCGCTGTGAGTATATCAGGCCTCAAATGAGCACACCAAACTGCAGAAAGACATATAAACCACAAACACACATTATATTCTTCAGAAGCTAGTGTTTCCAGCATACAGCAGACTGAAGGCATCAGGCTTTACTTTCCCTCTAATTTATTTCCTCCATCCTTCATTCCTCCTTCATTCTCATTCTGTATTCTGTCACTCAAGTGGCACTCAGAGTCTCATCTGTCATACTCCTTCATGAGCTGCCATCTCTCGCTCACTCCTGTGTGTCCTCTACCCACATGCCTCCTGCTCCTAATTCACTCTCTTTCTCTTTCATCCCCTCGTCCTCTTCATCCTCCACTCCCAGCTGACCTTCCCACCCTCCTCCATTCTGAACAGCACTTACTTTCTTAACTTCAGGCCTTTTCATCTTCTCTTCCATCCTGCATCTATCTGTTTTAACTACTCTCTCTAGCTCCTCACCTTTCCTCCCGATATTCCCATACCCTTCCTCTACTTCTAAAGATGTGATGCTTTCTACCTCCTTTCAAAAAACAAAAACAAAACAGGTTTGTTGCTGGTCTAGCTGGTGGATTAGTATGGAGATTGTCGGTACATTCTCATAGCAAGCACCGACTGACATGATCAGTTCTGATTGGCTGGCTTTATGCAACTTCAATGTGTAATGGCATACAGATTTTTTTTATTAGTGGTGTTTACAGTGTACTGTGCTGCGGGGGCATAGCCAGAACTTAAAAAAAAAAAAAACAGAAAAAAAAATATCCTGTTTAAAATCTAGAGAAAATCATTTTATATGCATCAAACTGTGATCGTAGCCTGTGTGGAATACCTTAAAATGATTGTGGAATGGAACACATAAAACAAATTTGAACAAACACTGGTTAAAAACTGGATCATCGTTCCTATGTAATTTTATAAATTTTTGCATGGCATAAATTTTCTTCCATGGACAAGGATTCTCCGACACAAACGCCATCCATTAATACCGTAAGTGAAACCGGTAGAGCTCCTTGAGAAGCCTATAACTGATCAAACGGCAAATAATTGTTTGTAAACACAGCAAAATAACAGTTATTAAAGTTATTAAAATGCAACCGCTTGTTCATTTATGTTTTCTTTACAGAGTACAAATGCATATGCTGCATTTGTTTGTGCGATCACAGAAAATGTGTAGACCTATATTTTAATAATGTACTGTGAGCAAGCATGTATAATGCAATATAATTGTTCATTTTTTTGCAATAAATTCTATTGTGCAACTTTTCCATTGTTTTTCTATATAAACATGCGCTTGATGGACATGTTTGATCACTGTTTATTTGTCTATGCTCATAAAGCTGCTTCACCAAGTGCGGACTTGCAGTGTTGCCATATCCACCTATATGCATCTTTGGGCTTGTTATTTTTTCCGTATTAACAGGTGAAGTGACAATTTAGTTCAGCTGGTCTTTGTGCCAGTGGCAGTTATTTGAACAGAGAAAAGTCAGTTATTAATGCTGTAAAAATGGTTGTGCTACAGTGTTGGCCAGAGGGGTGGCCAAGCTTCTATCAGGAAGAAGAACTGATCACTATATAATTGTGACTTCCATGCCTTTTCATGCCAGAGATTTCCAGTATACTCAGAATCAGGCCTGGTTCTACCTCAAACGAAAGCAAGAGCACCCTCAGTTGATACTGTAATAATAACATATTGGCGAAACAGATTTGGCAAACACTCCAGAGCGTATTTGGGTGCGTGTGCGCTCTGGAGAACGTCAAATGTTTCTATTTATAATGTGTTTTTGCAGCGTTGAGCAATGCCAATCACAGACATATCTGTTGACTTTTTGAATGCAGTGTTTAAATTGGAATCCACTCACTGCTCAAAACGCCATAGTTTGTTCAGTTAATGAATCCTTTCATTATAACAAATGAAGTGTAGACACAATGTAAATAAGAGCTTCATTGTGTAGACTGTTTTTTTTTTGTGCTTGGTTATAACTTTGTGAGATTGCGATGAGCTGATTTGAGTGACAGCTTTTTAGTGAAGAGAATGCTTTTTGCACACTTTATATATAATCCATTCAGAATTTAAATACAATTTTTGAATAAAATTTGATGAATGATGTAAAAGAAAACGTGATTCATCAGACCAGGCCACCTTCTTCCATTGCTCCGTGGTCCAGTTCTGATGCTCACGTGCCCACTGTTGGCGCTTTCAGTGGTGGACAGGGGTCAGCATGGGCATCCTGACTGGTCCGTGACACATTATAGACCATAATAGACCTGTGGTCATAATGTTATTCCTGATCGTTGTATAAATGAAGAATTCACTCAAAATTGCAATGATTTACATATTGATAACCATAGCACAGGACAAAAATATGATGTGCATTGAGCACTGGAATTGCAGACAAAGAGATTAATAGAAAAATATTCAAGATTTCATATCAAAATATTTTTGAAATGCTGTTCCAGTTATCTACAGATCTACTTATACTGGTAGCCCAGTTCATTAAAGGCTGTTTACTTTATCACGTGAGTACCTTGGAATATTTTGCCCACATAATTTGATGTTTACCTCCAGTTTATCCAATGAGCACCGGTGGCTATTCAAAGACACCTGTGTAGCACATTAGTTATTTGTTAAAGTATTGAAGTATTAAATCTCTCACTCTATATTGCTATTTTTGTTATGGTGGTGCTTTCTACATTATTCTAGAGCACCCTCACCCATTTCAGAAGCACCCGCAGTGATTTGAACCGGGCCTGTCTAAAATATTCATCAGCCAGAAATTATTATTTGTGAGTGCAAATTATTGCTCTGTACTGTATATTAACTACTGTCTCGGTTGTGGCTGTATTTGGAGAAAAACGTCAGACAAAGTTAATAGTTAAAATACATTACTGGCTTAAAAATAAATGAATAAATAAATGAATAATGACAAAGTCATGAAAATTGATTCGTCAAAAGGTGTGAGAACCTCGAGGGAACCAGTTACAGGCCTCATTGAACACACATGTAAACGATGGAGCCTCCCGGCCACTTGCTCTGATGAAACCGCTCTGATAAAGCCGCCTGTAAGTCACACTGGGATGCTGGGCTGTGTTTGATTAGCTTACATTGTCTGAATGAACAGGCAGCTCTGAAGCATAGACCGTCACAAGCGCATGAATAAGGCAGCCAAGTGTAAAATGCTATGTGGAGAAACTGATATAATTTGGTATCAAATGTATCAAGTTTTGCTTATGTATAAAGACAGGAAAAGTATTGTAAATAAACATCATGGTTTATTTTTCCTCAAATTCTATTTCAATTTATTATTGTTTTGGATATTCCTTTTTTAATGTTAATTTTAAAAATCACAAAGCACATCTAATCAATTGAATTCATAAAACTTAGTGTAATTTTATTTTTTTTAAATATTGTCTGTCTGTTTTAATTTTTCTGGATTCTGTGATTTATGATTGAATTAAATATGTAATTAAATGAAAATGGAACCATTCCTTTCCATTTTTGACAAAGTGCTGCACAATAGTGTGGTTTTCCTTAAAAATAATGCTTTAATGAATTGTATTATTAATATTGCTGTTATTACTTTTTGAATCACATATACTGTACAAAGCATTATTTTTCTGTCATAATTTCTTCAAGTAAAGTCAAACTTTTATTGTGACGGGTTGTAGTGAAGAATAGATCGCAAGTGTTTCAGAAGAAATTTTAAACTGATATTTCAAGATATCAAAGTCCGTTATCAAATACATTTCAACTCAAACATTTCTCATTAAATTCTTCCAAGACCAAATATTTAATTTATTTGATTCCTCTGTACTCTTACTGAAACATTATGAAAAACTTCTGAGACGAATTTGATAGTCAAAAGTCGAACATAATTAAGAACTACTGAGCAAATGAAAAGTCCCTCTGGGAGGCCAGCAGATACTAATGAAAAGAAGTTCAAGATACTTCATTTGTTTGTCTGAAAGCTAGAAACATTAGCTTTAGCGAGTCAAAAACATCATTGCTATAAGGACATTAGGACTGCAGCGTAATGTCAGAATATATATATCGTTGAAATTGATCAATCGGCACTACTGTTTATACTATAAGGGATAGTTCACCCAAAAATTGTGTTCCAAACCTGTATGACTTTCTTTCTTTTGCGGAACACAAATATTTTGAAGTTAAAAAAAAAATCCTCAGATTTGGGCAAGCGTAAGGATTTGAGCGAGTTTGACAAGGGCCAAATTGTGATGGCTATACGACTGGGTCAGAGCATCTTCAAAACTGCAGCTCTTGTGGGGTGTTCCCGGTCTGCAGTGGTCAGTATCTATCAAAAGTGCTGCAAGGAAGGAACAGTGGTGAACCGGCGACAGGGTCATGGGCGGCCAAGGCTCATTGATGCACGTAGGGAGTGAAGGCTGGCCCGTGTGGTCCGATCAAACAGACGAGCTACTGTGGTTCAGATTGCTCAAGAAGTTAATTCTGGTTCTGATAGAAAGGTTTCAGAATACACAGTGCATCACAGTTTGTCACAGTTTGTTGTGTATGGGACTGCATAGCCGCAGACCAGTCAGGGTGCCTTTGCTGACCCCTGTCCACCTCCCAAAGCACCAACAATGGGTATGTAAGCATCAGAACTGGACCGCGGAGCAATGGAAGAAGGAGGCCTGTTCTGATGAATCACGTTTTCTTTTACATCATGTGAATGGCCGGGTGCGTGGCTTACCTGGGGAACACATGGCACCAGGATGCACTATGGGAAGAAGGCAAGGCGGCGGAGGCTGTGTGATGCTTTGGGCAATGTTCTGCTGGGGAACTTTGGGTCCTGCCATCCATGTGGATGTTACTTTGACACATACCACCTACCTAAGCATTGTTGCAGACCATGTGTACACCCTTTCATTGAAACGGTATTCCCTGTTAGCTGTGGCCTCTTTTGGCAGGATAAAGCTCCCTCCAAATTGCCCAGATCTCAATCCAATCTAGCATGATTCCATCAATAGTATTTCTCTGTGCTGTTATCATAGTTGTGGTGTGTATTCTGCTATTCTTTAATATTTAAAACGATTTCTAGAACTTTATCGTTATATTGTCCTTGGTGTGAACAGGTCTTAAGTCAGTTTTCCAACACTGGTAGAAGGGTAGAAGTTTGGGCATGTTTCTGTGCAGGAATATTCTTGCTGTGCATGTCATGACTACAGGAGGCCACAGCATGGCTCCCATCTGACCTCTTCAGGGACCCTGAACACAGAGATGGCTGGCAGGTTGCCTCTAGCTCATAATCTAGCAGTGCTTTTGCTCTATAACTGCATTCACACAGCTGTCAGTCCACTATATTCCATTTCTACTCTGTTTGGACGATATGTTTATTCAATTCATGGTGTACATTTGTGAGTTTGTGTTTCCAGGGAGTTGAACCCATGACCTTAGCATAGTTGCGCTATACCAGATACAGATTTCGAGAGCAAGTTTATATATACTTGCTTCACCTTTTGTGTTGTGGTTCGTAAAGAATTAAAATGATATCGTTTTTAATATATGCACTTTTGGACCCAATGCTTCATCTTTGAGACCAAGTTTTAACAATCTGTCTTTCTGGGTCTTGCATAGAGAGGAAATATTTCAGGTCAAATGTTTCTCCGGTTAAATATATACATATATAATATTTTTTGGAGCAATTTGACACAACAGCACTGACTCAATCCTTTTTTAGTCATATTTATTGTCTTTAAAAAAATGTTCATGAAAACTTGATTGGCATATAATTGTATACTTTTAAAAGCTAATTTGCTGTTCATTCTTCATGATTTCCCAAACTGAGGTTTGTGTGTGAACCGCAGGGGGTTTGTGAGTTAAATCTCACAATTTTGAGAAAAAAATAAAAATAAATTTACATTAAAACAATCAAAATAAATGAAACATGCATTATTGCTTGCTTACATGTCATGATGTGACCATTAACCAACATTTTGTGTATATTTTTAGGGCAAATTATCAACGCGGTTGCATTATTTGCTCATTTTGCAATTTTCCACTTAATTTTTCAAAAAAAAAAATACCTCATCATATTTACATCAACAGTATTTAATCAAAATTTTTCAAGTGAAGTCATTATGCATCTTTTATGTCCCGCCTTTCAACATTTTTGTCAGTGGTTTTATTGATAAGATTAACACTAGATGTGTTTGGGACCGGACTGTTTGTTTTTTGACCAGTGGCAAATGGGGGAAGTGTTTGGGAATTATAATAATGATCCCATATAAAATCATCCTATGGACCTGTGACTGTTAAAAATCCCAGCAGGACATTTTGCTTTAAAAATAGATGAAGATCTTTGCTATAATACGATCATCTTTTGATGGAAAGTATCTTGTAATGGAAAACCGGATCGTCTTGGCCACTGTACGGTTCCGTAGCTCAGTATTACATAATCTTTGATTGGCTCATCCTGATTGTCTTTATTGGGTCAGACGTTTCTCACCGAGCAGGCCCTGGCGAAGCATGTGGCAAATTACATCTATTTCATCACTGCAGAGAGAGTTTTAGATTGCTAGCCAGGTTGTTATTATAAAGGCAACGTGTTCCCAATAACCTGTCAGGACAAATAAAGGGTGAATAAATAAAATAAAATAAAAATAGCAGGCAGCTGTACACTTTGTCTTTGTCAAATATGAACGGGAAAAAACCTTTGGTTGCTCTAGTTTTTCTTTTTTCATCTCCTAATGACGGAGAAATGCTGTTCCTCATATAGGTGCTGAGTTGATGACACCAGCAGCCAGCACCAGACAGCTGGATCTTCGGGGAGCGCGCCGGGGCCCGAGTTAGCCTAAATAAGCCTCTTGTCGTGCTGTGCAGACATGAAGGGCTATGAAACGGCTCCAGCCTCTGCTGGCCCGTCTGTAAAGTAGGTTGCTGGAGACCCAGAGCGCCTCTTACGCTGCCGTCTGGGCGGTACTGTCCCGCTTCTGCACATCTGCATGACCCAGTGTCAGGGTTCGCATTTTGGACCTGGTCCTTTGCCCTGTGATTCTTCCTGATCTTTAGCAGCCAGTAAAAGAGCTATTCCCTCTGGCTTTTATCTCATTTTGTCTGCAGTCTGCTCTTTTTCTTTGATCAGATCAAAGAAGCCCTGTTCTCACTGTAATTTAGCTGGTTTAAGGGCACTCACATCATTTGTTGATACATGGTTCACTAATAGCTTCCCTATGGACCTGAAACTGGTGTAAAGCAATTGTTGCCTGAAAGCATTTTCCTAGAATGCACTATTTCAACCACTACACTTGAAGGTTGATTAGACCACAATACGTCATATTTATAATAAGTGAAAACATTTGGATATGATACAATATGATGTGATACAATACTATCTGAAATTGCTTTGTGTGTGTGTTACTTAATGTATCGATATTTTAAAGTAAAGATATCTATATGATCGATCGATAGACAGATAGATAGACCCTTTCATTCAAAAGTTTATGGTCTGTAAGTCTGTAAGAATTCTTGGTAACACTTTATGTATAATGCATTATAAAAGTATTTTAATGCATTAATTATGCCTTGTAATGCACCTTATAATGGTCTCATGAATAATTGTAACCACAGTTATAGTACATTATAATAAAGTATAATGTATTAAAACATGACAAACAATCAATTGCAGATGTAATAAGTAATCTGTGAATATTATTATGCATTTTAACGTTGGTTACAATTATCTATGAAAAGATATAAAAGTATTCATATTGTATGTTAATGCCTTAAAAGCTGTAAGTAGGGTTACCGAATTCTCTAAGGCTGTATTTATTTTGTAAGGCCCGCCCAATCGTCCCAATGATGGCTTCCGATTAGCGGGTGAAGGGTTCTATGCGTTCGGTCTTTCAGCGGGGCAAAGTAATTTAATTGCAATTTACTTTATCTGACTCCATTTTATCATGACCTTGAATTTAGGTTAGAATGCCGATTGGTTAGTTTAACTACACATTTGTAGCCTGGATGCCAGCCGAACTTAGCCCCGCCCACAACATTTTAACTCGGGCAGTTCGGTCTGGACTTGATCGGTAGAGAAGTAATTATGCCCGAACATAAACTGTTCGGACCAATGAAATTGTCAGGGCGGGCTTTAGACGATGATGGACAGATGATAAACAGTAGCGTAATCATCCACGTCATCAAGGCGCTTGGGTTGAGTTTGTTCTAATCCTAAACGGAGAACTTGTTTGTATATGCATTCACCTTTACTATTTCTCTCAGAAATGATGATCGTGTTGGTAAGTACTCTGTGTATCCTTAAATT